>NC_090648.1:214249515-214600349 GCF_040937935.1 Hyperolius riggenbachi | reverse complement strand
AAATAACTTTTAGACAAGCTAGTCAGGAGCTCCCACGGGCAACCATTATATGGTCCAAAATGATCCCGAGATCTAACTGGCCCCCACCTCCCCCGGAAAGAATCTTAAATTTTGAAATTTATAGCACAAACGGGGGGCCTAGCCGTCCGTCACTGATTGCTAGAGAGTCAGGAGGGGCATTTTCAAAAGGATGGGGTTCACCTGAGCGTTCTGGGTAAGGAGATTTTCTGTCTGGGTTAGGAGAAGCCCTAGAAGCCGCGCTCTGTTTGAGGGCGGGCATTCGTCCTTGAAGCGGCAAGCCCGAATGCTGTGGCTGGTCCGTGACAATGCCGGCCTGGACGACATCGAAACCAGAAGTACACACCGCGCTTGGCGAACGGAGTAAGGCATTTTATGCTAAGAGTGCATAGTGCTGGTTATGATATATGGGTGCCATGGAGGCACAATGGTTTCTGGGTCATTAAACTAGGTGGCTCTAGGGTGGGTCATCGACTGGTTAATGGCACCATGGGCGTCACTGGCAAGGTTCAGTGGCGCAAAGTTTAATGGGTGTCACTGGCGCGGGTCAGTGGCACAAGGTTTTAGCGCAAGCCGGTGGTTGGTACTGTGACATTCACGAAGATGAAAGGCATTGTCACGGGACCTGTCAGAGCACGGTTTACACAAGTTATTCTTATTATTATTGCTTAATGCATGATTGATTTAATTGTTTTTCTAGATTGTATTATCTTAAATCTGTATTAAAGCTGTGGCCTTTAAACTCCAATTGGGTGTCATGGCTTTATTTCAGGTAAATGGTAGGTCCGTCCTGTATGGGCCCTGCCCGGTCAAGTAACCCGAGAGTTCAGGCACAGCTGGAACGAAAGGGGCATGACTGGGCGGGGCCTGGGATGGACTGAACAGGCACAATTCGGCTCAGGTGTGAATTAAAGGTGGAGTGCCTGAAGGGGTACCTTCCCCCAGGCATTATAAGCAAGAGCAGGAGAGCTGCTCTTTCTTTCTGCCCAAATAGGATACAAGAAACGCCCACCCACCCTCCCTGTGCACCGCTTGTCAGAATCCCGCAAGTGGCCACATGGGTGTTGGGAACATACCCTAACTATGCTACCCTTGTTGTATCCTAACAGATTCGTCACAGCAAGAGGCTGGTCCGTGACAATGCCGGCCTGGACGACATCGAAACCAGAAGTACACACCGCGCTTGGCGAACGGAGTAAGGCATTTTATGCTAAGAGTGCATAGTGCTGGTTATGATATATGGGTGCCATGGAGGCACAATGGTTTCTGGGTCATTAAACTAGGTGGCTCTAGGGTGGGTCATCGACTGGTTAATGGCACCATGGGCGTCACTGGCAAGGTTCAGTGGCGCAAAGTTTAATGGGTGTCACTGGCGCGGGTCAGTGGCACAAGGTTTTAGCGCAAGCCGGTGGTTGGTACTGTGACATTCACGAAGATGAAAGGCATTGTCACGGGACCTGTCAGAGCACGGTTTACACAAGTTATTCTTATTATTATTGCTTAATGCATGATTGATTTAATTGTTTTTCTAGATTGTATTATCTTAAATCTGTATTAAAGCTGTGGCCTTTAAACTCCAATTGGGTGTCATGGCTTTATTTCAGGTAAATGGTAGGTCCGTCCTGTATGGGCCCTGCCCGGTCATGCTCTGGTCAGCAAAACCACTAACACTCCTCCCCAGTGGACCACAGACTTTAATGAACTAGTTGCTTTTATTTTATTTGGAAGCTGTTACTGACCTCTTTCAAACTATGACAAATAGTATTTAGCTTTTACTTCAGCTGAGTTTCCATGCATAGCTTCCACATGATAAACTTTTTAGGAGTGAGACACTGTGTACAATATACTCACGCTAGTATGAAGCAAAAGAAAAAAAATCCCATACTTTCTCTATGTGCACAAGAGAAGATTTCCTGTTGCACAGAAACCTCAAGCAAAGTGTGTATTTACCTGGTTCTGGTTTCCTGAGCTCCGCCAAGTATAGCTGTCATTTCTCATGCACCGGGGATGACAAGCACAGCACCGTCAAAGGGTCTTGCCTCACAACTCTTTCATATATGAATGATGCCTAACACAGTGCATGCATTTAACTCATTCACAACTCTTTACATAAGTACAGGAAGACTAATGGTGGCAAAAAAAGAGAAAAACCTAGTTACTAAATTATTAATAACATGGTTAAAAATAAATACCAGTTTTCTGAGGTTCTCACGTAAAACAAATATCAAGGAAGATATTCTAAACTCAGGATTATTGGATATTAAAGCGGTATAAAACTCTGACATAATATTCAATAAAAACATGTTTTCCTACTTGTTATATCCCATACAGTTATCAAATTTGCTTTTGTGCATAAGTATTATTATTCATTTAGAAATTACAAGTTCCCAAAGTACAATTGGTCTGAGAGCAGACATTGCATTTTATTCATAACTGGTGTATTCATATTGTAATGTACCCAGAAATGCTTTCTGAGTATCTGTCTGTGTTCTGGAATTGCCAGAGAATGTTTACATTCCTCACTTGATACAATTAAGTAAATACAAGATAATGTTATCTCCAGTTCAGATGTTTTAAAGGGATACTGTAGGGGGTCGGGGGAAAATGAGTTGCACTTACCCGGGGCTTCTAACGGTCCCCCGCAGACATCCTGTGCCTGCACAGCCACTCACTGATGCTCCGGCCCCGCCTCCAGTTCACTTCTGGAATTTCTGACTTTAAAGTCAGAAAACCACTGCGCCTGCATTGCCATGTCCTCGATCCCGCTGATGTCATCAAGAGCGCACAGCGCAGGCCTAGTATGGTCTGTGCCTGCGCTGTACGCTCCTGGTGACATCAGCGGGATCGAGGACATGGTAACGCAGGCGCAGTGGTTTTCTGACTTTAAAGTCAGAAATTCCAGAAGTGAACCAGAGGCGGGGCCGGAGCATCGGTGAGTGGCTACGCGGGCACAAGATGTCTGCGGGGGACCATTAGAAGCCCCGGGTAAGTTCAGCTCATTTTCCCCCGACCCCCCTACAGTATCCCTTTAAGTCCTGTGTTTAATTAGTTGAATGCTGTTCTAGTAAAAAAAAATGGTCTTAGTATATAATATGCTGTAAATAATATTTTAGAGCAAAGAAGAAATGCTGGGTTTCAAACCACTTTAATAACTTTAAACTCATTTTAACAGTTTCCTTACATTTTAATCTTGCACACCTGAAAAGGTAAAGGCATATTATCAAATATGTGTTTTTATCTTTAGATTTTAAAGAAGAACTGTAGTGTAAAATAACAATTAATAAAATTGCTTATTTTTACAGTATTCACTTAAAGGGAACCAGAGATGAAGCACCCTCATGTATTTTACCATATATATCAGTGGGAACATTAGAGAAAACACCTACCTTGCTTTCTGTTTCATTCTGCACTGCACAGCTTGCTTCTAATCAGTCCTGATAAAATCCCAGACTGAGCATTCAGTCTGGCTTTGCTCAGGAATATTTATAGCTCAGTCTGTGTTCTCTCATGTCTTTTCAAGTCCAAGCCTGCCCCCTGCTGGCTCTGCCCAGGAATCATTATAGCTGAGCCATTATAGCAAAGCCAGACTGAATGCTCAGTCAGGGATTTTATCAGGGCTGATAAGAAACAAGCTGTGCAGTGCAGAATGAAACAGAAAGCATGGTACGTATTTCCTCTAATGTTCCCACTGATCTATGTGGTAAAATACATGAGGGTGCTTCGTCTCTGGTTCACTTTAAAATATTTAATCAGTGTTTGCCCATTGTAAAGTCTTACCTCTCCCTGATTTACATTCTTAAATGTATAACCGGTGGTGACATCTTTAATTGTGCCACGTGATCTGTACAGAATGTTCATAACCAAGACTTTTATGCACAGAGGGAGATATAGCTTGCTTGGCAGCTGGAAAAAAGCTGTTATTTCCCACAATGCAATGAGGTTCAAAGACAGCAAACTGTCATGACCCTGCTCATAATATCACACTGTGGGAGGGGTTTTACCACAATATCAGCTACACAGACTCCCCCGATGATCTATTTGAGAAAAGGTAAAGATTTCTAGTGGGAAAGGAGATATCGGCTACCGATTGAAATGAAGTTCCTCTTTAAGAGGTAAATAACTTTAAATATAGGAAAAACAGTAAAAAATGGGACAAAACTAGAGCAGTTGACTACAGCAACCAGTCATGTTTCAGCTGTTCATTGCAGCAGGATTCTGATTGGTTGCATTGAGAAACTTCTCCACTTATGCTTGGAATCATAGTAACTAACATTAGTAAAGTATTCTGATTGAAGAGTAAATGTTTAGGGTAGTGCATTCTTTTGGCAGTTAGTAGGATTTGAGTCAGTAGATTCTGTTGTGAAAGCTTCTGGTAACCCTTCCCGTATTTTTAGATTTATCTTATTATGTCATCTTATAATAGCAGAGTCTAAACACTCTTTCACTGGCCTCTCCCTTATATGCCCTTCAGCTCCTCCCCACCGCTAAACCGGAACAAAATTAGCATGAAAGGAATTAGTAAATATTTTCCATCCCACAATCCTCTATACTCGGAACAGTGTGTGTGCTTCATTCGTGGAATTCAGATGCAGCACACAGTGATTACATAACGTCGTCTGCACTTATAGGACCAGCCAGGGATCAGATGAGTTCATACCACGGCCTCTCCCTCTCCCCTCTTGCTCTCTCTGCCTTTTCTGAAAGGGCTGCAGAAGTGGGTCACTGGAACAGCTTGGAAGCAGACCACACCAAAAAGAACGCTAAAGAATAATCAACCTGAACGTGCTAACATATGACAATGTCTAGTGACAAGCTGCTGGAAAGGGCTGTCTGTGTGTGTCGCTGCAATAGACCTATTACGTATCAGACTTCCATCTTGTGTGTAAATTTTTTAAAGTGTACCTCTAAGGATACACATATAAAAATGCCATTTCTACATATGATCTAAGCAAACAAAGCAGCTATAGACTTCATATTGCTATCGCTTTTAGGCTAATTTCAAGTGCTGTCATATGCCTGCATAATTAAATCTACATGCCTCTGAACTATTTGAGAAAAAAAAATCACGTGGTGATTTATTAGAGAAGATGAACAGAGAAGGACCCACGTGTTCAAACATTCAAATAAGTGTGCAGACACGACACTAGTTAATGTAGAAATGTCTCTGTAATAGATAGCGGAGATACCGCCGCAGAGACAAGCGGCATGGCGGCTATCTCCGCGTATCAGCCAGCGGCCTCTGCCGCGCGGTTACATGCTGAGACTTTGCCTGGTCCTTCTATTGCTCATAGGTTAAGGGCTACATGCGCGCGAGCCGAGTGACAGGACCTTTATGCATCTAGGAGGGGAGTCAGCTGACGTGCGGTCAGCTGATTCCAGCCAGCGTCCGGATTGGCTGAGTGACTGGGGCAGCGCTGTGGAGCATGGTTGGGTATATATAGGACAGGCCTGTCAGTAGCTCCTCGTCTGCTGTTGCAAATGCTATCGTGTTAGCGCTCAGACCCTAGTCAGATCCCAAAGTGGGCTAGAACCGTCCGGAGCCAGGGAACCACACTTAGCCAGATTCTGTTGATAGCAAAGTACTAATTGCATTGTTTATTTGTTATGACTTTCTGCTTCCTCTGACTATCCTCCTGTTTGTCGATTCTGTGCCTTAGCCATCTGATTCACGTTGCCGACCCTGCTTGTTATTGACGCTGAATCAGTCTTCCGTTTCTGTACTGTACCTGTCCGCTCGTTGCCTACTCTGCCTGTCTGACCTCGCTACCCCCACCAGTGGGCCTAGCCACTGGTGAGGGAGA
This sequence comes from Hyperolius riggenbachi, assembly GCF_040937935.1. Lineage (NCBI taxonomy): Eukaryota > Metazoa > Chordata > Amphibia > Anura > Hyperoliidae > Hyperolius > Hyperolius riggenbachi. The sequence goes on along the minus strand of NC_090648.1, from coordinate 214,594,530 downwards.
TTATTGTCTGTATCATCTACTCCTAGGCTGCAATACTGTCTGTATCATCCACACCTAGACTACAGTACCGTCTGTATTACCAACTCCTAGGCTGCAGTACTGTCTGTATCATCTACTCCTAGGCTGCAGTACCTTCTGTATCAACTACGCCTAGGCTGCAATACAGTTCGTATCACCTGTTCCACAGGGGACCGTTAGTGCAGTACTAATTGTATTACTCCTCCTGGTGTTGTGCACCAAACACTACTAGGCTGCAGTACTACCTGAATCACCTGCTCCACGGGTAATCAGTTGTTCAGCTCTGGGTTTATTATCTTCTACTTGCATTTGTGCTTCAAACACTCTCGGCTGCAGCACAGTCTGACTCACCTGCCCAATAGTGAGCACCGGCTGCAGTACTGTCTGGGTCACATGCTCCACGGGTGAACCCGCTCATCCTAATTACTGTTACACCAAACACTATACTACATTAGCTGCCTTGTGCTTTGCTATACTTGTATTATTGGTGATTCTGCAGATCACCATATAATCAGGTATAGTATCTGTATTATTGGTGATACTGCAGATCACCAATAATCAGAAAATCTGTTCAGCTGACACCTATCGTTACAGTCTCCATATCTTTTGAATTACCCTAATATTATCTAAGCAAAGTTAACATGCTATGACCACAAGAAAACCATTATTTCAATGCTACAATATAAGAAGTTGACTTCTTCTTCTAGTTTAATTCTTAAAGTACATTTTTCTTCGGATGTGCAGGATGTTTAAAGAAAAAACAAACACAGAGCGCTGGACAATGAATAAGGATACATACATTATAAACAAGGGGTGACAGACAGAGAGGTAGTACATGGTAGTACAACATAGAACAAGGTTATACATGCAAACAGGGTATAAGATCATGCAATTTTACAGAGACCCAGCAATTCAAGTCTGAATTAGTCCATGGGGAGGATGTCATATAAATCCAATAAATAATGATAATAATAAGGCTGCACAGGTGATATAGGATTTTCATTAGAGTGCTATAGGATGAGGACATTTCAACCCTTTGTGTGAATAAGTAAGGGATCATAAAATGAGCCATTTTTCTTATTCATCTGGGCGGCGGGGGCCAATCCCTGACCCCACCTCCTTTTTGGGGACTATGGAGGCAGTGAAGAGACCTTGGCCCCCTGAACATTGAGATTAATGATTTGCAAGGCCCTCAGTGCCACCCAACATTCATGGCTGAATAAGGAGTGTATATATATATATATATATATATATATATATATATATATATATATATATATATATATATATATATATAAATATATACAAATACTTTCATGTTAACATAGTATTATAGTATTTACTGCGGTTATGTTTTTTTTTTAAGGTTGGTTTTACAAAATGCACTCAGTTTAAAAAAATTGCAAGCATGCATCCTGCCTCCCCAATGCATCGCTGATAAATCCAGACTGTCTTGGCTGAGCGCATTGTTCTCCTCTTTAACCCTCCTGATGGAAAGTGCTCCGATAAGCGCTGCACCATCCCCCTAGCAACAGAATGTGATGCACCTGTACAGCAGCTGGCCCCGAGCTGTCACCTAGAGATTATCCCAATCCACACAGGCCACATTCTTTCTGCATGTGTATGCACCTTAATGCTGCGAGGCAGCACTGCCAACCACTACATAAATCCATATACAATTAATGCATTGTGCAAAAAGAACAAACAAGTACTGTATATGCAGTTTTTGCAAAATGGTGCAAGGCAAGAAACAGCAGGGAGGAAGACCTGGGCTTGTGAATTCACTATCTTGTATAAAGTACACCAAGACAACTTGTAATTACTGCACACTCCATCACCCCGCATCAGTTCAGCTCTCAAATCCTCCCTTTGAACAGAAAATGCAAACAAAGTCAAAATGAGAGAACGGCAAATGACACAAGCAAGAAGAAAGTGACAATGAAGACGGTGGTAAAGCTAGGATACATGGAGCCTGTTTGCTAAAACCCAGAAAAGCACCCCTAAAATGATTATTAGATCAAGCATAGGTAGATTTTTTAGACACTCACATACTGACACTCTTTCAATCTGACAAAATAATCTGCATCCAGACTGAGAGGACCTATAGGTTGAGAAATCCTGACACATTATGCCTGTAATGGAAGGGTTAAGTGCCTATGTCTTCTCTGAAGCTAAATCTTAGTCTCTGTTTTCCCCTAATTAATCGCCTCACTCCTCATCTTTGAAGAAGCCATCACAATTACCAGTGTATGTGCTTTGTCAGCTATAACCTACACTGGGAATATTCTCTTTCTGACAGCTTATGAAACGCAAAGCGTGTCACTTCTCCCCGCCGCGTTCTGCTTCTACACACCATAGCAAATATGTTTCCTTTTTCTGCAAGACTGGCACTTTTTGCACAATAATCTCCCAGTCTGACCAAATACCAACGCACAATAAACCTGTTGCCTCTTAACTGGCATAAGAAGATGAAAGCAGCCAGAACATGTGTAGCCACCAAAATCCCAGCTTAGGATGCAAACTGATAAAGCAGTGAAAGTGAGCTCTAATCTGCTATAACATTTTGCCCTCCAAAGAAAAAAAAAAGGAAAGGAAAGAAATACATTTGGCAACTTGGTAGAAATAGCCAATGATACTCACAACCAGCTGAAATATGCAATAAAAATCATTGTTTGCCTTACAAATTGCAATATTTGCATCTGACATATAGTAGCTAAAAATCGTATAAAGCAGTAGCCATCTAGTGAGAGTACAGTAGTCATCTAGTGAGAGGCTGCTGGGCAGGGCCGAGCCGAGGCAGTGGCGAGAGAGGCTCCAGCCTCAGGGCACAGTGTGTGTGTGAGTGTGTGGGGGGCAAAACGCACTCAGCTATCGTTCCCCTATTGTATTTCAATCAGAGAGAAATAAGAAAGGGGTATACATGGCAGTGACTGCAAGCCAGATAACTAGAGATTTAGGCCGCGTTCACATTACAAACGCGGACGGGCATGCACGCGGAACGCAACGTGTACGAACGCACGCCATCCGCGTTTGTATGCGTTGCGTGGCTTATCCCATCACTGAAAAGTGAATGGGACAGCCACGCGGTTTGGCAAAAAATGCGTGCAGCATGCGTTCCCGGACCGCACAGGTCCGGAACGCATGCAGTGTGAACATCAGACAGTGCACTCTATGCACTGTCTGATTTCATGCGTGTCGGCCACCTGAACGCATTTCCAAAACGCGGCTGGAAACACGTGCAGTGTGAACGGGGCCTAAGGTGTTGGTGGCTCTGGGGCACCTCTTAGTTCAATAGCAATCAGTGCGTGATGGCTGGAGTGGGAGGGATGGAGAGGCGCACTTTGGTGTCCCAGCCTTGGGTACTGTCAGACCATGTGTCCCAGCTCTGTAGCTGGGTACAGAGGCTCCTGAGGTAAATACGCCACTGCATCAGTTCACACAGAACAAATACGGCTTAAAATGAGCGTCACAAATTAGTGTGGGAAAAATAAAATAAGAGCTAAAAATAAAAACTAAAGCAATTCAAGTTCCAGATGTAATTTTTGCAACGTAAATCTAGAAAGCTAGATTAAAGTGTGATACACCTTCACTTTTCCCTCCTTGCTGTAGAAAATCAGCTCCACTGTGTGAACTTTGCTGTGTGTAGCAGCAGGCATTTGCTCATTGTAATCATTCACAAGAGCTTGTGTGACTGCATCACACACTAAATCCTCACAAAAAAAAAATGCTTGGCTACAACATACTGAAGAAAATGTTACTGTATAGCCCAGGTATTTCCAGCAGAACCTCATTCAAGCCATACTTCATGGGGTTTTACAATTTAATGTCTCTACCACAATTTAGCACCACTTTTGGGTGGTACCCATTCATCAAATGTATTATCAGTTTGCTTTGCTTTAGAGACTTTAGGTATGGCTTTCTTGCAGAGTTGTGGACATATATCCCCTGTACTGATAATACACATAGCAAGAAAGAGCTACAGTATATGAAACTATGGCTGTGTATAAATGTATTGTATACTGCAGCTGTACTCTACATCAGCAGTTCTAGATGCATGCTTTGGCCTAAAGCAATCATTTGCATATCCTGTTTTAAAATAAATATATATATTTTACATTGTTTACATTGTTTTATAGTTAATGTTTTTACTGTCATTGGTCTATTCTCATACTTGAATAGCATTTCTGTATTATGCCGATAGGGTTTTCCCAATCCCACTTTTCTATATTGAATGTTTTCTAATGCAATAAAGTTTTTTGGTAAACTAAATATATACCGTACATTGTTTTTATGTGGATGGCAGTGGATCACGTGGATTCCCGGTTTTAAGTGGCAATGGAAGTAAGCCTTGGTTCTCATATACTGCTATTTAGCTATTCTTAAAATGTATGCTTGGATATGTTTGTGATTGCTACTGTATACCGTATTTACATGAGTAAGGAATGGATCCCTTTATCTTTTCAGAACCTATGTTAGATCACTACGGCTGAAAAAGCAATTAAAGTCTACGGAGGCTTTCACATCTAGTACGGTGTGAAAGCCTCCATAGACTGTAGAGTGTAAACAGCAGAGCCACAGGGGGCCCTGTCCTGAGAGACTGACAACTAAGGGCAAGGAGAGAGAAAACGTTCTGCTCTCTGTACAATTGTTCTAATGACTGCATCTGCTCAGTTACTGATAACAAATCATACAAGTTTTGTAGACAAAGATTTGTAGACTGTCCCTATTCAGTGTGCAGGGGAAGGGGGCCCCATCCAAAGTTCTGCAGGGGGGCCCAGTGATTTTTAGTTACGCCCTTGTGCACTGCTATGGAGAAAAAGAAACGCAATGCATACTAATGCATACCAACACATACCAATGCATTAAGTGTAAAAGGACCCTGAGTGATTTTACTTACTTTTGGCGTTGCGGAAAACTGCCCCACTACTCAGTGAGAAGAAAATGGACAAGAAAAATGGACATTGCAACCATTAAAAGCTTAAGGTTTGTGATATTCTCTGAAGTTATTGTTAATGCTGATAGAAATCTGATATTTTCTGCTGACTTTTGAATTCTGGGAGCCCCCTCTTCATGAAGGTGTGAGACCACAAACACCTCCCATCCAGCATACATATCTCATCATCCCCCGCTGGGCTTGTTTCCTTTGGTTAACACGCTTTTCTGTCCTATGTGTACCAGTAAACACAGCTATTGCATAACATGGGGTATCAACAGCAATGTAGAGTCCCACTTACTCAGAACTAAATATCTCCTTTCGTAGGTGACTTTGATAGAGCTGAAGGCATTATATCACATCTTTGCTTTGCCTTATGAAAAATAGGTCATTCTGAGGTCAGCTTATGGGTCACATAGATTAAGCCTGGCACATGAGAGTATTAAAAAATAACCCATCTTTATAACAAAAAGATTACCATTTCCTCCCTGTCAGAACAGCTGCAATACAGTCATAGATAACTAAAAAGGCTAAAGAAGAAAGAGAAAGTGGTAGCAGAGATTTAACAGATACAGACTTTCCTCTTGTCACTGTGTTACTGAGCTTCTTTCTCTGATATATCAATGCCTTAAAGATATATATGGCAAAGATATAATGTAAAGATAATGTTCTGTAAAATGGTAAAAAGTGCCTTAGTTTCTTTGGTTTAGCATGGAAAATCAAGCTAGTTTGCATTTATAGCTTGTTTTTAGCTTAGAAACCTGTTAGGATCCCCAAGAGACCAAGATTCCTGGTTGATAGCTGACATGTAGACTAAAACTCATGCACAGCCACAAGGAAATGCCAGTTTGGGGCAATCTCGGGCGAGAATCGCTGACTTAGGGCCTGTTTCCACTACATGCAGATTTGATGCAGAATGGATGCAGAAAAACTGACTCCAATGAATTCCTATGGACCTGTTTCCACTAAACGCGATTTTTCTGATGCAGATTAAGGGCCCTTTCACACCAGAGGGCTTTTTTGGCGGTTTAACGCCACAGCCGAAGTTGGCGTTTTCTAAGGTAAAATAAAAGTCCATAGACTTTCATTTTACCTTTCACATCTAACGCGGCGTTTTGGAGCGTTGCGTTTCAATGCTCCCAGGAGCTTTTTTGGGGCTGACCGCGGCGTTTCTCTTTACAATTGATAGTAATGTGTTGGCGTTAAACGCCTTGAAAACGCCTTAAAAACGCCTGCAGCCAAAACGCAGCGTTTTAGCCTTTTTATCACTGCCTGTAGTGTGAAAGAGCCCTTAGGCTTTTATTGGAGTCAGTTTTTCTGCATCCATTCTGCATCCAATCTGCATCAAATCTGTAGTGGAAACAGGCCCTAACCCATTAAACATTTGTATTTGATCTTGGGGAACCTCTACATAAAAGTTAAACATATCCAGGAGGATATACAGGAAGCATGGTCTTAAAAGTGGGTGTGGTTAAACACGTTTATGTTGTAAGAGCATCTTTGTTTAGTCCCCATTTCAAGTTCACCATTTACATTTCATGGTCTTCATTATAGTATCCGAAGATGCTTTTTTTCATACGCCTTCATTACTCATCTCCTGTATAGCAACAGTACAAGTTGCACAGCTGCAGCCAAGGGTACTGACTATATGAGCTCATGCCCAGAAGTGTCGCCCAAGGTAATGAGTTCTTATCACTACCAGTTTTAGTGAATGTTTATGCTCCATTGCCTAGTACATAAAAGGAGTCCTACAGCAAACTGTTTAAGCAACCACTGGGTAAATCAATTGCATGGAAATACCAAATCATTGTACACATGCTGACTGTCTCTTCCATCAAATATTTAGTTCACCAAGCAACTTGCTGCAGGTTTTTACTCCTATCACATTACATTTATCAACTGCCCTTGCACACAGGGCAACGCATGCACAATTAATAGCCACCACCACATTCACTCCCTCAACAGCTGATCAATCACTTGGTATCACATGTTTCCCATCATGCTACAGAAGAATGAATCCCTATTCTCAGAAAACGTTTATTTGTTTGGAATAGAAGTGAATATTGGTTTATTTGTACTAGGCCTAATAACCATGAAGAAGTTTGTGCATAGGGTTCTATCAGGGGACGTTTCTTCTGTAGGGTTGAACAAGAGGTAGGTGCACTTAGAGTAATGATGGCGTCTTACTGTTTCCACGCTGACTGTCTCCAGGAAATTGTGGAATAAAGAAACAATTATGTTTAGAGTGCAAACTGCTGTACATCAAAGCGGCTATTTATGCTTGGTGGAGGTATGAGGCGTAGCACAATAGTTAAGTAATAGTTCACTTTTAATATTCTCGAGATTTAATGGGGATGCCACACATGCAACAGCTAGTTCTTACTTATAATTTGACCCAACTTCACTGGCAAATTCCACAATGTCAGCCTCCGTTACATAACTTAATAAACGTGTTAAAGGCAGACTCCAGTCTACTGGAAAACCAGATTACTATATGATGGGTAGTTGTACAAAACAATAATTATAACCAGTTGCTGCTTGTACCTATATTTCTTTCAGAAGAGTGGATGGAAATTACAGAGTTCAAAACGTAAAAACTCAGAGCAACATTGTATCTAAGTCTCCTTCTTTACTACATCCAACTGACCAGCTTTCACCTTCCGTTGGATCACGGGAACAGTCCACTATTGTGTGGTCTATCATAACTTATTAAAAATAAGACGTGACCTAATATAGGCACTGTTTTTGTTTCAGAAGCACAGAAATTCTATGCAAACTATGCCTTTTCCAATGATAACGTTTTCTTATTTTCGGGGCAGGGTCAGATTAGGCACTTCAGACGTGTCTAGAGGTGCCAGTGCTGCAAATGTGGCTGATTCTCCCCCTATCACCATTAGGCTTGGTTCACACCTAAGTCTTGGTTAACACATAAATCTGCACATTTCCGATCCGGTCTACTACTGTCCTGTCAGTTTTGCATCAATTTTCTATCAGTTTTACCTGACTGGACTGGAAATATGCCCCTTTTATGTGTGAACACACCCATAAACTGCACATTTCTGGTCAGATCCAGCACTGTTCTGACAGTTATACATCAATTTTCTATCAATTTAACCTGACTGGACAGGGAATGTACACCTTTTAACACGTGCATAGAAACACATACAAAACTGATGCTAACTGCCAAAAACTGACAGGACAGGACTGGACACCTTTTTATGTGTAAACCAAGCATAACAGCAGACATCCTGACAGCCACAGCCTTTTTTGCAGTTTAACTTCTGAGGTGCCTGAACAAGGGCCACAGTAATAGCTACCTCATCCTGTGGGGGTGTGGCATACATGCAGTACTTCCCTTTTGCATAGACAGTTCCACAGACATTTTACTACTGTATTTAACATTCTCTGTACTAGGTTACACCTCAGCCCACTGCCAGGGCAGTGGCTGCAGCTGGGCTCACTTCTTCACCAGTTCAGCAGAACCATCATCAGTCAACATTGGAGCAGGAAGTGGAGCTATTCACCACAGCCTCTCACATTCTCCTCACAAATGTCTGTCTTCATTCAGTTGTTTTTTGGGGGGTCTCGAGGGTTCTGAGATATGCGAATATGGTCCTTTTTTAAGTTTGCCCAAAAAATTTTGCACAATTTGTATGTTTTTGCAAAGATACAATTTTCATGGATATAAACATGTGCTGAAGTCAATGAGACATAAAAAAAAACCTTATACTTTCATGAAAATCAATAATTTGCACAATTTCTGTGTATTTTGTGAATATTACTATCCCTAGAAAAACATGGTATTTGCTATGAAAACTATTTTGTTCACTTGGCCAGTTTACCCCTTGATATGTTATTCTGGCAGCTGCAGAAGTGGTTAGCAGAGACTGTCTGTATTCTCCAGACCTGTTCTCATGAGGCAGCAATGTCTCTTACTGTATGCATCATTTCTTGCTGACTCACCGTTGACCAGCAAGGAACTGGGGAGCTTTGCTAGCTAAATGGGAAATCTGGGAAGTGATAAATAAATAAAATCATATTGTAAAAGAGCAAACACTTATCTGTGAAAAATGCCCCCTGTATCTAAGGCAAAGATTTTCCTAACATCTCTGGAGGGTCCATAGATAAACCAAAAATGACAGTATGCCACTCATAAGACATAAAGAAAGAGCAGTGCAGTAGTTGCCATGAGGCGATTCCCTGCCATCACCGATTCCTTTCATGCGCCTTGGTGAATTCATCTATTGATATTGGATGTTTGACTCAAGAGGGCTGGTGCGTTGCACCCACTGGCACCTTTTTTGCTGCAATTTACACATACACAACTAGGATAAGTGTTTGAACAATCCATGAAAAGTAATAATGAATGAAAAGAGATTCACTGCACCTGAGCCAAGTAGTTTTAAAGTGCCCATTAACAAAGTTCCCAAAGTATCGGTTGTCCAAGCTGATCATTGCGATCAATCGGAAATGATCCTTTGGGCCTCCAATGGAGGAAATACATGTTTAGTGATATGATCAAATGGAGAGGATTGATGCAAACTTTGGAACAATCAATAGTTATTTGTTGATTGACATTAATTAATTGTACCTGATCTGATTGACTGTACAATTTTTGACAATCATTTGGGAAATTATACCATTAATGGGCACCATTTGTTGAAGTACAGTATGTAGGATGTGTGACGTTCTGTGAAGGTAGGCATACACAATTAGATTTTTCATTGGTATGGCAAATTCCAAATCTGTTTGACAGACGATCAAAATGCCACCAAATATATTTTCATCATGATTAACCCAGTATACAGCTGACCTGTGTGCTTTGGGTCAGTGATTCTGAAGGTATTATAGCCCGAACATCAGGACAATAGCCAGGTAAGTTGCATTTTCCTTTCATGCAGAACTACAGCCAAAATGTCCACAAAAAGGTAACAAAAATCTAAAGTTTGTAGCAGGTTTTATTTTTTTTACTCTACAGACTTATATCACAATGCCATAGTAATCTCTCAGATTGTTCTTTGATCACTAAGTTCACAGAAAAAGCAAACAGGGGGATAAGCTTCAGTGATTGTAAGCAGAAGCATGCTAATTATCCACACTGAATAGCTTTTTGAATGAACTAGATATAACATATGGTACTCATGCTTGGGCAACTCTCACCATTTGCTTCCCTGGGATCTGGGAAAGGATGGAGAGTGATATTTTACAGATGTGGCGTTACATTGGTACAAATGGTGGCAGGATAACTATATGGGCAATAGAGTAGTGAAACAGGTTTTTGCTGTATGCTATGCCAAACTGTAATTCCAATTTAAGTTGGTTGGAAAAGAGGAGTCAGGGAGTGTGCCCCTCCCATATGAGTCAGTCTGTGGTACATGTAATCTGATTGTAAAGAAGCAGGTTGTAAAATACAGGCCATTCTCCTCTCACCCACTCCTCTCACCTTTTCTTACTAACTCATCTATGATTTTAATCCTCCTCTTTCCTCTGGAACTCCCTGTAACAATCGGTTCATCAACCTGGCAAGCACACAGCCTATCAACCTGGCAAGCACACAGCCTGACTGAGGGTATTTTAGCTAGTTATCAAGTAATTGTTGTACAGGGAAAATTTATTAAGGTTTTTCTTAGCTGAAGAATAGTGGTGAGCACTGGAGATCTTAAGTCATGCAGCAAACCTAGCCTGGGCCTATTTTTAAACTTCTGCCATTAGGTGGCAAAATTGAAGCTTACTGAAATGCTAGATAATTAACGTTTGTACTGTTCTAGTGGCATGCATGTACACGTATGAAGAACATACCTGAAACAAATCCAAGTAAACCTGATTTTATTAAAACATGTTCAACTTCTTGCTGCATGTTCTACACATTACTGCATGATCTGCACAAAGGGTAATTCACTAAGCCTCTGTGTTGTTTACATATGGATTGCAAAATTGATACTTATTTGCAGATGGTTCTAACTAAATCCAGTTCAGGTTTGTTCTCCACTGTGCTACAATGTTTTCTAGGAAAACCTTAGTGACATACACTAGTAATCAGCCAAAACATAACAGCCTCCTGACCAATATTGTGCAGGTCCCTTGTACAGCCAAAAACTGCTGATGTGTCAAGGAATGCTCTGTGGTATATGGCAGATCCATTGAGCCCATTAAAGAGACACTGAAGCGAAAACAAATATATGATATAATGATTTGGTTGTGTACTATGAATAATTACTAGAAGATTAGCAGCAAAGAAAATATTCCCATTTTTTTTAAGGAATATAGTGTTATTTCTAACATTGCATCATTCTATAATATGTTCAGATTACACAACACTCAGCATTCAAAATGATTCTTTCAGAGCAGTTTGTGAACTAATGACCTCTCCTCTGGCAGAAAAAGTAAATAGTTCAATAACAGCTGAGATAATCAAAGTCAGAAAACAGCCCTATCCACGACTTTAAAAGTCGTAGAGCTTAATGGCTTTTTTGCATAGAGATAACAAATGGAGTTTCTTAACTCTTCCTGTACTGGAAACAATTAGACTGATGTATCTGATCTTAATGTTTTATTTCTTAGCTGTACTACACATACAAAATCATAATATCATTATTTTTTTTTCACTTCAGTGTCTCTTTAAGTTGCAAGAGGGGCCCTCCATACATTAGACCTCTTTTTCTAGCACATTTCACAGACGCTCGATGAGACTGAGATTGAAATTTGTGGCCAAAATAGTGATTTATCAGAACACTGAATAATGCTCTTGTTTGCTCTAGCTTATTGTTTAGTTCTGACAATCATGTTGTCCATTGTAGGAGATTCCAACAATAGACAGCTGTTCAAATACCTACATTTTTAGTGGCTGGATAGTGTACTGGTTAAGGGCACCGCCTTTGACATGAGAGATCGGGGTTTGAATCCTGGCTAGAGTCAGAACCTATTCAGTAGGGTGTTCAAGGCAAGACTCCCTAAAGCCTCATCTACACGCGTAGATGAGGCGGTTGATCCCGCCGGATCGCCTCTTCCGCGTCCCCGCTCACCAGCGCGTGCGCCGGATTCGATACCCGCTCGTCCCCGCGCCGCTTATCTTCCGCTCGATTCCCTGCCATTGTCTCCTTGCGGGGAACGAGCAGGGAATCGGCGGTAGCAAGATCCGACCTGTCGGATCTTATCAATCGAGCCGCATTAGCGGCTCGATTGATAAGCCACATCGCCGCCTCATCTACGTGTGTAGATGAGGCTTAACACTGCAGGGTGGCCTCTCATTGTCTCTAGCAGGAGAAAAGGACTATACAAATGTTCCGATTATTATTATTATTACATTTACTCATTGCTCCCAATATATCACCTATAAAAATGGGAGGGGAAGAGGAGGGTATGAGAGGTGATAGGAGGAAACACTGCAGCCTGCCATTTCCTGCCTCAAAAATGTGACTTTAGCCAAAGACAAAGAGGTATCTGTCTCCAGCATCAACACATCCCTGTGCTTAGCTTAGGTAGCTTTGCCTTAGGTCAGGTATAGTTTAAGTATATTTAAATTAAATAAATTGAAGAGCTGATCAATAGTGAAATGATCTTATATTAAAGCGTTAGCTTCTGTTCTAAATTACAAGCTTATCACTACATACCTTTTACTTTCCAAGAATGAGTCATGAGCAGTTTGTGTTGTCATATCATCATTTACCCCATATAATGGGCATGTCGTTACCTACGCCATATACAGTAATGAGCAAATATAATGAGCGTTTGTACAATCAAAAAAAGGCACATGGAAATTTGGGCAGCCAGTAATGCTAATAGTAAATTATCAGTATTTAATACCAATATTTTACTATTAAAGTTTAAAATATCAGTATTAAATACCAATCTTTTACTATGGCTAAACCTAAGCCTACTCACACATAACCCTCCTTCCTGAGGCCTAACCCTATTCCCCCCGTGCACAAACTACCTGCCTACACCCCCCACAAACTACCTTCGTCCTAGCCCTAATACCCCCCCCCCCAAACCCGCTGTCCACCTGCCACCAACCCCGCCCCACAGGAAAGACAAAAAAAACCCCACTATAAGCGCCTATAGAAATATTGACACTGAGCTGTAATTTGGGTGCCTGTGGTGCCCGATAAATAGAGGCCAATGTACCAGCGCCCGCAATTTATCAGCCGCCGAAATTACGGCGCAGTGCAGATAATTCTACACGTGCCTATGACAGTGCCCAAACTTCCAGTGCTAGCGGGCATACAAATTGCCTGCTTTGAATGACCGTACCATCATCCCCTCTGTATAACATGTGCAGCCACAGGCAGTAGAAACCTTGTACTCTTAATATGTTTTTCCCAATTGTAACTTTAGTTCAGCTTTAAAAAGCAGGGGGCAGGGCTTAGCACAGGAATGTACAGAGCTAATTCAGCATTAGCAACCCATAGCTTTTAGTGTAGTGTGAACCAGGATCTTCCAGGGCCATAGAAATTGATTTGAGGATTATTGTAGACACACCTGGGCATCACAAGGTGCCTGCACAAAGGTAATACAAATTAGTATTGTTACCACTTAAGACATTACAGATGCATGTAAAGTATTTTCTAAAGACATCAGCAGCAGATTGAGCATCTCCGTTGTTTTTGATACATAAGCAGTGTAAATGCTGTCCCTGGTACATAAGATCCTTTACAAGTGCAGTGCCATGATGATTAGAGGATGCAGATTAGTTACACAGATCAGGATAACAAGGATTAGGCTGATCCTGGTAGACACAGATGAGGGGGAGGAGAGGCAGTTATCACTACAAGTAAGAATAAAATATTATTCTGAAAAACCAAATGCCTGCACAGCCTGTGACTCTTCAACAGAGAAAAAAAAAACCCTTTACAATGCATAATGCCAAACTATGTGAGTAGACACAGTAATAAGAATTATATATATATATATATATATATACACCTGTATAGATAGATAGATAGATAGATAGATAGATAGATAGATAGATAGATAGATAGATAGATATAGTAATAAAAACCAATGGTAGGCCAAACTCCTCACAACTTAACATTCTTTAGGGTTCCCACAGCCAGTGCCTCTGATTCCTGTAGGGAGCCATCTGTGTCTGCCGTGGAGGCTGCCAGTGATTGGGGACCCATCACTATCTCTAACCATAGCTCAGGGCATTTGATGGTATACTGTATAATAATGGTGAGTGCTCATTTGTTAATGTGTTGGCTACCTAATGCACTGTACTGTGTTCTTCTTGAAAAAACTCTTCTGAACTTCTGTTCGTACTGTATTGCATGTCATGTGTATGGAGATGTAAATAAAGCCACGGTGATTGCATCTACTGGAGCTGGTGCCCAGAATCTTTTGCCTTCTGAAATTGATACTACTTGTCTCTTTGGTCTAGAGGCACAACTGCCACGCCAGATACCCCCATTGCCTCCATGCAATCTTGCCGATCTTTACACTTCTGTTTGCTACAATTTGAGAAGGCGTTTTCAGAAACACCGGCGTGTCTTGATACAAGATAACATGCACATGACTGCATGATGAGCAAAGAACGTTGCTAGGTTAACTACAGAGCCGGGAGGGCATGCTGTCCTGCAGCACCTGTGTTGTTTGTAAATATGTGGAAATAACTGGAACCTTTACTAATTATGATGGAACAAATAGTTACAATATATTGGACAATATAAATTGCAAGTCAAAAGGTGTCATATATGCTATAACATGCCCCAGCAATTTTATTTACATTGGAAAAACAAAGTACCTCCCATGCAAATGCATAGGTGAACATATCGCCAATATTAATCATGCAGATGAACTGGGGGCATTTTGAGAGGATTGAGGTGAGCAGAGCTCTCCAGCATACATCGGAGTACTCCAGGAAATTTGTGGGCGGCTGCTCAAGGGTCGTGAGTGCATTCCATACTATGCTGTCATCCCTGCATTTTACTACCAATGCAATACTGTTGACCTGGGGACGTCATCTTTTCTATCGGGGACATTTCATCACGTGTATCGCTGTAATAGCCGGTGTATGACGGGACTCTAGGCCATCATTGCAATAAGCCTATGTAACTACTAGATAGTCAGCCTTAGATAGTTAGCCTAATAGGGCCAGCCAGCCTGTTTGGTCGCCGTGTGCGAGGTGTTGTGGTGGTGGGCCATAGGGGGGAAATTAAAAGTGGCACAGGCTTTCGGCATAGCCATATGCTGGGCGATAGTCAAGTCTACGAACTGCTCGTGACCCTTATAACAAAAACACTGAGCACTCACTGATTCAGGTTTCTGATTTCATCATAAGTGTCTTTGTGATTTTTAACTTTTGATATTTTGATACTAATGTGGCCACGGCCTGAATAAATGGTGCAGCAAGCATATTGAGATACTGATTACATATATTTTTGTGACTATGGATAGAATTAGCGATCATGGATTCTACTGTATGGCCCCTTTTACACTTAATCAGTTGCTCTCAGTTATAACTGAAAAGACAACTGATTTTCAAAGTAATGCCCGTGTTTTCCTATTGCACCTTTCACACTTAACGCGTTTTTACTGAAATCTTTTTCACAATGCACTGCTATTGAGAAGAAAAAAAAAATGCGTACTAACTGATTAAGTGTAAACGGGGCCTATGGCATAAGAAATAAGAGAAAACAGCTCTAGTAGTAAATATTGACATTGATTATCACATGTGTAAATTTGTTTCCAGCTGTACGATACTGTTTATGTAATATATAATGAATGGAAGTGTCTACCCTAGTAACCCAAACACCATTATCAACTGCAGCGCACCATAACAACTTTCCAGTCTATGTCCCAGCGAATACTCAGAATCTTTATTTTGTCATCTAGCATCTGCTCACCTACTTTGTTCCACAACATCTGTGCAACCCACCACCACCTGATCTTACCACCATACCTTTCTTCCAATGCACTATTCATCATTCTTCTACTCGTACATCTGTCCAAACTCACAATTATACAGCCAGCTCTAATATTAGACACACTGTTCATCTATGGACTATATATTGCAATATTAGATTAAACAAAAATACTCTAAAAGTACTTTCTGTGCGTTATTTTGTTGGGACAGCAAATGTTCACTGTTAAACAAGCTGTACGCTAACTACTCTACATTTCAGTGTCATATCTTCAGTGGTGTCCTATGAAAATATATAATGTTCACAAAAATGTGAGACGTGTTCTCACTTTTGTGAGATTCTGTATATCTGCACACTTTCATTTTTAAAAAGCTAATATAATCAGAGAAAAGTCATGAATATGTATGGGGGATTTTCTAGTAGTCTGGAGTTCCTCTTTAAAGTGTACCTGTGATGGAGGAATAAAAAGATTTTATACTTACCTCCGTATCTTTTTACCTGGCAGAACTAAAGATGTCACCACCAGTGATAGATTTCAGAATGTAAATCAGGGAGAGGAAAGATTCTATAATGGGCAAACACTGACTAAATAATATATAAATCAGGGGCATAGCTACAACTCACTGGGCCCCATAGCAAACTTTTTAACCAGCTTAAAAACAAACCCCTCTTTGCCAGTGGTTTCCCTGTGCCCCTATAGCTTTCTACCTGGTCCTGCTCTGGTTATGGCAACCTAGTGGTCCCGTTTGGTGGTGGTAGTACATACCTACCTAACAACTTTTTGACATAAGAAAGAGAGACAGCCTTAAAGTAAACCTGAAACAAAATCACCACAAGGATTTATACTTACCTAGGGCTTCCTCCAGCTAACTGTAGTTCATGGTCTCCCTCGGTGTTTATCTGTTCTACTGCTGTCAGTCCTGGCAGTTGCAGACTAGTAAGCATGCACAGACTTGGCCACATGCCTCCCTAGTCAGACTCTTGTGCTCCCTGCAGAGTTAGTTAAAGCTTGTAACTGCTCTGGTGCACAACTCCCAGATACTGGGGAAGTCAGGGACTTTACAGGGGCTGACAGTGGCGGAACAGATGGGACCAGATGGACACAGAGGGAGCCCACTGACGACAGGTGGCTGGAAGAATACCCAGGTAAGTATAAATTCTTGTTTACATCTCAGGTACACTCAAAGAGCCTCCTCGCACCCCTAGTCATACATACAACAAATAATTATTAAGCAAAAGGCAACATTTCATAATTTTACTCACACTGATCCTTTTTGCTTTTCCTTCATATTAACAGTGGAAATAATAAATATATCACTATGGAGAATTGGAATAAAGTTTGTGTGCAGGTGTACGGGGAGCCATACCGGGACAGGGTGCAGGTACTGAGTATCATATGGGTGTGAGCACTAGGTGTCTGTTATGGGGGAAGGGGTGCAGGTACTGGAAGTGGTCAGAGTGGACACTTCTGGGGGAGGGAGAGGTCAGTGTGGATGCTACTATGGGAGGGAGTGGTCAAAGTGGACACGACTGGGGGAGGGAGAGGTCACTGTGGACGCTGCTGGGTAATGGGGAGAGGTCCGTGTAGGTTGCAAGGTGGGAGGGAGAGTTCAGTGTTAACGTTGCTGGGGGAGGGAGAGGTCAGTGTAGGTTGCAAGGGGGGAGGGAGAGGTCAGTGTGGATGCTGCTGGGGGAGGGAGAGGTCAGTGTGGACCCTGCAGGGGAGGGAGAGGTCAGATTGGGTTGCAACGGGGGAGTGAGAGGGGAGAGGTCAGTGTGTATGCTGCTGGGGGAGGAAGAGGTCAGTGTGGATGCTGCTGGGGAAGGGAGAGAACAGTGTAGACGCTGCTGGGGGAGAAAGAGGTCAGTGTGAACGCTGCTGGGGGAGGTCAGTGTGGGTTGCAGGGGGGGGGGGGACGAGAGGTCAGTGTGGGTGCTGAGGAGGGAGAAGTCAGTGTTGGCGCTCCTGGGGGAGGGAAAGATTAGCGTGGGTTGCAGGGGGAGGGAGAGGTCAGTGTGGACGCTGCTGAAGGAGGGAGAAATCAAGAGGTTGGGGGGGGGGGGGGAGGTCAGTGCGGGTGCTGGAGAGGGAGAGGTCAGTGTGGTCACTCCTGCGGGACGGAGATGTCAGTGTGGGTTGCAGGTGGAGGGAGATGTCAGTGTGGACTCTACTGAAGGAGGGAGAGGTCAGTGTGGGTTGCATGGGGGGAGGGAGAGTTTAGTGTGGACACTGCTGGGTGAGGGAGAGGTCAGTGTGAGTTGCAGGGGGGAGGGAAAGGTCAGTGTGGATTGCAGGGGGGGGGGAGAATAGAGGTCAGTGCAGGTTGCATGGGGGGAGGGAAGAGAGGTCAGTGCAGGTTGCAGGGTGGGGGGAGAGAGATCAGTGTGGGTGCTGGGGAGGGAGAGGTCATTGTGGGCGGTACTGGGGAGGGAGAGGTCAGTGTGTGGGAGGGAGAGGACAGTGTGGGTTGCAGGGAAGGAAGAGAGGTCAGTGTGGGTGCTGGGAAGGGAGAGGTCGATAT
This sequence comes from Hyperolius riggenbachi, assembly GCF_040937935.1. Lineage (NCBI taxonomy): Eukaryota > Metazoa > Chordata > Amphibia > Anura > Hyperoliidae > Hyperolius > Hyperolius riggenbachi. The sequence continues at coordinate 214,576,198 of NC_090648.1, read as the reverse complement.
TGGTGCTGGTGGAGAGAGCTGTCTCTCCACTGCAAAGTGTCCAAAGGGTCCTGGGAGGCAGAGCACCCCGTGGGTTGTGGGCGGGGCTCCCTGCAGGTTGTGGGCAGGTCTCAATTTCCTCTTATGCCTCAGCACCCAACCCCCCTCTCAGCAAGTGCCTGCTTGGGACTCTGCAGTAGTAGCAGAACACCCCCATCCCCCTACTTACCAGGAGCCGGAAGCCTGAGCAGCAGCAGCATTCCCGTTTTCTCTCATACAGTGCAGTGGAGTTCTCATATCACGTGAGAGCCTGATACTCTGTGCTCAGCAGCACCACCTCCAGCTCTTCCTCCCTGGCTGGAACTAAAGATTCATTGTCGGGATAATCTTATTTTCACTACAGTTCCTCTTTGGGTTCCCTGGATTGCAGCATAGCTGTGGAGCTTTGTTTCATTCAAAGTGACCTCATGAAATTCAGACTTTTGAATTCAAAACTATGATCAGAATATCTGATTTTTAAAACCTGAATGGACATTCCAGCTGACAAGCTTTATTGTTATATGTAATATTTGGCACATCATTCTGTCTGTGTCCTACAGTCTAAGTCATTGTCACCTTGTCTCAAAAATCATGTGAGTGGCATCTGAAGAGCCACCCCTCTACAATAATGAAGTAAAACACAGCAAACTCTGAGTGCAAGTTTAAAGTTTTGTGCTTCTGATAAGGCCTCGGGGAGTGAGGGATTCTCCAAAACAAGGATGCAGAAAAAACTGTCTGAAGTACCTGGTTCTACACTGTACTTACATTTTATTTCTGTATGTGTCCCAGTTGGAGCTGTTTCCCTCCTTTCCTATTCTTCTTGATACATTTTATTAACCCTTTAGCAGCCAATTTATTTAGAGGCTTGCAAGTGTTCCAGGCCAATTTATTTTAGCAGTTTTTTTTTATTTCTTCTGTTACATTTTCTTGCTTGCAATTAGTACTGCTGTAATGAGTATTTATGGGCACTTGTCACTAGGGGGCAGTGTGAGACGACATCAGAGGACTTCTGCTTTCAGTTTCTTTGTTTTCTGCTAGTAGAAAGAGATCTAAGCATTCCAAGAATTTACAGCATGAGTTCTGCCAACTGAGGTCAAAAGCAGCGCACTTATCTTCAACAAGATAACTCTATTGAAGCTGGGGTAATCCAGGAAATAAGGGAAAATCTTATCTTGTGTGAAGCTGGGCATATGCATCAAGTAAAAGAAAACCTGAAGCAGAACTGACGCACAATAGGAAAAGATACCCAGATCAAGGATTCTGATCGGTCACTCTAAGCAACTGCTCAATTTTAGTATCTGTTTCACTCTATTTTTCCCTGCACTGGTTTTGATAAATCTGCCTCCTCTAATCTAGTCCTCCCCCTTTCTATTATAAACAAGAATACCATATTTCTCTGGAGTCCCACTTTATATCTGTAATAATAGTCAAAATCATAACTAAGCTCCTTTTTTAAGTATGACATACCAAATATAAGAAAGAATCTGATATAATAATGGCCTCAATTCTGGTAGGGTTAACAAAGAAATTACATCATTTGAGGTAATTCACCTCACAAATTAATGACATTTAGCAATTCTGGTAGGTTTTAGTCATGCTTTACCTGACAAGGCAAATTATGAGGTAATTCATGAGGTAATTTGCATGAATTTTTAAAATAGCTAGTCTCATGGAAATGGCATGTTAGCACATAATTTACTGATCAGTTTAAGACCTGCCTGTACCTGGAGGTAAAGTCAATTTGTACGCATTTTGCAGTTTTTAGTGGAGCCTATTGCTGTTTTAGTCATTCCTATTCAGGCTATGTAATAGAAAAGAATAGTCGAAATAAAACTACAAATATTTGCTGGATTCTTTTTTATAAGGGATGCCTATAAATATACTTTTCATAGGTTGCTACATCATCAATAACACCTTCCCCCCTCAAAAAAAAAACGTCTTCCAAAGACCTTCCTAACTTATGGAAGACAATTAAAGACTACTATTGTTTATTTACTGCATCCTTACCACTGAAATACCTCATCTTCTACCTCACTTTATGCAATTACCTCATGTTTTACCTTATGTTCGGAAATGGAGAAAAATCTTTCAGAATTGCTTAAAAAAGAGGAAAATACCTCATGAGGTATTTTACCTACAAAAAAATATTTACCTCACATAGCTACCAGAGTTGAGGCCAATAAGTTTTTGAACAGAGTGAAAATGTTTCTAAAATGTATTTGAGTCTACTCATAAAAATCCATTAATCTCATCCAGATTATTTAATAGTTTGAATCTGGTTATGTAACTTCATGCTGCATGTGTAATTAGCATCTGACCTTTGCACAGCCACTCTGTCCAGTACCTCCAGAGTACACTAAAAAAGGATGCTCTGATAAGCATGGCAGGAAGACAAAGTACTGTGTACCGCAGAGCTTGGGTTAAAGGTTGAATCCCATGTTTATTAACTCATCTGTGCAACAGATACAGAAACAACATAGCAGGCCCTCCGGTACAATGAGAGCCTCCATGCACTGATACACTAGAGCATTAGTGATTGTGCATGTAGGTAGAGGACAATGAAAATAAACCATAACCTTTAAAGGTGTGTGCCTTAACAAAAGAATAGACTAGTCTTTGATTGTTTTACACAGAGGATCTTTTTCACAAGTGTGTCAAGCAGAGTCGTAATATACCTTGACAATGACTCAAACTTGCTTCTAGTAAGTCAACAATTTATGTGCAGAGTGTTTAGCAGCGGTTACTATGGGCTACTACACGCAGCTACTTTTTAAAATCATTTGACTAAATAATGGCTTTGTCCTGAATCATAGGCCACACTTGTAATTTTGTGCTTTCAGGTATTCAGGATACTTTTTAACTGTTAGGGCCCTTTTACACTTAACCAGTTGCTCTCAGTTATAACTAAAAGAAAACTGATTTTCAAAGTAAGTCCCATGTTTTCCTATGGCACCTTTCACACTTAACGCGTTTAAACAGAAATCTTTTTCACAATGCACCGCTATGGTTAAAACGCATACTAACGTGTAGCAACGCATACTAATGCACACTAACGCACACCAACTGATTAAGTGTAAACGGGGGGGGGTCCTTTCACACTAGGGGCTTGATTCACTAAACCGTGATAACTCAAATATCACACCTTATCAAAGATATCACACCTTATGAAAAGATATCACACCTTATGAAAGGATATCACACCTTATCACAGATATCACATCTTATCAAAGTTAATACACCTTATCAGAGTAGCTTAATGAGCACTACGAACCCGCAGGGGCTCAGGGCAGGAAGAGTGCCATTGCCAATTAGCAGGCATAAGTTTGTAGCACTCGCTATGCTACTCTGATAAGACATGTTAACTTTGATAAGGTGTGATATCTTTGATAAGGTGTGATATCTTTTCATAAGGTGTGATCTTTGATAAGGTGTGATATTTGAGTTATCATGGTTTAGTGAATCAAGCCCTATGACTGTTGTGTCACGTCGCAATGGACACGTATGCAGGATTTACAATGGCAGTGAGGCATACTTTCACTGCACTGTATGCCTAACTATATGATCGCAGTGGAGCATTAATGTGCAATGCGACTTTTCAGATATATTGTGATGCAATTGAAGAACAATTGGACTTGTTATCTGTATCCAAAGAGTTTTACAACCTCTGATGAGTTATCAGTGAGAGTTATGCTGGGCATACACGGGCTGATGCGCCCTTATCAATCGAGCCGCTGATGGCTCAATTGATAATTTCCGCCAGGTCCGATGACCCGCCGGATCGATACCCCGCTCGATTCCCGCGGGCGGAGAATAGCGGGGAACGAGCGGAAGATAAGGAGCGCACGCGGGGCCAAGGGGCGATCGATCCGGCGGCTAATTGAGCCGCCGGGTCGACTCGTGTATGCCCAGCATTACATTTCAGAGATACAGCCATTTATAGTCCTATCATTACAGTAAACAAAAAGCTTAACAATGGGGAGGAATGACAAAGATGACACAGAATACTTTGTTGAACAAATTAAAAACTATCATTTTAATTATGGATAGTGTGTGTGCGTGTGTGTGTGTTACCTTAAAAGAAGTGACAGAATTCTACCACAGGAAGCAATAAAAGTAACTGCAATAGTGTGAGTTTTATCGCTGTCTGTTGCCCTTGATTCCCAACTAGATGACAGTGGGTACAGCCCAGTGTGTGATGCAGAGTATAATGCAGCAGAAACTGTGCTTCTTTCACCTTCCACTGGAGTCCATCCTATTTGCTCACCACTTGCTCTAGTGCCCAGCATCTTTACATGCATGTCTGGTGTAATCACATGAAATGCAGTAGGAGATGACGGGCACTCGAGCAAGTGGTGAGTGGAGAGGAGACTGTACTGCACTGGCCTCCAGCTGGGAAGTGAGAGAAGCACAGCTTCTGCTGTCCTCTACTGTGCGTTAAACACTGGGTTGGGTGAGCGCAGGAGGGGAGCGTGCCTAGGTGGGGGGAAGGATGGAGTTGAGGCTGCTCCTTCCTCCTCTCACAACGTAACATGATGGGATTAGAAAGCAGCTTGTATCACGGATCAGTTCATTTCGGCGCGCGGCTCTGAGAGCCGAGCGCCGAAACTGGGCGCCGTCATAGCATCAATGCTATGATGTGCGCCCCGTGTAGCGGTAATTTGGGGCTCTGGCGGCTGCCAGACCCTGAATTACATCTCCCTCCGAGTTGTATCAACTTGCAGGAGGAATAGTATTTAGTAGTTTAGCGGCAGTGGGGAAAGCCTTCATTGAGCTGCGCCGAAATAATATGTACCCGCTTGTATCAACAGATCGTTTGTGTCTCAGGTATTCGTAAGTCTGGGACTCCCTGTACATAATGTATATGTGTGATGAAACGCGGAAAAGCCGCTGTCTCTCAAGGCGAGGCGGCTGTTTCCGCGTCCAGCATGGCGTCACAACGCGGAAAAAACGCTGCATGCCGCTTAGGCAGAGCGGCGGAATCCGCATCGGAGGCGGCTTCCGCACTCAGTTCACTGGATACATTGCAAGACAGTACTGGTGTGGCTGGGACTGATAGTCCACCAAGATTCAGACTTACACGCGCGCGAGCACAGAGGCAGAGTTTAAATAGCAGTTAGAAGGGTGTCGGCTGACCAGCTGGGTCAGCTGACAAATTCCACTGCTCTCATTGGACCAGCAATTAGGGAGGTCCTGGAAAGGTCCTAGAGTATATATACTGCTGGTTGTTCACTTGCTCTTTGTCTGGCGTGCGATCACATATGTGGAAGCACCCAGATCCGTAGTCAGATCCGCAAGTGTGCCGGGACCAGCTGGAGCTGTAATCCTACACTTAGCTAGATTTTGTTGATAGCTTAAAGTACTAGTTTGATTGTGATTATTTGTTATGACTTTTGCCTGCCTTGACTACCCTTCTGAACTCTGATCTTGTACCTTGATATTTCTGATACCCTGTTGCCGAACCCCGGCTCGTTTCTAGACTCCGTCTCAGCCTCCTGATTCTGTACCTCGATATTTCTGATACCCCGTTACTGAACCCTGCCTGTACTTAGACTCCGCCTTTGCCTCCTGATCTTGTACTTTATCTGTCCGTGTGTGTACGACCTGGCTTGTCCGACCTCGAGAACCGACCTTACCGTTAGAGGCGGTTCCTCGCTCTGTTAGCGACCTTTCCTCCTGAGGGTCACTTCCAGACATCCTTCCTACTGTCAGTCTGACTCCTCCCATCTTGGAGAGCTCAGGTCTGCAGAAGGAATCTGTGCAGTACGCCTTGCTGCACTGAGGCCTAGTCCTCAAAGTGTTACTGTTACACCAAACACTACACTCTACTCAGGTGAACAGAGGTTAGCTAGTATATCGGATTATCGGTGAGACTGCAGATCACTTATAATCTGGTATATATCTGTATTCCCAGTGATACTGCAGATCACCGGTAATCAGATCCTCTCTGTGCTTCACCGATCGTTACAGAACGCCAGACCAAATACAAAATGGACGCAAACACTGATTGTCTGGGTGTACTTGCCACTTTGGTGGACAACATCAATCAAGTACTGGGCGCCCACATAACTCTTATTGATGCCCTATCAGGGTCTGTACAAACCCTCCAGACATCAGTGGATCATGTGCGATCCTCTCCTAGCTCTGACATACGTATGCCTGTACCTGAAAGCTTTTCCGGCCACAGATCTGACTTCCGGAATTTTAGGAGTAGAGTATTGTCCTATTTTGAGTTGAGACCCCAATCTTCGGGTACTGAGACCCAGAGGGTCACGTTTATAAAGACTTTGTTGTCTGGCGACTCCCAGTCTTGGGCATATAGCCTGCCCGCCGGAGACAAAGCTCTTACCTCTGTAGAGGAATTCTTTAAAGCTATGGCAGTAATTTACGACGATTCGGACCTTGCTTCGACTTCTGAGAGGAAGCTCAAGCTTTTGCGTCAAGGCGAAGGTCCGGTCGAAGATTACGCGGCCGAGTTTAGGAGGTGGTCAGTTACGGCCAGGTGGGACACTTATGCCCTATTAGATCGTTTCTTGTCAGGGCTGTCCGATGAGGTCTCTGATTTGATGTTAAGCCAGCCCGAGCCCAGAACAGTCGATGAGGCCATCTCAGCGGCCATCCGAATCGACCGCAGGCTGCGCTACCAAAAACAGACCAGGGGTAGTTCCCGTGTCAGAGGGGTATCTTACACTACGGTCCCAGTAACTCCACCTCCTACTATTTCACCTTCTCCCGTCTTGCCTCCATCCGAGCCGATACAGATTGCTCGGTCAAAGTTGACCCAGGTAGAGCGAAGACGGAGAATGACCGAACAGCTGTGTCTGTACTGTGCTGAAGGGGGGCATATAGTACAGAACTGCCCTAACAAGCCGGGAAGATGCTACCGTTTAGGAGTGGTAGGGGGTAGCGCCCTAGGTGCCCGGCTCATACCCTTAAACGAAAAACGTTTGCTCCTTCCATGTATGATTACATGGGGGGACAAATCTGAAGCCACAGAAGCCTTTGTTGATTCTGGCTCCGCGGCTAACTTTATGAGTTCAGAGTTCGCAGAAAAGTTGGGCATTCCGCTCACCCCAGTAAAACCACCTATCCAGGTTACTGCTGTGGACGACTCCCCGCTGCAAAGGGACCGTCCGCTGTCTCAGACACCAGAGGTGGAAGTCACTATTGGGGTTCTGCATAACGAAAGTCTAAGTTTCTTTGTATTACACATGACCACCTCCACAATTGTTTTAGGAATGCCCTGGCTGCAGCTCCATTCGCCACAGATTAATTGGGCTACAGGACAATTAACTAGTTGGTCAGACTTCTGTTCCCAACAGTGTCTAGGGAAGGTGACTTTAGGTCAGACCAAGTTGCATGTGGAGGGGGTTCCCGAGCAATACTCCGAGTTCTCGGATGTATTCTGTCCCAAGGCTGCTGACAAATTACCTCCTCATCGCCCTTTCGATTGCCCCATCGATCTCCGTGCCGGTTGTATGCCCCCTAGGGGTCACCTGTATAATTTGTCTGGACCAGAGAAAATAGCGATGCAGGAGTACATTCGTGACAATTTAGCCAAAGGGTTCATTCGCCCCTCCCGGTCGCCTGCAGGGGCCGGATTCTTTTTTGTTAAGAAAAAAGACGGAGGGCTGCGACCATGCATCGACTACCGTGGCCTGAATAAAATCACGGTGAAGAATCGTTATCCGTTACCATTGATAGACGATTTATTTACGCAAGTCACCAACGCTAAGATCTTTTCAAAATTAGATCTGAGGGGTGCATACAACCTGGTCCGCATTAGAAAGGGTGATGAATGGAAGACGGCCTTCAACACTCCCGACGGGCATTACGAGTACTTAGTGATGCCCTTCGGGTTGTGCAATGCGCCAGCCGTCTTTCAAGAATTAATTAACGAGGTATTCAGGGAGGTGTTGGGTAGGTTTGTACTAGTATACCTTGACGATATACTAATCTATTCCAACAACCTCCCCGAGCACAGGGTCCACGTTAAATTCGTGTTGGACAAATTGAGGCAAAATATGCTGTATGCCAAGGTGGAGAAATGTATTTTCGAGGTGACCACTGTCACATTTTTAGGGTATGTGATCTCCACCTCAGGCCTGTCAATGGATCCTGCCAAGGTCACAGCTGTCCTGGAATGGCCACAGCCAGTGGGGTTGAAGCCCCTGCAAAGATTTTTAGGTTTTGCGAATTACTATAGGAGGTTCATAAAGGGGTACTCCACGATGATTGCCCCTCTTACCAGTCTCACAAAAAAGGGGGCAGATACCAACCACTGGTCTCCTGAGGCTGTGGCAGCTTTTTCTCACTTGAAAAAATTGTTTTGCTCTGCACCCATATTGAGACACGTAGACACCTCTTACCCATTCATTGTGGAGGTTGATGCCTCAGAAGTGGGAGTAGGGGCTGTGCTGTCTCAACGCTCTGGGCTGCAGGGAAGGTTGCACCCGTGTGCCTATTTCTCTCGGAGGTTTTCACCGGCAGAGAAAAACTACGACATAGGCAACCGGGAACTTCTGGCCATTAAATTGGCATTTGAAGAATGGCGCCACTGGTTAGAAGGGGCAGAACACACGATCACGGTGTATACTGATCACAAGAATCTGGAATACATCGAGGGGGCTAAGAGACTAAGTCCCCGACAGGCCCGTTGGTCGTTATTTTTTACGAGGTTCAGATTTATTATCACATACACTCCAGGCAGCAAAAACATCAAGGCAGATGCCCTGTCCAGATGTTTCGAATTAGAGACAGCACAGCCCCCCGCTCCTGAGTCCATCATCCCGCAGAGGCTGGTGTTAGCAGCCACAGAGACCTGGGAGGATTGGACAAAGGTTTTGGGTCCCTTTCAGCAGGATGTCCCTGAGGGAAAACCGGAGGGGGTCTTGTTTATCCCACTGTTTTTTCGTCTACAGGTCTTACAAATGTTTCACGCCCATAAGAGTGCTGGTCACCCTGGTGCTGCCAGAACGCAGGATCTGATTGCCAGGTGTGCTTGGTGGCCTTCTATGGCATCAGACTGCAAGGAATATGTCAGGGAATGTGCGGTATGTGCCAAAAGTAAACCCTCCCGGCAGGCACCTGTCGGTACCTTACAGCCTTTACCCGCCCCGAGTGAACCATGGACCCACTTGTCCATGGATTTTGTGGGTGAGCTCCCCAGGTCTGAAGGCATGTCGGTCATTTGGGTGGTAGTCGACCGCTTCAGCAAAATGGCCCATTTCGTGCCTTTGAAAGGACTCCCCTCGGCCCAAGAATTGGCTGACCTATTCATCGTCCACATTTTCCGGCTGCACGGCATTCCGGAGAACATTGTGTCCGATCGGGGAGTCCAATTTATCTCTAAATTCTGGAGGGCATTTTGCCACCAAATGGGCATGAAGCTGTCTTTCTCGTCAGGCTACCACCCACAGACGAATGGGCAGACTGAACGAATTAATCAGTCTTTAGAACAGTTTTTAAGATGTTACGTTGCGGAGGCACAGAATGACTGGGTGAAGTTTCTGGCTTTTGCAGAATTTGCGCAGAATAATTTAAAGAGTTCTTCTTCTGGTTTTTCCCCGTTCCAGATTGTGACAGGGAGGTCGCCCAAGTTCTCCCCTTTGCCAGTTGCCTCTTCTCCGTTCCCAGCACTGGAGGATTGGCAGAGGTCACTCAGGGACAATTGGGGAATTGTTAGAGATAATTTGCAGAAAGCGTTCCAAAGTCAAAAGGGTCAAGCGGACAAGAGACGTTCCATGGAATGGAAGTTTCAGCCAGGGGATTTAGTCTGGGTGTCCACACGTCACTTGACACTGAAGCAGCCTTCTGCCAAACTGGGCCCCAGGTTTGTGGGTCCGTTTTCTGTGACCAAAAAGATCAACAACGTCACTTATACCGTTGATCTCCCCGCCAGCATGCGTGGGGTGAGATCATTTCACGTATCCCTGCTCAAACCTGCAGTCCATGTGGGCCCTACTCCTCCTCCTCCTGTCCTGGTGGATAGTCATCCTGAGTTCGAAATAGAGAAAATTTTGGACTCTCGCATTGTCCAGAACTCGGTACAGTATCTGGTACACTGGAAGGGATATGGCATTGAGGAGAGACAGTGGGTACCGGGGACTCGCATGCATGCGGATGAGTTGAGGAAAGAGTTTCATGCCTTACACCCCGAGAAGCCTGGTAGGAGTTGTCCGGAGTCCACTCCTCGAGGGGGGGGTACTGTGATGAAACGCGGAAAAGCCGCTGTCTCTCAAGGCGAGGCGGCTGTTTCCGCGTCCAGCATGGCGTCACAACGCGGAAAAAACGCTGCATGCCGCTTAGGCAGAGCGGCGGAATCCGCATCGGAGGCGGCTTCCGCACTCAGTTCACTGGATACATTGCAAGACAGTACTGGTGTGGCTGGGACTGATAGTCCACCAAGATTCAGACTTACACGCGCGCGAGCACAGAGGCAGAGTTTAAATAGCAGTTAGAAGGGTGTCGGCTGACCAGCTGGGTCAGCTGACAAATTCCACTGCTCTCATTGGACCAGCAATTAGGGAGGTCCTGGAAAGGTCCTAGAGTATATATACTGCTGGTTGTTCACTTGCTCTTTGTCTGGCGTGCGATCACATATGTGGAAGCACCCAGATCCGTAGTCAGATCCGCAAGTGTGCCGGGACCAGCTGGAGCTGTAATCCTACACTTAGCTAGATTTTGTTGATAGCTTAAAGTACTAGTTTGATTGTGATTATTTGTTATGACTTTTGCCTGCCTTGACTACCCTTCTGAACTCTGATCTTGTACCTTGATATTTCTGATACCCTGTTGCCGAACCCCGGCTCGTTTCTAGACTCCGTCTCAGCCTCCTGATTCTGTACCTCGATATTTCTGATACCCCGTTACTGAACCCTGCCTGTACTTAGACTCCGCCTTTGCCTCCTGATCTTGTACTTTATCTGTCCGTGTGTGTACGACCTGGCTTGTCCGACCTCGAGAACCGACCTTACCGTTAGAGGCGGTTCCTCGCTCTGTTAGCGACCTTTCCTCCTGAGGGTCACTTCCAGACATCCTTCCTACTGTCAGTCTGACTCCTCCCATCTTGGAGAGCTCAGGTCTGCAGAAGGAATCTGTGCAGTACGCCTTGCTGCACTGAGGCCTAGTCCTCAAAGTGTTACTGTTACACCAAACACTACACTCTACTCAGGTGAACAGAGGTTAGCTAGTATATCGGATTATCGGTGAGACTGCAGATCACTTATAATCTGGTATATATCTGTATTCCCAGTGATACTGCAGATCACCGGTAATCAGATCCTCTCTGTGCTTCACCGATCGTTACAATATGTTGCAGGTATAATGTGGGTTACTGGCTGACCTGGTCAGCTGATAATGCATATCATACTTGCAATGTACATGTTATACGTACAATGCATTTGCTGTATGTATAATGCCAGTTATGCTATTTGTCTAACACTTTTTATGTTGCAGAATAATTCTGTTATGATTCAGGGGGCTGTTGATCCCTGTACCAGTGGTAGGTGTGGGCTCTCTCAGGGAACAGAGTCAAAGGAGCTATGGGTCTTCCCAAGAACATCTTGCAAGGGATAATGGGCCACCCCTCCTAGTTGGCAACGGACTACATTGCTGCCTAATAACTACCAGGTCGCAGCCCCAGGATTGTCCCACCAGTGATGGAAAGAAGAGACAGAGTATGGCTGGATTGCAAGCCGGTAATCTGGCAGTAGGATCGTCAGGGACAGGTCAAAGATCAGGACTGGCTTTCAAGCAGCAGTCGTGGACAAGCTGCGGTCAAATGGCAGGCGGAAAACTTTGTTAATGGGTATGCAAGCCAGGGTTGGGACAGGTGAACATCAATAACTGAGTCTAAGCAAGCTGGGCCACAATGGGTAGTCAACAGGAGAAGATCAATTCTGGAGTCATGAACAAGACGGCTGACAACGCCTAATCAATCAGATAAGTAGCATATACTGGCAAGGCATGAGAAGTTAAAATAGTGTCCTGCCATTCGCAGCTGACTTTGGGAGGCGTTACCTCCTGTTAGGGGGCAGGCACATGTGCAGCGCATGCACATTGTAATAACGCTAAGTGTAATCTCGCAGGTGTTGTTGGCACAAAATGCTTCCAGGATCCCGGCCGCAGGCCCACAGCCCGAACGAAACACTGCGGCCAGACATGCCGCCACGACCTGACATGCTGCAGTGTTTGGACAGATGAGGCTTGACAAATTCTGAAAGTAAACTTGCTGCCCATACATTTCTATGGGGCTGTTCACATCTCTGGTTTGTAATGGATCCTGTTACTCTAATTTGCTGCCTGCAGGCTTTGAATTACTGTGTATGGTATAATGTGCCTGACTATATCTTCATGTGTACTGTCTGGGCACAGTAAAGATTAGGCAATCAGGCCCTTATGCTGGGCATACACGGCACGTTTTATGCGCCGGATCGAGCCAGCGGCTCGATGCCGACGCATCCCCGCACGTCCGCGCATGCGCACGGATCGATTGCCGCTCGAGCGGGCGCGGGTCGAGCGGCATGATCGGGCCAGCTGAATATTATCAGCTGGCCGGATCAGCTGGTCGATACACGGTACAGAAACGTACCGTGTATCCCCAGCATTACAGAGCAATAAAAACTTGACAGATTGCTATCCATTTCCTACTTGATACGTATATGAAACATTTTTTTTCCTTGAGTCCTTCTTATGGGACTTTTTTATCAGTAGCTACTTATAGAGAAAAGAAAAATTAGGAAAACTCAATACCGAGGACAGAGCTTCTCAGAATCATAACAGAACAGACACAGTCAAATCTATGTTATTGTCATGAAGATAGTTGTGGTCATCAAATTTTAAAACCCAAATATCTTTTTAGCCTGCTGATTAGGTGGAAGTGCCCATTTAGAATGAAATACAAGTCTGTAATCAGACTAATTCTGTGAAAGAAGTAGGCGACCTGACTTTACTGTGACGTCAGCTAGAGGCTTCAAACTTTCCCAGGTCCAGGGTTGAGTCAGCACAGCTCTCATATCTAACCTGTCCAGAGAAGGGGTTGTCACAGACAAATCCCTGAAGCTCTCACACCACAGCTTCATGTAACCCCTCAATTTCCAGTGAGAAACAACTCACTGCACAGAAAGAGGCACTCTTTAATATCTATCATAGCATCAAGTAGCTTGCATACACAAAACCTCTTGCTGCATCTTTGTTTTTCACAATGGATACTACAAGACTTACTGACTCCAAACTTCAGAGGAACATTACTAAAATAATAAGAAAACATGAGGAAACCAAAGATTAAATGTTGCATTGTCTGTGCTATTTCAAGAATCTACCGTGCATACTGGAGGAAAACCACAACTAAAGATTTTACAAACACACAGCAGCTTATCTCTGTTATCTGAAACTACGTTCAAAGTACACACTTTATTTTTAACTAGAAAATATGTGCCCATTGGGCATAATGTAGATCAGGCTATGGAGATAGGTAGGGCAGGTGAACATGACTGTTGGACAGGTATGTGGGCAAAGAAGGTGAGTGAAGTTTGTTGGGTGGGGCAGGACAGGTAGGGGGTGTAGAATACATATGGGATGTAGTCAAAGTGAATGAAGTAAGTTAGAACACAGTGAGGGTGGTGGGAGATAAGGATAGGTAATGCTAGTTTCATAGCAATAGGGGATACAGAGGTTGTGGCTGCACCAGGGGCCTTGGGCCAGGGCGTCCCTCCCCTTTGTGTTGCAGGAAGTGACCAGAGTTAAACGCACGCTGGAACGCAGGAGAGGTGAGTCATCCTGCCCGCTGCCTGATCATACTACGCTGCTGCGCTTAATAGCTGGAGAGGGAGCGCAGATCGGGAGACCCAGGTGAGGAAGGGGGAGTCCGACCCCCCTCCCCGCCACTGTGCCCTCTGCCCCACTTCCTGCCTGCTACCCCCTCCAGGCTACCTATTCGGGGGATATTATACTGGGGGAGCGGCGGTGGCATCTCACAAGTTTGCCTCAGGCGGCAAAAAGTCTAGAACCGGCCCTGGCTATGCCACTGGGGAACACAGCCTGCTTGGATTAGTTGCCAGGAGTGAAGACAATGAAATGTCAGAATCAGTTATGGCTAATGGCTAGGGACAGCCGAGTAAGAAAAAAAATAGAGTAGCTGTTTTTTACTGGAAGATGATCGGCTGATTTATATCAGTCATCACAACGTGACAGACATTGCAGAGAATACACAAAATAAACAGTTGAGTCTTCATGCAGGAAAAGATGCACATGACACAACACCAATGCTGCTGCTGTGCAGCCAAGGCCGGATTTATACTTTTTCTGCCCCTAGGCCAGGAGTGTTGAGACTCCCCTTCTTTATGCAGCAGTGCTACTTCTATTCCATGTGCAGCCCCCTCTTTCATGTGTAACGTCCATGTACTACAGCAGCTCTCTTTCATGTGTAACGTCCATGTACTGCAGCAGCTCTCTTTCATGTGTAACGTCCATGTACTGCCGCAGCTCTCTTTCATGTGTAACGTCCATGTACTGCAGCAGCTCTCTTTCATGTGTAACGTCCATGTACTGCAGCAGCTCTCTTTCATGTGTAACGTCCATGTACTGCCGCAGCTCTCTTTCATGTGTAACGTCCATGTACTGCCGCAGCTCTCTTTCATGTGTAACGTCCATGTACTGCCGCAGCTCTCTTTCATGTGTAACGTCCATGTACTGCAGCAGCTCTCTTTCATGTGTAACGTCCATGTACTGCAGCAGCTCTCTTTCATGTGTAACGTCCATGTACTGCCGCAGCTCTTTTTCATGTGTAACGTCCATGTACTGCAGCAGCTCTCTTTCATGTGTAACGTCCATGTACTGCCGCAGCTCTCTTTCATGTGTAACGTCCATGTACTGCAGCAGCTCTCTTTCATGTGTAACGTCCATGTACTGCCGCAGCTCTCTTTCATGTGTAACGTCCATGTACTGCAGCAGCTCTCTTTCATGTGTAATGTCCATGTACTGCCGCAGCTCTCTTTCATGTGTAACGTCCATGTACTGTCACAGCTCTCTTTCATGTGTAACGTCCATGTACTGTCGCAGCTCTCTTTCATGTGTAACGTCCATGTACTGCAGCAGCTCTCTTTCATGTGTAACGTCCATGTACTGCCGCAGCTCTCTTCCATGTGTAACGTCCATGTACTGTCGCAGCTCTCTTTCATGTGTAACGTCCATGTACTACAGCAGCTCTCTTTCATGTGTAACGTCCATGTACTGCAGCAGCTCTCTTTCATGTGTAACGTCCATGTACTGCCGCAGCTCTCTTTCATGTGTAACGTCCATGTACTGCCGCAGCTCTCTTTCATGTGTAACGTCCATGTACTGCCGCAGCTCTCTTTCATGTGTAACGTCCATGTACTGCCGCAGCTCTCTTTCATGTGTAACGTCCATGTACTGCAGCAGCTCTCTTTCATGTGTAACGTCCATGTACTGCCGCAGCTCTCTTTCATGTGTAACGTCCATGTACTGCAGCAGCTCTCTTTCATGTGTAACGTCCATGTACCTCCGCAGCTCTCTTTCATGTGTAACGTCCATGTACTGCCGCAGCTCTCTTTCATGTGTAACGTCCATGTACTGCAGCAGCTCTCTTTCATGTGTAACGTCCATGTACTGCCGCAGCTCTCTTTCATTTGTAACGTCCATGTACTGCAGCAGCTCTCTTTCATGTGTAACGTCCATGTACTGCCGCAGCTCTCTTTCATGTGTAACGTCCATGTACTGAAGCAGCTCTCTTTCATGTGTAACGTCCATGTACTGCCGCAGCTCTCTTTCATGTTTAACGTCCATGTACTGCAGCAGCTCTCTTTCATGTGTAACGTCCATGTACTGCCGCAGCTCTCTTTCATGTGTAACGTCCATGTACTGCCGCAGCTCTCTTTCATGTGTAACGTCCATGTACAGCCGCAGCTCTCTTTCATGTGTAACGTCCATGTACAGCCGCAGCTCTCTTTCATGTGTAACGTCCATGTACTGCCGCAGCTCTCTTTCATGTGTAACGTCCATGTACTGCAGCAGCTCTCTTTCATGTGTAACGTCCATGTACTGTCGCAGCTCTCTTTCATGTGTAACGTCCATGTACTGCAGCAGCTCTCTTTCATGTGTAACGTCCATGTACTGCCGCAGCTCTCTTTCATGTGTAACGTCCATGTACTGCCGCAGCTCTCTTTCATGTGTAACGTCCATGTACTGCAGCAGCTCTCTTTCATGTGTAACGTCCATGTACTGCCGCAGCTCTCTTTCATGTGTAACGTCCATGTACTGCCGCAGCTCTCTTTCATGTGTAACGTCCATGTACTGCCGCAGCTCTCTTTCATGTGTAACGTCCATGTACTGCCGCAGCTCTCTTTCATGTGTAACGTCCATGTACTGCCGCAGCTCTCTTTCATGTGTAACGTCCATGTACTGCCGCAGCTCTCTTTCATGTGTAACGTCCATGTACTGCCGCAGCTCTCTTTCATGTGTAACGTCCATGTACTGCCGCAGCTCTCTTTCATGTGTAACGTCCATGTACTGCCGCAGCTCTCTTTCATGTGTAACGTCCATGTACTGCCGCAGCTCTCTTTCATGTGTAACGTCCATGTACTGCCGCAGCTCTCTTTCATGTGTAACGTCCATGTACTGCAGCAGCTCTCTTTCATGTGTAACGTCCATGTACTGCCGCAGCTCTCTTTCATGTGTAACGTCCATGTACTGCCGCAGCTCTCTTTCATGTGTAACGTCCATGTACTGCCGCAGCTCTCTTTCATGTGTAACGTCCATGTACTGCCGCAGCTCTCTTTCATGTGTAACGTCCATGTACTGCAGCAGCTCTCTTTCATGTGTAACGTCCATGTACTGCCGCAGCTCTCTTTCATGTGTAACGTCCATGTACTGCCGCAGCTCTCTTTCATGTGTAACGTCCATGTACTGCAGCAGCTCTCTTTCATGTGTAACGTCCATGTACTGCCGCAGCTCTCTTTCATGTGTAACGTCCATGTACTGCCGCAGCTCTCTTTCATGTGTAACGTCCATGTACTGCCGCAGCTCTATTTCATGTGTAACGTCCATGTACTGCCGCAGCTCTCTTTCATGTGTAACGTCCATGTACTGCCGCAGCTCTCTTTCATGTGTAACGTCCATGTACTGCCGCAGCTCTCTTTCATGTGTAACGTCCATGTACTACAGCAGCTCTCTTTCATGTGTAAAGTCCATGTACTGCCGCAGCTCTCTTTCATGTGTAACGTCCATGTACTGCAGCAGCTCTCTTTCATGTGTAACGTCCATGTACTGCCGCAGCTCTCTTTCATGTGTAACGTCCATGTACTGCAGCAGCTCTCTTTCATGTGTAACGTCCATGTACCTCCGCAGCTCTCTTTCATGTGTAACGTCCATGTACCGCCGCAGCTCTCTTTCATGTGTAACGTCCATGTACTGTCGCAGCTCTCTTTCATGTGTAACGTCCATGTACTGCAGCAGCTCTCTTTCATGTGTAACGTCCATGTACTGCCGCAGCTCTCTTTCATGTGTAACGTCCATGTACTGCAGCAGCTCTCTTTCATGTGTAACGTCCATGTACTGACGCAGCTCTCTTTCATGTGTAACGTCCATGTACTGCCGCAGCTCTCTTTCATGTGTAACGTCCATGTACTGCCGCAGCTCTCTTTCATGTGTAACGTCCATGTACTGCAGCAGCTCTCTTTCATGTGTAACGTCCATGTACTGCCGCAGCTCTCTTTCATGTGTAACGTCCATGTACTGCAGCAGCTCTCTTTCATGTGTAACGTCCATGTACTGCCGCAGCTCTCTTTCATGTGTAACGTCCAAGTACTGCAGCAGCTCTCTTTCATGTGTAACGTCCATGTACTGTCGCAGCTCTCTTTCATGTGTAACGTCCATGTACTGCAGCAGCTCTCTTTCATGTGTAACGTCCATGTACTGCCGCAGCTCTCTTTCATGTGTAACGTCCATGTACTGCCGCAGCTCTCTTTCATGTGTAACATCCATGTACTGCCGCAGCTCTCTTTCATGTGTAACGTCCATGTACTGCCGCAGCTCTCTTTCATGTGTAACGTCCATGTACTGCCGCAGCTCTCTTTCATGTGTAACGTCCATGTACTGCCGCAGCTCTCTTTCATGTGTAACGTCCATGTACTGCAGCAGCTCTCTTTCATGTGTAACGTCCATGTACTGCAGCAGCTCTCTTTCATGTGTAACGTCTATGTACTGCAGCAGCTCTCTTTCATGTGTAACGTCCATGTACTGCAGCAGCTCTCTTTCATGTGTAACGTCCATGTACTGCCGCAGCTCTCTTTCATGTGTAACGTCCATGTACTGCCGCAGCTCTCTTTCATGTGTAACGTCCATGTACTGCCGCAGCTCTCTTTCATGTGTAACGTCCATGTACTGCTGCAGCTCTCTTTCATGTGTAACGTCCATGTACTGCAGCAGCTCTCTTTCATGTGTAACGTCCATGTACTGCAGCAGCTCTCTTTCATGTGTAACGTCCATGTACTGCAGCAGCTCTCTTTCATGTGTAACGTCCATGTACTGCCGCAGCTCTCTTTCATGTGTAACGTCCATGTACTGCCGCAGCTCTCTTTCATGTGTAACGTCCATGTACTGCAGCAGCTCGCAGCTCTCTTTCATGTGTAACGTCCATGTACTACAGCAGCTCTCTTTCATGTGTAACGTCCATGTACTGCCGCAGCTCTCTTTCATGTGTAACGTCCATGTACTGCAGCAGCTCTCTTTCATGTGTAACGTCCATGTACTGCCGCAGCTCTCTTTCATGTGTAACGTCCATGTACCTCCGCAGCTCTCTTTCATGTGTAACGTCCATGTACCTCCGCAGCTCTCTTTCATGTGTAACGTCCATGTACTGCCGCAGCTCTCTTTCATGTGTAACGTCCATGTACCTCCGCAGCTCTCTTTCATGTGTAACGTCCATGTACTGCCGCAGCTCTCTTTCATGTGTAACGTCCATGTACTGCAGCAGCTCTCTTTCATGTGTAACGTCCATGTACTGCCGCAGCTCTCTTTCATGTGTAACGTCCATGTACTGCAGAAGCTCTCTTTCATGTGTAACGTCCATGTACTGCCGCAGCTCTCTTTCATGTGTAACGTCCATGTACTGCAGCAGCTCTCTTTCATGTGTAACGTCCATGTACTGCCGCAGCTCTCTTTCATGTGTAACGTCCATGTACTGCAGCAGCTCTCTTTCATGTGTAACGTCCATGTACTGCAGCAGCTCTCTTTCATGTGTAACGTCCATGTACTGCAGCAGCTCTCTTTCATGTGTAACGTCCATGTACTGCCGCGGCTCTCTTTCATGTGTAACGTCCATGTACTGCAGCAGCTCTCTTTCATGTGTAACGTCCATGTACTGCCGCAGCTCTCTTTCATGTGTAACGTCCATGTACTGTCGCGGCTCTCTTTCATGTGTAACGTCCATGTACTGTCGCAGCTCTCTTTCATGTGTAACGTCCATGTACTGCAGCAGCTCTCTTTCATGTGTAACGTCCATGTA
The DNA here is from genome assembly GCF_040937935.1 of Hyperolius riggenbachi. Lineage (NCBI taxonomy): Eukaryota > Metazoa > Chordata > Amphibia > Anura > Hyperoliidae > Hyperolius > Hyperolius riggenbachi. The sequence continues at coordinate 214,556,661 of NC_090648.1, read as the reverse complement.
CTGCCGCAGCTCTCTTTCATGTGTAACGTCCATGTACTGTCGCAGCTCTCTTTCATGTGTAACGTCCATGTACTGCAGCAGCTCTCTTTCATGTGTAACGTCCATGTACTGCAGCAGCTCTCTTTCATGTGTAACGTCCATGTACTGCCGCAGCTCTCTTTCATGTGTAACGTCCATGTACTGCCGCAGCTCTCTTTCATGTGTAACGTCCATGTACTGCCGCAGCTCTCTTTCATGTGTAACGTCCATGTACTGCAGCAGCTCTCTTTCATGTGTAACGTCCATGTACTGCAGCAGCTCTCTTTCATGTGTAACGTCCATGTACTGCCGCAGCTCTCTTTCATGTGTAACGTCCATGTACTGCCGCAGCTCTCTTTCATGTGTAACGTCCATGTACTGCCGCAGCTCTCTTTCATGTGTAACGTCCATGTACTGCCGCAGCTCTCGTTCATGTGTAACGTCCATGTACTGCAGCAGCTCTCTTTCATGTGTAACGTCCATGTACTGCAGCAGCTCTCTTTCATGTGTAACGTCCATGTACTGCAGCAGCTCTCTTTCATGTGTAACGTCCATGTACTGCAGCAGCTCTCTTTCATGTGTAACGTCCATGTACTGCCGCAGCTCTCTTTCATGTGTAACGTCCATGTACTGCAGCAGCTCTCTTTCATGTGTAACGTCCATGTACTGACGCAGCTCTCTTTCATGTGTAACGTCCATGTACTGCAGCAGCTCTCTTTCATGTGTAACGTCCATATACTGCAGCAGCTCTCTTTCATGTGTAACGTCCATGTACTGCCGCAGCTCTCTTTCATGTGTAACGTCCATGTACTGCCGCAGCTCTCTTTCATGTGTAACGTCCATGTACCACAGCAGCTCTCTTTCATGTGTAACGTCCATGTACTGCCGCAGCTCTCTTTCATGTGTAACGTCCATGTACTGCAGCAGCTCTCTTTCATGTGTAACGTCCATGTACTGCCGCAGCTCTCTTTCATGTGTAACGTCCATGTACTGCAGCAGCTCTCTTTCATGTGTAACGTCCATGTACCTCCGCAGCTCTCTTTCATGTGTAACGTCCATGTACTGCCGCAGCTCTCTTTCATGTGTAACGTCCATGTACCTCCGCAGCTCTCTTTCATGTGTAACGTCCATGTACTGCCGCAGCTCTCTTTCATGTGTAACGTCCATGTACCTCCGCAGCTCTCTTTCATGTGTAACGTCCATGTACTGCCGCAGCTCTCTTTCATGTGTAACGTCCATGTACTGCAGCAGCTCTCTTTCATGTGTAACGTCCATGTACTGCCGCAGCTTTCTTTCATGTGTAACGTCCATGTACTGCAGAAGCTCTCTTTCATGTGTAACGTCCATGTACTGCCGCAGCTCTCTTTCATGTGTAACGTCCATGTACTGCAGCAGCTCTCTTTCATGTGTAACGTCCATGTACTGCCGCAGCTCTCTTTCATGTGTAACGTCCATGTACTGCAGCAGCTCTCTTTCATGTGTAACGTCCATGTACTGCCGCAGCTCTCTTTCATGTGTAACGTCCATGTACTGCCGCAGCTCTCTTTCATGTGTAACGTCCATGTACTGCCGCAGCTCTCTTTCATGTGTAACGTCCATGTACTGCCGCAGCTCTCTTTCATGTGTAACGTCCATGTACTGCCGCAGCTCTCTTTCATGTGTAACGTCCATGTACTGCCGCAGCTCTCTTTCATGTGTAACGTCCATGTACTGCCGCAGCTCTCTTTCATGTGTAACGTCCATGTACTGCCGCAGCTCTCTTTCATGTGTAACGTCCATGTACTGCCGCAGCTCTCTTTCATGTGTAACGTCCATGTACTGCCGCAGCTCTCTTTCATGTGTAACGTCCATGTACTGCAGCAGCTCTCTTTCATGTGTAACGTCCATGTACTGCAGCAGCTCTCTTTCATGTCTAACGTCCATGTACTGCCGCAGCTCTCTTTCATGTGTAACGTCCATGTACTGCAGCAGCTCTCTTTCATGTGTAATGTCCATGTACTGCCGCAGCTCTCTTTCATGTGTAACGTCCATGTACTGTCGCAGCTCTCTTTCATGTGTAACGTCCATGTACTGTCGCAGCTCTCTTTCATGTGTAACGTCCATGTACTGCAGCAGCTCTCTTTCATGTGTAACGTCCATGTACTGCCGCAGCTCTCTTTCATGTGTAACGTCCATGTACTGTCGCAGCTCTCTTTCATGTGTAACGTCCATGTACTACAGCAGCTCTCTTTCATGTGTAACGTCCATGTACTGCAGCAGCTCTCTTTCATGTGTAACGTCCATGTACTGCCGCAGCTCTCTTTCATGTGTAACGTCCATGTACTGCCGCAGCTCTCTTTCATGTGTAACGTCCATGTACTACAGCAGCTCTCTTTCATGTGTAACGTCCATGTACTGCAGCAGCTCTCTTTCATGTGTAACGTCCATGTACTGCCGCAGCTCTCTTTCATGTGTAACGTCCATGTACTGCAGCAGCTCTCTTTCATGTGTAACGTCCATGTACTGCCGCAGCTCTCTTTCATGTGTAACGTCCATGTACTGCAGCAGTTCTCTTTCATGTGTAACGTCCATGTACTGCCGCAGCTCTCTTTCATGTGTAACGTCCATGTACTGCAGCAGCTCTCTTTCATGTGTAACGTCCATGTACTGTCGCAGCTCTCTTTCATGTGTAATGTCCATGTACTGCAGCAGCTCTCTTTCATGTGTAACGTCCATGTACTGCCGCAGCTCTCTTTCATGTGTAACGTCCATGTACTGCAGCAGCTCTCTTTCATGTGTAACGTCCATGTACTGCCGCAGCTCTCTTTCATGTGTAACGTCCATGTACTGCAGCAGCTCTCTTTCATGTGTAACGTCCATGTACTGCCGCAGCTCTCTTTCATGTGTAACGTCCATGTACTGCAGCAGCTCTCTTTCATGTGTAACGTCCATGTACTGCCGCAGCTCTCTTTCATGTGTAACGTCCATGTACTGCAGCAGCTCTCTTTCATGTGTAACGTCCATGTACTGCCGCAGCTCTCTTTCATGTGTTACGTCCATGTACTGCCGCAGCTCTCTTTCATGTGTAACGTCCATGTACTGCCGCAGCTCTCTTTCATGTGTAACGTCCATGTACTGCCGCAGCTCTCTTTCATGTGTAACGTCCATGTACTGCCGCAGCTCTCTTTCATGTGTAACGTCCATGTACTGCAGCAGCTCTCTTTCATGTGTAACGTCCATGTACTGCCGCAGCTCTCTTTCATGTGTAACGTCCATGTACTGCCGCAGCTCTCTTTCATGTGTAACGTCCATGTACTGCCGCAGCTCTCTTTCATGTGTAACGTCCATGTACTGCCGCAGCTCTCTTTCATGTGTAACGTCCATGTACTGCCGCAGCTCTCTTTCATGTGTAACGTCCATGTACTGCCGCAGCTCTCTTTCATGTGTAACGTCCATGTACTGCAGCAGCTCTCTTTCATGTGTAACGTCCATGTACTGCCGCAGCTCTCTTTCATGTGTAACGTCCATGTACTGCAGCAGCTCTCTTTCATGTGTAACGTCCATGTACTGCCGCAGCTCTCTTTCATGTGTAACGTCCATGTACTGCCGCAGCTCTCTATAATGTTTAACGTCCATGTACTGCCGCAGCTCTCTTTCATGTGTAACGTCCATGTACTGCAGCAGCTCTCTTTCATGTGTAACGTCCATGTACTGCAGCAGCTCTCTTTCATGTGTAACGTCCATGTACTGCAGCAGCTCTCTTTCATGTGTAACGTCCATGTACTGCAGCAGCTCTCTTTTAATGTGTAACGTCCATGTACTGCTGCAGCTCTCTTTCATGTGTAACGTCCATGTACTGCCGCAGCTCTCTTTCATGTGTAACGTCCATGTACTGCCGCAGCTCTATTTCATGTGTAACGTCCATGTACTGCCGCAGCTCTCTTTCATGTGTAACGTCCATGTACTGCCGCAGCTCTCTTTCATGGATGGCTCCCTTGGACATTAGCTTCCCTTATTCATGTGTTACTGCCCATTTTCAGCCTCCTCTTTCATATGTAGTAACCTCTTTTTTTATGTCCAAGTGCACCCATGGGCTGCAGCCACCCAAGGCCCGGGCCTTTGTGACCTTTCCCGAAATCCGACCGTGTGTAGAGTTTACCCAGTTAATTTGTTTACCCCTAGATGCTTTTGAAAAAAAGTCCTAAAGCAGAACTGTTAAATTCAATACAGAAAATAAACAAGTAATTGACAATGCAGAGATCAATAGTGAAGCTGCTGATACAAAACCACACAGGAAGGAGAGCTGAATATGCTTCAGAAGTAAAAAAAAAAAAAAAAAAAAAAGCAAAAGAAAAGCAAAGAGAAAACATAACCAAAGAGATCTAAACAAATATTTAAAAGTTGTAGTTTGTGAGTACAAGGGGTTAATATGGATGTTTGCTTGATTTAGCCACTACCTCTTGCACCCCCCTTTCTCAATTTAAAAAAAACCTGTAAGAAAAAAGTACTCCTGGGGAACTTACCTTAGCAGGGGGAAGCCTCTCGATCCTATTGAGGATTCCCCCGTCTTCACATCAGGAATCCAGCGCTGGCAGCACTCCCAAAAACCCCAACATGTGGCTGGTGTGCGCATGTGTAAAGCATCTGTTTCTGCACAGTAGAGCGGACCTGATTGGCTCGGCTATTTCCGCCAGAGCATAAGCAGAGGGCAGCTTGTGCGCATGCCAACAAGCACCAGTCAAGGAGATTTTTTGTGGTCCCAGCGCTGATACCCCTCTGCTGCAGAGGATGGGGAAAGCCTCTTTAGGATTCAGATCTACTACCTAATCACCTGGGGGTTTTGGTCCTGCCTTATTTAGGGTTTAATCACATATCATCATTAGTCTTCATTCTATTACCCCCGCCTCATCCTGGGTAATGGAGGTGAGTACGAGTTCACCCCTTGTCCCACAATGAGGTTTTGCAAAGGGTTAGGACTCACTCCCACTATCTCAAGGTATTCCCACCAATGCTAAAGTGAGTGCGCATGTGCGCAATGCAAGTAAATACGAAGGCCCATTTTACACTGCAGTCCATTGCGTTGCCCAAAAATGCTGCATCCCATGGCAGAAGTAGTGATAGCCCTGTGCGGCGATCACATTAATCACTTAAAGGGAACCTGAACGGAGTAAAATTATCTAAAATAAACACATGATGTACCTGTAAATAAATACTACATAGTTACCAGTTCCTCTCAGAAGCTCACCATTTGCTTCTAACAATGATACCTTCCACTGAACTGAAATATATCAGGGTGCTAAGTAGGCTAACTTTGCGTGCGCAAAGTTTTACGCGCGCAAAGACTTATGCGCGCTAAGCCCCATAGGCTTTAATGGGCACTTCGTGCGGAGCGCCCTGCGCTCTGTGCAGTGCGCGCGTAAAGTTTTGCGTCCATAAAGTTTTACGCGCGAAAACTCGTTTAGACCTGCTGAGGGGGTTTTCACAGGCGTGCTAACAGTTAACACCGCTTTGTGAATCAAGCCCATAGTGTATAACTGAGTGCAAATTAACCACTTGAGGACCTAGGGCTTTACCCCCCTTAAGGACCGGCCACTTTTTTTCCATTCAGACCACTGCAGTTTCACGGTTTATTGCTCGTTCATACAACCTTCCCTTCTAAATGAATTTTGACTCCTTTTCTTGTCACTAATAAAGCTTTCTTTTGGTGCTATTTGATTGCTCCTGCGATTTTTACTTTTTTTTATATTCATCAAAAAAGACATGAATTTTGGCAAAAAAATGATTTTTTTAACTTTCTGTGCTGACATTTTTCAAATAATGTAAAATTTCTGTATACATGCAGCGCGAAAAATGTGGACAAATATGTTTTTGATAAAAAAAAACCCATTCAGCCTATATTTATTGGTTTGGGTAAAAATTATAGCGTTTACAAACTATGGTGCAAAAAGTGAATTTTCCCATTTTCAAGCATCTATGACTTTTCTGACCGCCTGTCATGTTTCATAAGGGGCTAGAATTCCAGGATAGTATAAATACCCCCCAAATGACCCCATTTTGGAAAGAAGACATCCCAAAGTATTCACTGAGAGGCATAGTGAGTTCATAGAAGATATTATTTTTTTGTCACAAGTAAGAGGAAAATGACACTTTGTGACAAAAAAAAAAAAAAGTTTCCATTTCTTCTAACTTGCACCAAAAAAAAAATGAAATCTGCCATGGACTCACCATGCCCCTCTCTGAATACCTTGAAGTGTCTACTTTCCAAAATGGGGTCATTTGTGGGGTGTGTTTACTGTCCTCACATTTTGGGGGGTGCTAATTTGTAAGCACCCCTGTAAAGCCTAAAAGTGCTCATTGGACTTTGGGCCACTTAGCGCAGTTAGGGTGCAAAAAAGTGCCACACATGTGGTATTGCCGTACTCAGTAGAAGTAGTATAATGTGTTTTGGGGTGTATTTTTACACATACCGATGCTGGGTGGGAGACATTTTTTTTCAAGACTACTCCTCACGGTTTAGGACCCCTAAAATGCCAGGACAGTATAGGAACCCCACAAATGACCCCATTTTAGAAAGAAGACACCCCAAGGTATTCCATTAGTAGTACGGTGAGTTCATAGAAGATTTTATTTTTTGTCACAAGTTAGCGGAAAATGACACTTTCTGAAAAAAACCAATAAAAATCAATTTCCGCTAACTTGTGACAAAAAATAAAATCTTCTATGAACTCACTGTACTACTAACAGAATACCTTGGGGTGTCTTCTTTCTAAAATGGATTCATTTGTGGGGTTCCTATACTGTCCTGGCATTTTAGGGGCCCTAAACCGTGAGGAGTAGTCTTGAAACAAAATTTGTCAAAATGACCTGTGAAATCCTAAAGGTACTCATTGGACTTTGGGCCCCTTAGCGCAGTTAGGGTGCAAAAAAGTGCCACACATGTGGTATCCCCGTACTCGGGAGAAGTAGTACAATGTGTTTTGGGGTGTATTTTTACACATACCCATGCTGGGTGGGAGAAATAACTCTGTAAATGGACAATTGTGTGTAAAAAAATCAACAGATTGTCATTTACAGAGGTATTTCTCCCACCCAGCATGGGTATGTGTAAAAATACACCCCAAAACACATTATACTACTTCTCCTGAGTACAGCAATACCACATGTGTGGCACTTTTTTGCACCCTAACTGCGCTAAGGGGCCCAAAGTCCAATGAGTACCTTTAGGATTTCACAGGTCATTTTTGTTTCAAGACTACTCCTCACGGTTTAGGGCCCCTAAAATGCCAGGGCAGTATAGGAACCCCACAAATGACCCTATTTGAGAAAGAAGACACCCCAAGGTATTCCGTTAGGAGTATGGAGAGTTCATAGAAGTTTTTATTTTTTTGGCACAAGTTAGCAGAAATTGATTTTAATTGTTTTTTTTCACAAAGTGTCATTTTCCGCTAACTTGTGACAAAAAATAAAATCTTCTATGAACTCGCCATACTCCTAACGGAATACCTTTGGGTGTCTTCTCTCTAGAATGGGGTCATTTGTGGGGTTCCTATACTGCCCTGGCATTTTAGGGGCCCTAAACCGCGAGGAGTAGTCTTGAAACCAAATGTCGCAAAATGACCTGTGAAATCCTAAAGGTACTCATTGGACTTTGGGCCCCTTAGCATACTTAGGGTGTAAAAAAGTGCCACACATGTGGTACCGCCGTACTCAGGAGAAGTAGTATAATGTGTTTTGGGGTGTATTTTTACACATACCCATGCTGGGTGGGAGAAATATCTCTGTAAATGACAATTGTTTGATTTTTTTTACACACAATTGTCCATTTACAGAGAGATTTCTCCCACCCAGCATGGGTATGTGTAAAAATACACCCCAAAACACATTATACTACTTCTCCTGAGTACGGCGGTACCACATGTGTGACACTTTTTTGCAGCCTAGGTGCGCTAAGGGGCCCAACGTCCTATTCACAGGTCATTTTGAGGCATTTGTTTTCTAGACTACTCCTCGCGGTTTAGGGCCCCTAAAATGCCAGGGCAGTATAGGAACCCCACAAGTGACCCCATTTTAGAAAGAAGACACCCCAAGGTATTCCGTTTGGTGTATGGCGAGTTCATAGAAGATTTTATTTTTTGTCACAAGTTAGTGAAAAATGACACTTTGTGAAAAAAAAACAATAAAAATCAATTTCCGCTAACTTTTGACAAAAAATAAAATCTTCTATGAACTCGTCATACACCTAACAGAATACCTTGGGGTGTTTTTTTTTCTAAAATGGGGTCACTTGTGGGGTTCCTTTACCGCCCTGGCATTTTACGGGCCCAAAACCGTGAGTAGTCTGGAAACCAAATGTCTCAAAATGACTGTTCAGGGGTATAAGCATCTGCAAATTTTGATGACAGGTGGTCTATGAGGGGGCGAATTTTGTGGAACCGGTCATAAGCAGTGTGGCCTTTTAGATGACAGGTTGTATTGGGCCTGATCTGATGAATAGGAGTGCTAGGGGGGTGACAGGAGGTGATTAATGGGTGTCTCAGGGGGTGGTTAGAGCGGAAAATAGATGCAATCAATGCACTGAGGAGGTGATCGGAAGGGAGTCTGAGGGGGATCTGAGGGTTTGGCCGAGTGATCAGGAGCCCACACAGGGCAAATTAGGGCCTGATCTGATGGGTAGGTGTGCTAGGGGGTGACAGGAGGTGATTGATGGGTGTCTCAAGGTGTGATTAGAGGGGGGAATAGATGCAAGCAATGCACTGGCGAGGTGATCAGGACTGGGGTCTGAGGGCGTTCTGAGGGTGTGGGCGGGTGATTGAGTGCCCTAGGGGCAGATAGGGGTCTAATCTGATAGGTAGCAGTGACAGGGGGTGATTGATAGGTAATTCGTGGGTGTTTAGTGTGGAGAACAGATGTAAACACTGCACTTGGGAGGTGATCGGACGTCGGATCTGCGGGCGATCTATTGGTGTGGGTGGGTGATCAGATTGCCCGCAAGGGGCAGGTTAGGGGCTGATTGATGGGTGGCAGTGACAGGGGGTGATTGATGGGTGGCAGTGACAGGGGGTGATTGAAGAGTGATTGATAGGTGATTGACAGGTAATTAGTGGGTTATTACAGGGGAGAACAGATGTAAATATTGCACTGGCGAATTGATAAGGGGGGGTCTAAGGGCAATCTGAGCGTGTAGGCGGGTGATTGGGTGCCCGCAAGAGGCAGATTAGGGTCTGATCTGATGGGTAACAGTGACAGGTGGTGATAGGGGGTGATTGATGGGTAATTAGTGGGTGTTTAGGGTAGAGAATAGATGTAAACACTGCACTTGGGAGGTGATCGGACGTCGGATCTGTGGGCGATCTATTGGTGTGGGTGGGTGATCAGATTGCCCGCAAGGGGCAGGTTAGGGGCTGATTGATGGGTGGCAGTGACAGGGGGTGATTGATGGGTGGCAGTGACAGGGGGTGATTGATGGGTAATTGACAGGTGATTGACAGGTAATTAGTGGGTTATTACAGGGGAGAACAGATGTAAATATTGCACTGGCGAATTGATAAGGGGGGGGTCTAAGGGCAATCTGAGCGTGTAGGCGGGTGATTGGGTTCCCGCAAGAGGCAGATTAGGGTCTAATCTGATGGGTAACAGTGACAGGTGGTGATAGGCGGTGATTGATGGGTGATTGATGGGTAATTAGTGGGTGTTTAGGGTAGAGAATAGATGTAAACACTGCGCTTGGGTGGTGATCTGATGTCGGATCTGCGCGCGATTTATTGGTGTGGGTGGGTGATCAGATTGCCCGCAAGGGGCAGGTTAGGGGCTGATTGATGGGTGGCAGTGACAGGGGGTGATTGCTGGGTGATTGATGGGTGATTGACGGGTGATTGACAGGTGATCAGGGGGATAGATGCATACAGTACACAGGGGAGGGGGGGGCTGGGGGGGGGGGCTGGGGAGAATCTGAGGGGTGGGGGGATGATCAGGAGGGGGCAGGGGGGAGGGGGGGGATAAAAAAAATAGCGTTGACAGATAGTGACAGGGAGTAATTGATGGGTGATTAGGGGGGTGATTGGGTGCAAACAGGGGTCTGGGGGGTGGGCAGGGGGGGTCCTGATGGGTGCTGTGGGCGATCTGGGGCAGGGGGGGGGGGGAAATCAGTGTGCTTGGGTGCAGACTAGGGTGGCTGCAGCCTGCCCTGGTGGTCCCTCGGACACTGGGACCACCAGGGCAGGAGGCAGCCTGTATAATACACTTTGTAAACATTACAAAGTGTATTATACACTTTGTATGCGGCGATCGCGGACTTAACATCCCGCCGGCGCTTCCGTATGGCCGGCAGGATGTTGCGGCGGGTGAGCGGCGCCAGGCGGAGGCAGAGGATCGCGTCACAGATGACGCGATCGCTCCGCCCATGCCCCTACAAGGACCGCCGCCTTTGGGCATGAGCTGGTCCTTGTGGGGTCCACTTCCCGGCCGCCTCTGTGCGTTAGGCGGTCGGGAAGTGGTTAAAGTGAACCCTGAGCGCCCGAGCACCAGCATCTAACCAGGTTTGAAACACCTATATGTGACAGATGTCTATGTATAATTTGTGGCATGAAGACAAAATAAAGCATTTAAAGTGACAGGTGCCCAGTCTGCCTTGAAGAGATTGCAAATGCAGTTAACAAACCAGCCCAACTGTTCCGCACAGTGGAAAAACTCTGCAACCCGGCATGTCAAAAACTTAACATCGAGTCTTCAAAGGACCTCTGTGACCAATTTGCCCATTTCTTCACAGACAAAGTCTCCGCTATAAGGTCCGCCATCCAACTTACAGCATCTGAGCCTAATATAGCGCCGAAGACCATTAGCAGAGACAATGTAACACCTTGGTCAAACTTCAAAGAAATTGATGAAGAAGTCACATCAAGCATCCTCCTTCACGTCCGCCTAACTACCTGTGACCTAGATCCTGGCCCAACACAGTTCATGTTGAACTGCCCCGACCTGTTCGTACCGGTATTCCTAAAAATTGTTAACTGTTCCTTAAAATCAGGGATATTTCCTGCTTTACTGAAGGAAGCAATCATCAGGCCTCTCCTCAAAAAACCCTCCCTGGACCCAGATGCAATGACCAGCTACAGACCTGTCTCTAACCTTCCCTTTCTGGGCAAGCTAATTGAAAAAGCTGTTTACCTCCAGCTAGAAGCCAAAATCCTACAAAACAACAGTTATGACCCATTCCAGTCTGGCTTCAGGAAACACCACAGCACTGAAACGGCCCTCATCCAAATATGCAACCACCTGCTCATGGCAAGAGACAGAGGAGAGTGCTCCATCCTCATACTGCTAGACCTTTCTGCAGCCTTTGATACAGTTGACCATGACATCTTGATAAACAGGCTACAGGAATACTGCGGCATTGATGGCATAGTTCTTCAGTGGTTCCAATCCTTCTTGAGTGGCAGAACCCACAAAGTGTCTATGGGGCCCTTCCTGTCCACCCCTGTATCACTTAGGTATGGGGTGCCCCAGGGCTCAATCCTCTCTCCCCTGCTTTTCACGATTTACATGTTACCGCTGGGAAAACTAATCCAAAAACATGGCCTGACATACCACTGCTATGCAGACGACACTCAACTATATCTTTCCTTCAAGCCTGGTGTGACAGACCCAACTCTAACTATAAACGCCTGCTTACGTGAACTACAGCAATGGATGAATGACAACTGGCTGAAACTAAATGCAGACAAAACTGAAGTCCTTCTGATAGGAGGGCAGAGCATGATAACAAAACAACTTAACTTGCAGTCTTCACCACTGGGAATAGGAGGCACGGATCTGCGCAGCTCTGATCATGTGCGTAGCCTGGGAGTTCTAATTGATTGGGATTTAAACTTCAGAACTCAAATCTCTGCTGTGGTGAAATCATCCTATTTTCACCTGAAGAACATTGCAAAAATCAAGCACCTCATACCCCCAGAAGATCTGCCAACCTTAGTCCACGCCTTCATCACATCCCGACTGGACTACTGCAATGCTCTCTACACTGGCCTTCCAAAAAAGGTCTTGTACCGACTACAGCTGATACAGAATACTGCTGCCAGACTGCTAACCAACCAACCCCGTCATTGCCACATAATGCCAGTCCTGCACTCCCTTCACTGGCTACCTATAGAATGGAGGGTCCTATTCAAGATCGGCCTACTGACATTTAAATCCCTGAATAATTTAGGCCCTGGATACATGAAAGATATGTTGCAGCTGCGTAGCAATCCCCGCATTCTCAGATCAACAGGATCTAATAATCTAGTCATACCCAGAGTCCACTTGGAAACTTTTGGTCCCAGAGCCTTCTGTCATGCTGCCCCTACGTTTTGGAACTCCTTACCTCAACAGATCAGGACAGCTCCATCCCTGGACGTGTTTAAATCCAGACTGAAAACCCACCTGTTCAGTTTGGCATTTGCAGAAATATAACTTTTGTTGTGTGAATACTTCATCCTACTAATTACTGAATCTGAGAGAGCCTAAGCGCTTTGAGTCCTATGGGAGAAAAGCGCTATAGAAATGTTATTGTATTGTATTGTATTGTATTGATGTACTGTCCCTTTAAAAACAATGCCAACTGTTGTATTTCTGTACAGACAGGTTCTCTCTGTTCCTTGGAAACCAGATGTCATAGAAAGATAGGACATGACATAATACTCTGCTACGCAGAAGTGGCATTCTGGTTTATTCAGAAACCTCACATATCATAGAACTATCATATCTAGTTTACTGGATAAAGGTACAAGCTGTTGGCTGTCCCTTTAAATGACATTGGTTACACCCGGAAAGGAATGAATGTGTCAGTTCACTGTGTTTCATTCTTTTAGAAGTCATGAATGGTTAAACCTTATAACAACCCTAATTGAGAAATGATTTTTAATAAGCCTTGCACAGCAACATCTTCTCCTCAGCAGAAGGAACAATAGTATCTTGTGGCAGTTCATTACCAATTCCTTTTGTTGCCACGGTTGTTTTAAGACTGTGAAATTAGTGCTGGCAGAGTGTAGGGAGAGGGACTCCTCAGAGGAATCACAGCTACTTATGCTCTGTGTAAAACAAATCCTGGCCCAGTCCTACTAAACTGTGCAGGAGCAATGCTGCCACATTCAGTGCACAGAGTCACACACAACAAGCTGGACTGGACTTCAAATTCTCCACTACTGTCAGCAAGTTCGTCTGGACAAGATCATTCCTTAAACTGGTGCCTACAGCCAAGATTTCTCATAAAATCAAGGAAGTTAATGTTTCACACTTCCAGCATGCAAACCTGTTCTAATTTATGTTAGCATTACTTTTGCCACCTGCTACACCTGCTATTGCCGAAATTCTGTTTTGTCCCCACTTTTATTGCCGGATGAAGTGGGCTGGGCCTGCGAAATGCGTTGCACTGTTTTTGGGGTACCGTATAATAAATGTATTGATTTATATGAAGACAGGATCTCGTGTCTGCTTTTGGGAGGCAAGCCCACCACTTCCTCCAAGCAATTTTTAAAAATGTTATTGACTTTTATTCTGCTGGCGCCTCTGTTCTACATACAAATACTTGGTGTCCATTCCTGGTGGAGGGGAGTGCTACCCCCTTTCTTGTTTCTTTACTACAGAGAGCGACTTCTTAATCCTGAGTGAGGACAGGTCTAATCTCCTCACCTGCCTATTGAGTGGTTGCCTGAATGGTAACCCATGTTTGTGAGTATAAATTCTCTCACTAAACCACTTACCAATTGTCTTTAACATACTATGCCATATTGGGCTCTCGTTTTTTTCTATTTTATTTTGCCACCTTCCAGTTTATTTACAGCAGAGTCCCTAATATCCATCACTGGCGGGATCGCCTGATGCCGGATAGATGTGCTCGCCGGTTGCTTGAGCAACTGGCTTAAAATGCACAAACCTCCCCCTTCAAATAGTTACTAAGCCTCCAGCGATGTCTAGCAGCCTTTGACCTTGTTCACATTAGGTGCATTGAGAAACATGTAAAAGCAAATGATAAAAACCACATGCGTTTGTGCACGCTTTAGTGCGCGTTTCAGTGTGTTGCGGTGAGCTTTTTTTAAGCATCTTTTGCTTATTGTAGCAGTAGCAGTGGTCAATAAAGCTTTGCTTTCATATGAAATGTATTTTTTTTTTAATTAGAGGTTAAAAATGCACACGTTTCTATGCATTTCTAAAAAAGCGCACCCATTCACTTGCATTGTTTTGCACTTTACAGCTCAACGCACAGAAATGCATGCAACACTACGTTTTTGTAACGCAGCTCAGTGCAGCGCATAGATGTGAACCAGGAGTATTTAATTACACGGACAAATCAATACCTTGCAGAACGCACAGGGCAATGCGCTGTGAAAAGCGCACAGCAACGGCCCTGATGTGAACAATGCCTTACTGCATCACCTAGCGAGCTGCTAGTGGCATTCCAGCTACCCTTGTGCACAGAAGCCGGCGTGTCAGCTGACCCGTATCGGTTCACGTGACACGCTGACTTGCATGCACGGACGCTGGAAGCTGCTAGGAGCCCGCTAGGTAATGCAGGAAGGCTGCTAGACATCGCTGGAGGTTCAGTAAGTATGCAAAGTCCCCATTATCACTCAAGCATGCCGGTTAGATGAGACTTCCGGTTGCCTGAGTTCTGGATAATGGGGACTTTGCTGTATTGGGTATTCCTGACCTCGGTGCTGTGGCAACTGCTGTTTGTTGACATCATCCACATTAAAAGTCACTCATGTTCTAAGCCCTACTTCTTCTACAAGAAGCAAAGCACACAGAAAAATATTTACTGTGCGCTTGCTATGTGATTTTTGATGTGCTCGCAAAAGTACTATGGTTTAAGTTACAAAATTGGCATCCTTGCAACCGGAAAAACGCAGTGCTTAATGCTGCCCTGATATGCCAAGCTTTATTAAGGTCGCATTCATAGTGGGACATTATGGTCGCGCGTTATAAAGTCTTACCGCACTGCAATGCTAATCCTATCTGCCGTTCACAGTGCCATGTTAAAGTCGCGTTAAAAATGTTGCGTTGTGGTAACTCACTGCTTGCAAGCAGACATGTTGCGACTTTTAATGTCGCATTAAATGCAACGTCCCACTGTGAATGCGACCTAAAGGATAATTAATTGGCAATATATGTAAATGAATGACCCACTGTTACCAATCACATCATAGAGCTCTAGCTAGATGAGGAAAATATATATTTGTCAAAGGCTGCGACCCTCGCATTACCTTTTATACAGTTATTTGACAGGTGTATTTGATACACTATTGAAATACAGTATACCAGCATGTAGTAAGTAATCATTTACCAAAGACAGATTAGAAAGGTCTAATTTCGAAAACTAAAGCAGGCCATACACGCATAGATTTTCCCACTCCATTCCTGGCAGATTTGCCAGAAATCTATAGCTGTAAGGCTTGGTGGTGTATTCTCCACAGTCAGCATGCAACGCATCATGAGCTGGCGTGGAGGAGGTACACACACTAGCACAAGGAAACAGGCTATCCCTAGTATAGTGGAGGGGAGGACTGACTCCAATAGGAGATTGTGGCGCACAGAGCCGGTGCAGATCCGACAGCCACAAACAATACTTTCGCTATAACGTCTCAGCGCAAAGTAGCGCTGAGCGCATAAACCAGAACTGAGGAGATCAGGACAGGTAGACAGAATGAACGCTTGCTTAACTAGCCACTACTTAGTGACAGCAAGCGTCCACAAGAACACAGACTGGAATGAGGCAGCCAATGCGTTGCGGCGATGGCGTGCCTCCCAAAGACAGGACAGGATAGTCAGGAAATAGCAGGATCAAGATAGATGAACGTAACACAGATAAATATACAATAAGTATGTTTTCCTAGCGTATTACAATTACAGCTATCAATGAAACTATTTGTAACGTCTGACTAACATATGTATATATCGGCAATGAACCGATATATGACATAAGCAGGACCGCTGACTAGGACTGGAGTAAT
Organism: Hyperolius riggenbachi; assembly: GCF_040937935.1. Lineage (NCBI taxonomy): Eukaryota > Metazoa > Chordata > Amphibia > Anura > Hyperoliidae > Hyperolius > Hyperolius riggenbachi. The sequence continues at coordinate 214,540,681 of NC_090648.1, read as the reverse complement.
ACAGGGAACAGGACTCAGAAGGATTCGCTATCTCTTCGCAGAGATGAACGCAATCCACAAACGGTAACAGAACAGGATTCAGAAGGATTCGTTATCTCTTCGCAGAGATGAACGCAATCCACAAACAGTAACAGAACAGGATTCAGAAGGATTCGTTATCTCTTCGCAGAGATGAACGCAATCCACAAACAGGACCAGGAACAGGATAACTAGCTAAGCACGGGTGCTCACGGTACGCGCAAACTACCAAAACGTGCTGGAAGGCTGACTAACTGAACACAGGAAATAAACAGTTCGTGTACGTATATATCAGCGACACTGATGTATCAACGTAACACGAATACAAGGAAAATAATAAACGTGCTGGTATGCATATATATTGGCAATGAACCAATATATGATGCAAAACCAGCAAAGTATCTTTAGAACAAGAAACACGATCGGGGGCTAAAGCGACAGCAAGACATGCTTAAACTGAAGCTATGAAAACCCAAGGAAACCCTGCAGGAAGCAGATCTTTATACTGAGGTCATCCAATGGGAGCAGACATGCAAATTCCCACACAGGTGAATGATAATCAGTCACAAGCTGACAGCAGGGAAAGGCAGACAAAGCTATGCAGCTTGCATGTAAAGAGATGAGAACTACCTGAGCTGCTGCACTACTACTTCCAGCAATGCCTGCTGCAGCAGCGATCATTACAATAGCACAGCATGTCTCATTTATTATAATTTCTATCGATTTTTTTTTCTAAAAATCAATCAAAATTATGGATGGAATGTAAAATATTGATTGGGGCAGGGGAGCAGCAGCAGCAGATCAATATCATGCTGAAATCTATTGAAAATCTATGTAGTGTTTGGAGGGATTCGATCCCTCACTGATCATATTCAGATCAGAGAAAGGTTGATCTGTTTGCCACATTGGGTGACAATCTATGTGTGTATGGAGACCTTAACCATCATCTGCAGTTCAATTCAGCATTATAGAACTGCCTGCCTGAGCGAACCTTTTCTGCACAATGGCTGATCTTATATGTAACAATGTCTGGGGCAGTTTCTTGTACCGATGTGTAAATATCTCTAGTATTAGTGGATGGCAAAGTCAGAGAATAGAAGAGTTAGTAGAAGTTAATCTCAGGCTGCATTTCCACTTGTGCGGTGGGAATCGTTGCGGGAAAAATTCGAATTCGCATGCGAATTAGCAATTCGAATTCACATGCGAATTAGCATGAAAATTCACATACCCAAACCACATGCGAATTTCCTATTAAATACATTGTATGCGATTCGCATAGCGGTATGCGGTATGCGAATTCTGATGGCTCTGCCATGCGATTTTTTTCTGCACAGAAAAACGTAAAGGAATATTGACAAGTGGAAACCCATTCACTTATATTGCTATGTGAATTCGCATGCGAATTTGCGATAGTGGAAATGGGCCCTCAGACTTTTGGTTATTGTGGCAGCCAGGTTAGGCTAGGGTTAATGGTTACAATTAGTTTCTGCCTAACTTAGGCCCAGTGCACACCAAAACCGCTAGCAGATCCGCAATACACTAGCGGTTTTGGGAGCTGATTTCAGAGCGATTCAAGGTATGTTTAGAGAGGTTTTCTAAACATACCTAGCAGTTCTGGGTGCGTTTTTGTGTAGCAGATTACACATATTGTTACAGTAAAAGCTGTTACTGAACTGCTTCTGTAACAAAAACGCCTGGCAAACCGCTCTGAAGTAGCGTTTTTCATAGAGGTTTGCGTTTTTCCTATACTTTACATTGAGGCAGAAACGCTTTTGCAAACCGCAAACTGCAGGAGGCACATTTGCGGTTTGCTACAAACCTCAAACCACCGGTGTGCACCATCCCATTGAAATACATTAGCCAAGCATATTTACATGCGGATGCGGCCGGCGGATTGCACCTAAAACCGCTCAGTGTGCACTGGGCCTGAATCATACACATAAGGGTTATGCATTGTTTTAAGGGAAAGTCTACTTTTTCTGAGAGAAATTCAGTTCTTTCAGATTGGGTCTATGTATAGCAAGGATTTATTGGCAAACATTATTTCAGCATCGATTTCTTTGCTGTATGTGCATAGAAATTACTATAATTTCACAAATAGCCAATAGGACTGTCAAAGTTTGCCGCTAGTCAGCATCCAGCTGCTGAACATGAGTTACTATAGCTGAATACTCACCTGATGACCCTAGAAGTACATTCCCCAATCCAATTTCCTGCAGGCGGTTACACATGTCATCACGTGACAGCACACAGGATGTGAACAGGATGTCAAGCGATCACGGTACTTTGTCATTGGGGAACTTAAAGATCCGATTTGCCGTGGCGGTCTTTATCATCGCGCGTTGCAAAATGTAATTTGTAAAATTGTGTGCCAATATTCATTGCGAGATCATGGAAGTGTTTGTTACTCAAAAAATCGCCGGTCGTCAGAAAAACTACTTAGTGGGTATGTGCCTTAAGTTTCCGACCCTGCGTCATTAATTAGTGCAGCATGGTGGAAATTTCAGGACAGCCTCATGGTGCGGAGATGAGCATCTTGAACTTATTGTCAATATTGGAAATTCTTAGCTCACTGTAGGTGCGAGCTGTAGTGCCAATCCAGAGATTTATGCCATTTTTTTTAATAGTTACGGTCAGGCTTTAGTAAAAGGTTGTGGTTAGTGTTAGGCTTTACTGGGGGTTAAGATTAGGCACAAGCTTTAGGATAGGGAAATAAAAGAAGGGGATCATAGTGGTTAGTACGCCTCTTAGAGAGGAGAGTTTACATGCACGCATGTCCATATCAGTGTTCATAAGTTATACTCATATATTAAGGCCTCTTTCACAGTGCGACGTCAAAGTCGCACGTTATAACGTATTTTAACGCAGAGTAACGCACAGTAATGGAAAGTCTGTGCAACATTCACAGTGCACACGTTGCGTTAGTGTGTAACGTGTAGCGTTAGTAGAAAGTGCTGCATGCTGTGCATTTAGCAATGAATATGCTGCGTTACTTGTGTTGCACATACTCAGTAATATTTTTTTTTCTTTTTAAAAAATATTCCGCATGCGCCGTTTTTGTTCCATAGTAAATACATTTTTAACGTACGACTTTAATGTCGCACTGTGAAAGTGTATATGCTAAGCGTTACAGCTGCGTTGTGCGACCTTAACGTTGCATCAAACACAACGTCCTACTGTGAAAGTAGCCTTATTCTCGTTGAATTCTATCATAATCTATTGTGACCCACCTACTCAAGCTCAATAAGATGCAAATAGTTCTGAGCTGAAGCAGAATTATGTAAATTTTCCCAACTTAAAAATGGTCTGATAGAATCCCACCTTGACTTGAGGGCTCGTTTCCACTGTTGCGACGCGATTTCGCCGGCATTCCGACGCTTGTAAAAACGCATGCGGATGCGTTTCCGCATGCGTTTTTACCCGCGATTTCGCGTGCGATTTCGCATGGCAGGGTGCCATGCGAAATTAACCATGACACTGCCAGGGCAAAATAACATTGAAAAAGGTGCGAAATCGCACGCGAAATCGCGGTTAAAAACGCATGTAACAAACGCATGCGTTTTTACTATTAAATACATTAGCGGCGATTCGCACGGATTCCCGACGCAGGCGAATTCTGTGGGTCCTGTCGTGCAGATTTGGCCCGCCGCCAAATCGCTCCCGCACGCCGCACATGTGGAAACAGCCCCGGCCACTTCAATGTACCAAGCGAATCCGCATCTCGTCGCCGCATGCGGATTCGCTATGGTGGAAACGAGCCCTCACTCAACTGGTCCATTTTCAAGTTGCATACACTTCCAAAAAAAGCTTGCATAATCCTGCATCAACAGGTAGTGTTATCTCATTGACCATCCCTATTCATTTCTGATTAACAAATGTTCCACCAAGCCAAGAGAATCTCTAACCATACAGTGCTTCACAAATGTAAATAAAAAACAATACCCTGAGGCTGGGGTGTAGGCGTAGTAGTGGAAGCCAACACTGAATTTAATTAATAATTTTACTCTTATCTCCAGCTCCACTTTTGTTTCTCTCATCCATTTGGTGTTTAGAGCTCTCTTCATATTTATAATAGTCTCTGAGGGCTGGTGCACACCAAAACCCGCTAGCAGATCCGCAAAACGCTAGCAGATTTTTAAACGCTTTTTTTTATTTTTATGAGGCGGTTTGCTAGCGTTTTGCGGATTGCTGCTGCGGTTTTCAGTATAGTAGATTTCATATATTGTTACAGTAAAGCTGTTACTGAACAGCTTCTGTAACAAAAACGCCTGCAAAACCGCTCTGAAGTGCCGTTTTTCAGAGCGGTTTGCGTTTTTCCTATACTTAACATTGAGGCAGAAACGCACCCGCAATCCAAAAAATGCCTCACCCAGGCATTTTTCGTTTCTGCAAAACGCCCCCCGCTCTGGTGTGCACCACCCCATTGAGATACATTGACCAAGCAGATCCGCAGCCGCAAGCGGATCTGAAAACGCCCAAAAAGCCGCTCGGTGTGCACCAGCCCTTAATCTGGAAACCACCGATATTCCCAGAGGAAATGGAATGTTGCCACATTACTTTACTGAATGAATTCATAATTACTTATTCCACCTTTGCAAATAGAATATATGAAAAAAAATCTACAACATTTTGGCATTATATATCATGTTATACAATAAAAATCGGTTCTCCCAACTGTGAAATGTATAGAGAATGCTGTAGGAGGCTTGTAGTGTTCCACCATTATTCTGATTGTGGTAACATGTGGTAAAGATATTTCTAACTAAAATCTGGCTCAGGGGGGAATCTCAGCTGATGGAAGGATATAACACAGCCATATGTTGATAGCATGCTTTTTGCGATGTTGGCACCTTGACTAAAAAGGGTTCAAGTATTTTTACATTTTGCAGCTTAACAACTTATGTTTTATGGAAAAATACTCAATACTCATGTGGTTTTTGTTTTTTTCTTCAATGAAATATGTTTTTTGTTTTTTTTGCGTCAGACCACATATGGTCTAATGTGCTGTAAACCTCTTGATATCACTTCACTGGTGCACATTTATTCTATTCCCAGCACCTGGGCTCTGTAGTGATTGCTTGCCTCTTTGTCTCAATAGCAGTCACTGCTTTCCCATCTTGCATCTGGCTAGGCATCTTACTGTAGGCAAGAAACTAAAGCTTTTTAGCTTAAAAATAAACTGATATTGCATTGCTGTATTTTCAAGCTGCATACGTTATTAATTTTAATTAATTGTCTGTAGTTTCACTTAAAAAAGAACTTGTAAACACAAACTGAACAAGTTGTTGCCAAGTTTTAATCTTCCTACCTTTTATTATAACAACGCTATAAAGAAAACTCTGCCTGGTATTGATCATGCCGACAACACGTTAGGCCTCTTTTAGACAGGCGACCCACGATCGCCATATGGGTGCAATTAAAATGCAGGCAAATGGCAGCGTTTGCAACACAAAGCGAGTCAGTGCTTGACACGCAGTGGTGTTACTACATGGCAAAGAACCGCGACATCGCATCTAAGCATGGTTTCGGCCACGCAGCTGCAACTCCATAACGGGGCCTCCTGTCCCCTGCTGGAACCGAGTGCTAACAAGCGCCAAGCCGATGCACATGAGCAGCTGACAGGTGGTGACACTGCTTTCAGCTGCTCATATGAAAGAGGCCTCTCGAGCTGCATGGAGCGAGATTCACATCATTAGATACCACAGGCAGTGCCATCCAGGCTCTGATCTCTACAACTCTGCAATCTAATTTTTTTAGCGTCTCCTGGCGCTTACCTGCGCGCTGGGATTTTTTTATAAAGCGCTTTTCTAAGCGCTTTTGCAGAGCGATTCAGTTTTTTAACTTCCTGATGTCAGTCTTTCACCTGGAAAAGAATAAATACAATTTATTTATTCTTAAAAGCGCTCGAGAAATCGCTATGCAAAGCAAATTTTTAAGCATTTGGCAATTTTCCTATACCTGCGATTATAGGCAAATCGCCCCCAAAATGGCACAGGCAGCACTTTGGTGAGCAGATCGTAATCGAACCGCTCAGATGTGAAAACACTCATAGGGAATCATTGCACAAGCGCTTTTATCCCAAAAGCGCCCTTAGTGTGAACAAGCCCTAAGGCTAGAAACCCACTAGGAGAGCTTTTCTGAGCGCTTTGTGATCTGAAAAGCTCTAGCTAATGTAATGCTATGGGTGTGATCCCACTTGAGTGATGTGATTTTATAAAAATTCCCCATAGCATTGCATTACCAAGAGCTTTTTCAAATCACTCACACTTGCAAAGCGCTCCCAGTGGGTTTCTGCCCTAAAGGATTGTTGCCCAGCAGGGATCAGGCTGTACAGCCTCACTAGCCTCAAGCTTTTGACATGTTCTGTTGCTATGGAGGGGACTGACGGCTTGGTGCATGACCGAGATGCACGGAGCAGGTGGGGGAAGTAAGGGCACCCTGAGCCAGTGCTTGGCTGAGGTGATCTGCAAGGCTGAGACACCAAAGGGGGTGGTAAAAAGTGCACTGTAGATGAGCTCAAGTCTGGGCTAAATCATCTAACGTGTGTACAAGGCTTAAAGAGGACCTGTACTGTAAAATAAAAAGCATACCATTCTATTCATTATGTTCTCCTGGGCCCCTCTGTGCTGTTTCTGCCTCTCCCTGCTGCAATCCTGGCTTGTAATTGCCATTTTTATGCAGTGTTTACAAACAAAAGACATCGCAAGTGATACACTGATAGTAGATCAGTGTGTGAGTCATACAGAGTGTGCAGGGGGCCTAGAGAGGGTGTGTATAGCTTCTATCCAATCACCAGCAGCACAGCACATTCCAGCCTGACTGCCTCAGCCCGACAGAGGAGAGAAGATTAGATCATATAACAGAGATAATACAGCCACTGTGCAAATAGGAAAGGCTGCAGTAAGACAGAGCACATTAGAACAGCTATAGGAACATATAGGATAGAAGAAATAAGGCTCAAAATTTTGTTACAGAGTCTCTTTAAGAAGCTGGCTACTTTTTTCAAAAAAATGTCTTGAAGGGCCCTTTTCCACTAGCAATCGCTAGTGTTCACGCTGAACGCTAGCGATTGCTGAATCGCAATTACCGGCGATTCCCCGACGTTCGTGGCCGCGATTTTGCTATGCTATGCACTGCATAGCAAAATCGCGGCAAATATCGCTCCGCCGCGCGTTCGCGTTCCCGGAAAAAACGAATCGCGGTAGTGGAAATGACCTACCGCAATTCCTATGTTAAAAAGTAAACCGTAGCGATTGTAAAATCGCTAGCGGTTTGCGTTTTTGCGATTCAGCCAGCGCAAACGCGCTGGTGGAAAAGGGCCCGAACAAGCTGAACACTACACTTAAATGACACCACTGTTGTCTTGATTAAACAAGAGGTAAACTTTTAAGGGAAGGTCTGAATATACCCTGAAAATACCCAGTAGGCAAACAGATGGGATCTCCACTAAAAGATACTGCAAAAGGTTGCAAGCTATTCGGCCCTTGCAAACTTTTTTTTTATTATTTGAGAATGTCAGTATCTTGAAATAAATATATTGTAATGTTTTGGTGAAGATTACATCATTTAAAAAAAATTACAGACTTGACCCAAGCTCTGAATACTTTTGCATTAATGTTGTAAGCATGACCCACTCCAGCTTTCTTCTAGTTAATACTTTATACGTGAGCTGTGTTAGATGCATTTTTGTGGGCATGCCCTATTCTGTGTGGAATGTTCAAGTTCCACAATTCTGGTCATCTCCAGCCACCTTAAATAGTCAAAACTTTGGAATCTTCCCACAAGTGAAGCCATTATTTCCATGAGCATAAAAATTGAAGAAAGATGTTGAAAAGCAAGAAAAGTAAAATGTTTGTTTTACCAAATGATCCATCACAAAGCTTTTTCCTTACCCATCTAGATGTACAGTACACCAGAAAATCTATAGTTATTAAAGGAAACCTTCAAGGAGTTATATGGTGAACCAGAGCTTCCTGGGTAATCTGTGACTCTGGGTGTTTCAAGTCCTACCTCAAAGAGCCACATTAAGCCATGCCATGCACTGATGATGACCAACCCGTCCAAAACAGTATGTATGCATGTTGGATTACTGTGGCTGAGTACAATTAACAAGCTGACACTAGAGATGGCTCGTACCTCCGATTTTCAGTTCGTGAACCTCGAACGCGAATTTCCTCAAAAGTTCGGTTTGTGTGAACTTTCGCGAACCGCAATAGACTTCAATGGGGATGCAAACTTTAAAAACTAGAAACATTTATGCTGGCCACAAAAGTGATGGAAAAGATGTTTCAAGGGGTCTACCACCTGGAGGGGGGCATGGATGAGGAAAAATCTGGATTTGATGCAAAGCAGTGTTTTAACGGCAGAAATCAGATTGCATGCTAAATTGGAGGCCTAAAGTGCTTTAACCTCCTTGGCGGAGGGTGCCGCTCAGGCCCTGCTGGGCCGATTTGTTTAATTTTTTTTTTGCTGGACGCAGCTAGCACTTTGCTAGCTGCGCCAGCACACTGATCGCCGCCGCCCCGCGCACGATCGCCGCTATCCGTCGCGCCGCACGGCCCCCCCCCCCCCAGACCCCGTGCGCTGCCTGGCCAATCAGTGCCAGGCAGCGCCGAGGGGTGGCCCGGGACTCCCAATGACGTCCCGACGTCAGTGACGTCATCCCGCCCCGTCGCCATGGCAACGGGGGAAGCCCTCCAGGAAATCCTGTTCTTTGAACGGGATTTCCTGATCGGAGATCGCCGAAGGCGATCGAAGAGGGCGGGGGGATGCCGCCCTGGGCTCGCTACATGATATAGGAAAAAAATTAAAAAAAAAAAACTGCTGCGCTCCCTCCTGGCGTATTTTTTTATACCGCCAGGAGGGTTAAAACATCTTGCATGTGTATACATCAATCAGGGAGTGTAATTAGAGTACTGCTTCACACTGACACACCAAACTCACTGTGTAATGCACCGCAAACAGCTGTTTGTGTAGTGACGGCCATGCTGGACTGGTGCACACCATGGCGAGAGTGCAGGCCGTGGCGGTTTTCCAGCCCATATGGTCGCCAGGCTGTGGTAGCTCAATGATAGAACAACAGTGACTGTCCAGCTGATCGAATTTGGTCTGTCCACAATGAAGCAACAACCTTATTATCTTGGGTGCCCCCCCTAGCCCCCCCGAGACACTCATACAGCCGTCGGATATTGCTTCATTGTGATACGCAAGCCCCTTCACTGCGGCAAGGTAACGATCATGAAGGGGAATTGACACATGTACATGACTTTTGTTTTTTTGTTGCAGCTGCGCGGCCTTAAACATTCAGGAATCCGCCCGGAGTCCTGGACTCTGTTGGGGGTGGCGGAGAAGGCTGTCAAGTGGCCTGCAGGCAGAGATGCTGTGTGGGGACCGACTTAGTCATGGGGCAGGCAGTCACGCGGCATGCAGGCAGAGATGCTGTGTGCGGGGACTGAGTTAGTCTTCGGGCGGGCAGTAGCGACGTCTCTTCTCAGTGACAATGCCTCCAGCTGCACTGAAGATCCTTTCTGACAGGATCCTGAGGCAGGGCAAGACAGAAATTGGATGGCAAATTGGGACAGCTCTGGCCACAGGTCAAGCCTGCGCACCCAGTAGTCCAAGGGTTCTTCGCTGCTCACAGTGTCTACATCCACACTTAAGGCCAGGTAGTCGGCTACCTACCGGTCCAGGCATTGATGGAGGGTGGATCTGGAAGGGCTAAGGCAAGGCGTTGGACTAAAGAATGTCCGCATGACCAACATCACCATGACATCGCTGGAGCGTCCTGTCATTGCCTGCGTGGACATGATAGAAGGATTACTGGTAGTGGTACCTTTATTGCGCTGTGCTGTCACATCACCCTTAAACGCATTGTAAAGCATAGTTGCCAGCTTGTTCTACAGGTGCTGCATCCTTTCTGCCTTCATGTGATTTGGAAACATCTCCGCCACTTTGTGCCTATACCGAGGGTCTAGTAGCGTGGCCACCCAGTACAGCTCATTCCCCTTGAGTTTTTTTATACGAGTGTCCCTCAACAGGCTGGACAGCATGAAAGACGCCATCTGCACAAATTTGGATCCAGACTTACTATCCATCTCCTCTTGCTCTTCCTCAGTGACGTCATGTAAGTTCTCCTTCTCCCCCCAGCCACGAACAATACCACGGGAACATTGAGCAGCACAAGCTCCCTGCGACACCTGCTGCGGTTGTTCTTCTGCCGCCGCCTCCTCCAAAAAAAACCACCTTCCTCATCATCCGAGTCTGACTCCTCTTCCCCACACAACTCTTCCTCCTCCTCCTCCTCCCCCCTCTGTGCTGCCGCAGGTGTTGGAAACATGGCAGTGACATATAGGCGAAGCATCACCTATGACGCGAAGACATCAAGACAGGTAAGTATTTAACCCCACGACTCCCCCCCCCCACCATCCGTCCTTATTAAGACAGAGCCTGTCATCTTTACTTTAGGTACTCTTTAATGTGGTTGGCTTTATTATTTTGTATTACTTGTAGTCAATGGGCAAGATTGATATGTATTTATTGTATTTATAAAGTACCAACATATTACGTAGTGCAGCTACCAACACACTACTCTTATCTCCACTCTTTTTCTATTTCTTTAATTTAAACAAACCAAGCTCAACCTCTACCAAAATCATGGCAAGAAAAAAGTATAGAGAAAGAGTGGAACAGCTCATTTTCCAAAGCATACCACATCATCTGTACAATACAGTGGAGGCAGTGTAATGGCTTGGGACACTAGTGTTTATTGGTGATGTCAAATCACTTTTGAGGTGGTCAGAGACATACTGTCTGCTCAAATCCAGCTAAATGCAGTGAAATTGATTTTTTAATGATACAGATGGACAATGACCCAAAACATATAGCCAGAGCAACCCAGGAGTTTATTAAAGCAAAGAAGTGGAAAATTCTTGAATGGTCAAGTCAGTCACCTGATCTTAACCTAACTGAGCATGCATTTCACTTGATGAAGACTAAACTTTGTACAGAAAGGGTCACAAACAACAACTAAAAGATGCTGCAGCAAAGGCCTGGTCGAGCATTACAAAAAAACGAGGACACCCAGCATCCGGTGATGTCTATGAGTTCCAGACTTCAGGCTGTCATTGCCAGCAAAGGATTTTCAACAAAGTATTAGAAATTAACATTTTATTCCAGTTATTTAATTTGTCCAATTACTTTTGAGCCCCTGAAATGAAGGAATTGTGTTAAAAAATTGCGTTAGTTGCCACACATTTTTATGCAATTGAATTAAAGCTGAAAATCTGCACTTCAACTGCATCTGAGTTATTTCATCATGTCTATCTAAATATTTATGGACCTAACTGTATGTAGGTATGATGAATCTAGGCATAATAACACCATAATCGCAGAGGACAACCTCAGGTGAGAACAGGTGAAGATAGCTAGAGATTTTGTGGTGAATCTTTGACAAGTTTGAACTTAGAAAATATGTTGGTATATTATTTCTAAGAACTGAAATGACTGTCACTGGTGAATCAATGAAGCTAGAGCAAAGTTCTCCCAACAGGATGAACATTGCTAGAACCAATACTTAACAGGAAAACAAGAAAATATCCAGGTGCTGGAAAATCATGGTGACGAAAGCTGTCTTCAAATCACAAAAACTGTATATTATAAATATTGAATCTAAAAAAAATAAACAGTGAATGTTTAGTGTTTTTCTTAGGCCTGGATTTACATAACATGAGCCTATAGGCACAGATGTCCTGACACCTTATACTTTGCCCTCCATAAACCTACAGACCCACACTAAGCTGCACCGCAAGTGTGCTGGTTGGCCCAGCTGTCTCTTCTCCCTTACTTCCCTTGCCCATCATAGGTAGCTACGGCTGCCCCTTAGTGTTAGGTAGCCAAAAATACCCTCAATAATAAGTAGATAGAGGGCGTCCCAAGTATCAAGTAGCTAGAGGAACCTCAGTATTAAGAAGTTAGAAGTGCCCATGACTGAAGGGAGATCTCTTCAATGGAATGCAAAGACACAGTGAGTAACCTCTCCTTTACACACTCATCAAGACTCTGCGTAGGTAAGGTGAGGAACTTGGGAAGGGAAGTGAGCCGCCTTTCCACGATCAGGCGCCTATAGGCACGTGCCTACAGTGCCTTATGGTAAATTTGGCCCTGGTTTTTCTATATCTGCTATTTTCTGAATAGCTCTGTAAGCAATATTATTTAATAAATACAAGTGCAGCAAAGCCCTAGCATTTGATCTTGCAAAGAGTTGATTGTGGTCAAGGATGAATGTTCTTTGGACAATGGAATGAGGGGACAAGCAAGAGGTGCCTCACTAAGGGAACTTCCTTTGTACAATACCAGTTATTGACTGTTTGTAATCCAACATGATAGGTCTTCAGACATGCGTGACAGGTGACAGTAGGCAGAACCAATGCAGAGTACAAAATCAACAAAGACCAAAACGATGAATAGGGCTGGAAGAGGTAAAAGGCAAGAACCTGCAGCAAACAGGGCAGAGCTGGTAAACAAGTGGCTCTGTGTAGTCTGTTGCTTTTACCTGAGGAGAATTAAGGACAACATAAGCCAAGAGTTGTGCAAAAGAAGAAAAAAAGCGATTCCAGGAGCAGCTCATCCAATATAAAATTCAACTTTTAATCATCTTCATTTAAAAAGAATTTTATGAAAATGGAATAAAATGTTACATGTGAAAACAATGATACTTTTGAGCCCTCGATAAGTATCATTGTTTTCACATGTCACATTTTATGGCGTTTTCATGAAACTCTTTTTAAATGAAGATGATTAAAAGTTGAATTTTATATTGGATGAGCTGCTCCTGGAATCGCTTTTTTTCTTCTTTTGCATTAGTGAATGAATCTCTACATTGATTCCGGATGTTGCACCATTAAATGTATGTTGTTCATGGCGCATATATGCAGTGCACTCGCCACAGCCAATCTCTCCAGATTTACTGTAAGTCAAGAGCAAGACCTCCAAACACACAAGTTACCTGAAACAATGGCAGGGAGGATTAAAAGGACCACTGGCGACAGATAGTCATCTAATCAGGAAGTGACAAAAGTTATGCCCCGAAGAACAGAAGCAGGGGATAGGTGAAGAGTATATAGGTATGGATAAATAACAACAGCCACAGTCACCGATCGATCTTACAGTCAATCTGTGGCTCAGGACTTCCTGAAGCTCAGATCTTCCTGTACCTTTCAAGCACATACAGTACTGCTATAAGCATAAGGTGAAGAGAATTTTACAATATGAGAAAAATAGCTATAATCTCTACTACCTAACAAGTCTATGAAGATGAATTTGTGAGGTGGAAAGGGTCTATCTGCAGATGTCTCTACATTTGTGAGCTGCGCTGCATGATTCTTCCTGCAGTCAGCAGCATAGAAACACTGGCTGCTATCACAGCAGCTGCTACACTATGCAAGTGAACCATGATTTGAGGTGAGTACTTTAGTCAAATGCTATAGTTTCCTGTATTATGGTGTCAGGTAAACATTATGCATCACAGCATTAACTCACACAGTACGTTAGCTCTCAGGCTATGGCTATAATGTACAATAAACAAGTGGGGGACTTGGGTTCCTACAGAGCAAATATAGTGCAAATATGACCCCGTGTATCTTGTGGTATCTAGCCCAGAGAAGCGGTGGTGGCTTTTTTGCAGTTGGGGAACTGCACTGCTGGCTGGCCAACATACGAGGGAGAGCCCATTGCAAAAACTCTGTGCACATATACCTGCTGTATACATGTGACTGTGCCATCATGTTTTATTCAAGTTTTTCAAGGATTTTATGCAATGCAGCGGTTCATGTCTTTTATGAGGTTCTGGTGAAGAAGCCAAAGTGCAAGTGTAAGCAAGATATTGAGGTGCTGGATCGTACAGGCAGGGGGTGGCCTATAACTGCCCCAAAAGTAATTTATGACTGTCTTTAACCACTGGGTCCAACTGCTCTGGTGAGTGCCCCATGGTGGGGTGTGGTGGTGGTGGTGCTTATCTGCTTGATGGTTCACCAGCTTCCTGCAATTATCCTTGGTGTGATTGCTTTTGAACTAAGATGAAGTGACCACAGAGATTTTGAAGAGAGGGGACTTTATATGAAAACATTGAGTTTTGCATGCAGCTTTATTCTGGACTGTGATTTAACTTGCTTTATAAGTGTTTTCTCTGCATGAACCCAAGTGTGACACTTGTTTGCTGTATAGTTTATATTCAATTAGTTATTGTGCAGCACTATAATTTCCTTGCACCTATATTAGTATTAGTTTCAGCGCAACCTATACGGTTTTATTGTTGATATACTGTGCCCGAAAGCCTGACACTTCTGTACTGTAATCAGAATGCAATCATATGCTGGCACTAAAAAGGCCAAAATGCAGTGTCACACATAAGATATCATATTTGACAGATTATAATTTAACGTGCATTTGAAGCCACCGGGCTGGTACACAGGGTCCTGGGTTGAGTACAGACAGTGCAGCCAAAATTCTGACGTTTTCCCAGGCTTTCCAGACTTGTTCCAGTGCCTTTTCATATTTTAAATATGGAGTATCGGAGAAAAGCAAGGAAAAGTGAGAGAATGAGCTCATCTCCTAAATTCTGTACATACTGTATTTACTTTTGGGAAAGCCCCAAAAATACTTGAACGTTATTCATCTGCAAATGATTATAAGTAAGTATTCTGGAATACCTTTCATGGAATATGTGAGCAGATACCCGCATTTTAGTTTAAACAGTAATGTATGAAATTCTTTACTCAGTATGATAAAACAAAATATTTATGCTGCCACATTTGACAACGCCAGCCTCACTTTTGCAGTTACTTTATGATTAACGAATACAGTGAGAAACTTCTGTGTAAGTATTATGCACCTACTTTTATGTGGACAGCTCTGCAAACCACCAGTTATTACTTACCTCATTGTATGGGATGTGCAGAAGGACACGGATTGCTACTTCAAAAGAAAACACCTTTCCCCAGCTTCTTTCTTGGTTTTCATATAATAACCTTTGTGGGATCCCACTTATCATAATACGTAAGATGTGTATTTTTTTTAAACTGTGCATAGGATAAAAAGTGAAAGTAAAATGAAGAAAAATGTATATGCACGTTATATGAAAAAAATCATGCAGGCAACTCCAACAAAAAACCCACTAAAAATGTTTACATGGCATAAAAGAGTATAGCTAGTTAACTGAAGGTGAGGAGTAGGCCAAGCTACACTGAAGTTAATGCGGACCTGAACTCTAGCACAGCATACAATTAAAAGTCTTTATTTCACGTATAGTTGCCAAAGAAATGCATTTCTCTGTGTCCTGTGCTTGTTTAGGCAGATAAGCCTGTCTAATTAGTTCTTATCAGTAACTGTGAATAGACTGTAGGAAAGCCCTGCCTAGGCAGCTCTCCATATAGTAAATAGGCGTAACCCTTTCAGTTCCTTCTGCAAAAGTGAAATCAATTAAAACTTATTTTTATGTTGTGGCTCATCTTTTAGAGCAGAGAGGAAGTTCTGAGTTTAGTTCCACTTTAAAGGACATCCGAGGTGAAAATAAACTGATGAGAAAAGAATTGTATAAATCCTCGTTCTCCTAAAATGACTTTTTTTTAGACATCCCCCAGTTTTATTGCATATTTAAATCTAGTTTTTAACTTTTTACTGTTTCATTTTCTCTGTGCAATGATACATGCATGGAAGTATGCCAGAGGTAAAATCTATGAACTATTGATCATTTTTATCTCTTTCCTGCTCCAGGAAGCCATTTACTGACAGGAAAGTATTTTACAGGCGTAATTACTTATCAGTGAGTGTTATGCTATAGTCTAACCCAGTCCGACCTGGTCCCAACCCGGATAGAAACTTTCACTTGCAAACCTGATTTTTAACTCTTTCAGACAGAGAAATTAAAAAAAAGGAATGCAGCCTAGTTATTTGTGTGCTTGGCACTATAGATACACATGTCTATCTCATCATGTCACATGTCACCTCGGTTGTCCTTTAAGCCATATGTACTGTGGGTTAACCAGGACCAGAGCCCATTGGTAGGGCTGTGAATGACAGATGAAGCTACTATTTTTTATACACCTGTCATTGCGTCATTCATGACTGTAGATACCAAACAAATGCTGTAACAACTATGGCCTAAGTTTTATCCCCAACAACTGCCTCAAGTAGTATTGCTTTGTTTCAGAAGCAGCTTGTGCACAGTCAAATGGGAACTGAAATTTTAGTAAATAGGAATGTATTATTATAATAGATCCCAAGCCGTATTAGGCATCTAATAGAACTGTTGTGTGTTAATGGGTTATTTAAGCATCAGCGCTCTAAATGGCAGTAACGGGGTTAAATTGCATTGTAGCTCTGTGAAAAGAAAACCACTAATGACAACAGCCATTTTTTAACAAGCCCCACAAATTGTTTTATTCCATCAATTACCTTCCAAAGCAGAACACGCCAGAGGGTTCCACTGCAAGGTACATGATGAAGGAATAAAATAAAGCTAATTAGTATAAGGGGAAAAAAAATACATACACAGATATTTTGGTCTCACTGAATGAAGCAGCTCCCTTTCTCTATTATATATTTCCAGCCCAGCAAAGATGGATTAAAGGAAATGTCCCCAGCCTGCAGTGTACATCATTACACAGCCGATACAGAGTGAATCCCTACCCCGAGTCCCCCAGGGGAGCATGTAAAAATGGTTCTGCCCTTCCCCCTTCGCCTCTGCTGATTTATACTGTACCAAGGAATGCCGCCCTTTGGAAGAATAATCTTTGGCAGCTGTAATGTGGGTGAAGATATAGAAGGAGTGTAAGGGCCTCTCGCACCCCGCTTCTCTGGATATTGATGGACCTCTCACTGAGGAGCGAGGAACAGGATCCAAACTATCTATAACACGATGCGTGTCATCTCCAGAGAAGAAAGTAAAGCTCCTCGGACTGTCCAGGGATAAATCTGTGTGGAGAACTAGGCTTGGAGCTCGTGGGAGTCACGTGTGAAGCAGGAAGACACAGAACTTAGAACTAGGAAAGTAACAGTGGCAGCAGCAGCTGCAGGGTGGAGAGTGCAGGTTCAGGAAGGTACAGCAAAGCTGTGAAACCAAACAATAATCATTAGAATGGCATAAGGGACCAAGAGAGACTGGCATGGTCCTGCAAAAACAAAACAATATGTACACATTCCTATTTACTGCAAACAAAGCACTATACAAGTCCATCATAATAAAATGCTGCCAGTGCACTTGAATCCTTTCATGAAGCTATAATTTGACAAAAAAGAAGTCAAGCTTTAAAGTCTTGCATCATTTTCTATTAACAGGTGTTGTGACGTTTACTGCATTGCGCACGTCTCATAACTGTGATTTCAGTCAGAGGTTACCTAGTTCACATGAGCTATCTTGAAAGTTCATTATGACAAAAGATGTTCTGATTTCCATCGTCTCAAGCTTTAAATGCAGCTCACAAGATGACAGAGGTCATGTGGTTACATAACATACCACAATACCATGAATCGTATAATCACAGTTGGATCATACAAGGTATGTCTCGCCTATGTAAAATGCTTCTTATTCAGAACAAAAGAGAAGATATAACCCATTCCTCCTCACACATTATCAGATCACACTTTTCATGAAAGTGCTCCTGAGTTCCCACTACACCCCTCAGTACAGCTCTGTAATGTAAGATGTATATGGTTTGCCTTGTGGTAGAGTTTAATAGATTTACTATTTTTTGTACAACTACAAGGTCCCTTCACAGCAGAAGCATTGCTTGCATTTTCCAACGCAACCAGAAAGCAGGAGCACAGAAAACTAATTATTTTAAGTGGTCCTTTGCCCCCCCCCCCCCCCCAAAGCGTCTAATTGCATTCAACATACAAGTTATTACGGTACTCCTTCAGCAATATAGTCCTTGCTTACATTATGTACTCAAACCATGAAGTATCTCAATTCTTTAAGGGACTATATGTTGCCTTTGTACTAGCCGCCATGTGGACCATTGATATAAATTGAAAGACCTCCACCCTTCCTATACCGCAATTGCAGAGTAGAGTGGATATTATCATGGAAACCGATAAGCTGGAATATGGTATCTCAGGTACCTTTCCAAAATTTCTATTCCATTGTCAAGAATGGTTGGGTTATAGACATCCAACTTTAGGGATATAAAGCCAGTCTTGCTTTTGGATTTATGGGTAGTTCAGGCAGCTTACAAATACAATATGATGCTTTGTGTTGATCAATGTTTATGTTCTAATGTTTGCTTAAGTTGGTTATTATTTACTTTTTGTGATATGGACAGAACATTATGTACTGTACACTGTATGTACTGTATGTACTGTATGTGCAAGAAGTATACTTTTTTTATTTCTATTGTAGAAATGGTAACTTTTAACAATATATTTTACATTGCTTTGATTTGAAAATATATTTGTAGCTATCCCACATTCTGTTCATCATGCAATAAACTTTCTTGGTAAACTGAAAGGAGGTCTCAAACGCTGGATTCTAAACATCTAAGTGGTTAGTACTCTCGCCTTGCACTCCTAGAGCTACAGATTAAAATTTCATAGAGGACATTGCATGCATGGAGTGGATTAAAGAGACTCTGTAACAAAATTTTCAGCCGTATTTCTACTATCCTACAGGTTCCTAAACCTAATCTAATGTGATCTGGCTTACTGCAGCCCTTTTTAGTTGCAGAGTCAGTGTAATAAATTAACTTATCTATCTTCTGTCGGACTTGTTGCCCTGTCACTGGAAGGGGCTGACTCTTCAGTGATGTCTATCTAATTCCAATTGGAAAGGGATCAATTGCCTTGGTATATTAGGCCATAACTGATCCGTATATATGAGCAGCTTTAGTGAAGTGATTTATATGATACACTCTGTAAGACATAGTGGAAAAGTGTTGTAGAATGATTAGATATTTTGAATAGTACAAAAAAAAGAAAGAAAGATCCAGGAACTACAGCAGTTGGAAAGAAAACCATATTAATATTAATATATAAGATAAAATGCCACCATTACTGACTTGGTAAATAAACTATCGGGGCTCACAGTCACAAACAATTACAGATATTTATATAGGTCTTGCTCATCTTTATGTACCCAATATATGTTAAGTAAACTTCCATCTGATGTAACCTCGAAGTTCCTTATAATTAATAGGTGGGATGTGTGTCAGAAGCAGAGGGGGAGTATTTGAGAAAGATTGTCCAATGTACCAATGAACAGCACCGCTGCACCCTAGAGTTTTCAGCCTGAATTAGGCTATAGATACACTATGAGCGCTTTCTGAGTGCTTTTCTGAGCATCAGTGCTTTCTAAGTGTTTTCTTTATAAACCGCTCCCATTGACACATTAAAACTGCAGTAAAATTGTCGCAATCGCAAATTAAAAAAAAATTGTGATTGTTGCAATTGTACCACAATTTTAATGCAAGTCAATGGAAACGTTTTTTTTTTTTAAAAAGAGCTGATCATTGGAAAAGCACTCAGAAAGTGCTCATAGTGTGTCTACAGCCTGAAATGATTCAGGTTTGCATGATGATAATTTAGGCAGCAAACTCTAGGTGGCAGCAGTGCTGTACACTGGTACAGGAGACAATGTTTCTCACACTCTCTCCCGATCTGCTGCTGACATGCGGGACCAGAGAGTGTGTGATCCCACCCCTTAATTATTATTCTGCTAGCTGGCCGCACCTCCTCTGTATGTGCTGCCCTGATAAGAGAGCCATGACAGCCGGACGCTCACCAGAATTAGCTGGGAGGAACACCTGGCTAATAAGGCTTGAGGAGAACACTGGGTTTACTTTAAAGGTTAAAGGCAGCCATATACTTTAACCTTCCTGGCGGTAAGCCCGAGCTGAGCTCGGGCTATGCCGCGCAGGAAGATATCTCAGCCCCTGGTGGGGCGATTTGCACACTTTAAACTGCTGTACGCGCAGCTAGCACTTTGCTAGCCGCGCGTACAGCTCGATCGCCGCCGCTCTGCGGCGATCGCCCGCACGCAGCGGCACAAGAGGGCCCCCCCCCCACCAGAGCCCTGCGCTGCCCGGACCAATGAGTTCCGGGCAGCGCTATGGGCTGGATCGGAGACGTCTGACGTCAGGACGTCGGCTGACGTCCATGACGTCATTCCGATCGTCGCCATGGCGACAGGAGAAGCCAAACAGGGGAGCGCGTTATATACGCGTTCCCCTGTTTGCTTTTGATGCCGGCGACGATCGCACTAGAGGGACACATGCGCCCTCTAGTGGTGTTTCATGTAGCTACCACTCTGGTAGCTTTACATGAAACAAAAAAAAATAAATTAAAAAAAAAAGGATTTTTGCCTAAGTGGCAAAAAAAATTAACCGCCAGGAGGGTTAAACCTTAGTTAGCAAGCATCTGGATTGCAATCTTCAGACTGTCCCATAAACTATGCAGACAAATGCCTGGGCAGTCTTTCTGTGTCAATGACAGATGCAGCATACCTGAGAGAACAGCAAGTCTGTGACTGTGAGCCATCCAAACTCCTTCCCCTATCCAATCATAGCCTGCATGAGTTTGTCAGGGAGGAGCTTTGGGAGGGTATGCACTAATTTTTCCCTCTGAGCAAAGAGCTGACCATACCCACCTTCTTCCTGTGCTCCACAGGAGGGAGGTGATGTAAAAGGTGGGTAGATCAGGTGATAGCTCTATGCTGAGGAAGCAACTCTCATTCTCTTTTCAGCTCCATACCTTGTGCACAGATAACTTGGTCAAAGGGAATTGATCTGGAATAGAGCAATTAAAAATGAAAACTGCATGAGTAATGGTATAGACTTTTGCTCACTTATACTGATGATAAAAAATGTAAGAGTGTGAACTAGGGTTTTAAAGGGGGAGGATTAGCCATACTATGCCAGGGAAAAAAAACCCACATATATAAGTAGATAAATACTTGATCTACTTACATAACACATGTATTGTACTGTCATTGTACTGTCCACGTTTTGATTTTAGTGAATTTTATACTGTATAGTAAATGAAGGGAATTCTCTTCCTGGTGGGAACCATGTCTTTTGCCCACAGTTTAGGCTAAATACTGAAGTCATTTCTTCCCTTAACTTTCTTTGCTTTTCTCCTCCAATCGCTGAGTCATCTCAGCCTTGCTTGTAAACACAAGTGAGCAGAGGATCATGTTTCAGCTAGGCAGGGAAATACAGGGAAGAGTAGGAATATATTATAGATAAAAAGAACCCCCAGCATGCAACTGAAGGGCAATGGCTATTAAAGGTCCAGTGCTCCAAAGGTATGTGATAACTCCAAACCATAACAGCAGAACAAGTTTTGGAAGTTTTGAATGCAGGATTAGCATCTTTATCACTTAATACACTCAGACCAGTTGCTGTTAAAATGTGATTTTTATGGTGACAATCCCGCCTTAAGCCCAATTACTATTTAACCAGTTAAAAAATACTACCATGTTCAATGACTGATAATCACAACAGTCACTTAAAGGGAAGGTCCAAGCAAAATAAAAAAATGAGTTTCACTTACCTGGGGCTTCTACCAGCCCCATGCAGCCATCCTGTGCCCTCGTAGTCACTCACTGCTGCTCCAGTCCCCCGCTGGCAGCTTTCCGACCTCGGAGGTCGGCGGGCAGTATTGCGTACGTTTTTACGCATTCCCACTAGTGCAGGAACATTAACACATACATTTTTTTTTACGCATTACTGGTTCAATGCGTAAAAATTTACGCATTGAACCAGTAACGCGTAAAAATGTATGTGTTAATGTTCTTATTGCTCGGTCATACAACTTAGCACCCAGATGAATGTTACCTCCTTTGCTTCTCACAAATAGAGCTTTTTGATGCTATCTGATTGCTGCTGGTACTTTTCGTTTTTTTTATTAATCAAAAAGGGCAATTTTATCCCCCCCTTCCCTCTTAAATTGGCCCTAGACAAATCTCACTCCTCGCGAGATGACGCCATATGGCGTCGCTTAGGAACAACATGATAGTGATCATCTGTAAAAACAGAGAAAACATTTTAAAACTACATTTTTCAAGCAGGGATCAGTATACATGAACGATAGCTCATACTGTGGTTACTGGAGGTGACATGCCTCTGTCTTTAAAAGGGGCTAACATCAGTAATGACATGTTATTACTGGATTGATCAGGTCTTAATTAAGCCATTTCAGGTATACTGGTAGTTAGTTATCAGTAGACTAAAGCTGTCCATACATTGATTTTTATTTATTTATTTTATTTATTTATTTAAGTATTTGTATAGTGCCAACATATTACGCAGGGCTGTACAGAGCATATTGTCTTGTCACTAACTGTCCCTCAGAGAGGCTCACAATCTAGTCCCTACCATAGTCATATGTCAATGTATGTATTGTGTAGTGCATGTATCATAGTCTAGAGCCTATTGAGGGGAAGCCAATTAACTTAGCTGTATGTTTTTGGAATGTGGGAGGAAACCAGAATGTACTCAGAAAATAATGTATTTTGTTTACTTCTTGCATTAACAGAAGCTGCAACAATCAGAGGCCTTGTTGTACAGGTAGGGGGGAGAAGGGCATGTACAGTGCTGGAAGATATATAGCCACTAGACCTCATTGCAGAGTTTTCACACTGGCCAGAGCCAATATATACTGACTGCTATAACAAGGGGACCAGAGGTTTATTCTCCCCTAGTGACCAGGCCATTTTTTACAATTTGGCACTTCACAGATTTAACTGTTTATTGCTTGGTCATACAACTTAGCACCCAGATGAATGTTACCTCCTTTGCTTCTCACAAATAGAGCTTTTTGGTGCTATCTGATTGCTGCTGGTACTTTTAGTTTTTTTTATTAATCAAAAAGGGCAATTTTATCCCCCCCCCCCCCTTCCCTCTTAAATTGGCCCTAGACAAATCTCACTCCTCGCGAGATGACGCCATATGGCGTCCCTTAGGAACAACATAGACACTCTGCAGCCACCAATTGGCGTTAGGCGGTTGCAGAGAGGTTAAAAATCTGATAAAAATTCTCTTAAAAAAATAACCTTGGCCTATCCAACTACCCACTCTGTTGCAGACTCTTGCCTGTCTGACTACCCTCTCTGTTGATGAAGCTCTGCTTGTACGACTACCTACTTTGTTGCTGACCCTTGGCTCATCTGGCTACTCACTTGGCTACTGATATACAATCTGGCTTACTAATTTAATGTTGTCACAAGTTAGCGGAAATTGATTTTAATAGTTTTTTTTCACAAAGTGTCATTTTCCGCTAACTTGTGACAAAAAATAAAATCTTCTATGAACTCACCATACTCCTAACGGAATACCTTTGGGTGTCTTCTTTCTAAAATGGGGTCATTTGTGGGGTTCCTATACTGCCCTGGCATTTTAGGGGCCCTAAACCGTGAGGAGTAGTCTTGAAACCAAATGTCGCAAAATGACCTGTGAAATCCTAAAGGTGCTCATTGGACTTTGGGCCCCTTAGCGCACTTAGGGTGCAAAAAAGTGCCACACATGTGGTACCGCCGTACTCAGGAGAAGTAGTATAATGTGTTTTGGGGTGTATTTTTACACATACAGATGCTGGGTGGGAGAAATATCTCTGTAAATGACAATTTTTTGATTTTTTTTTTACACACAATTGTCCATTTACAGAGAGATTTCTCCCACCCAGCATGGGTATGTATAAAAGTACACCCCAAAACACATTATACTACTTCTTCTGAGTACGGTGATACCACATGTGTGACACTTTTTTTGCAACTTAGGTGCGCTAAGGGGCCTAACGTCCTATTCACAGGTCATTTTGAGGCATTTGGATTCTAGACTACTCATCACGGTTTAGGGCCCCTAAAATGCCAGGGCAGTATAGGAACCCTACAAGTGACCCCATTTTAAAAAGAAGACACCCCAAGGTATTCTGTTAGGAGTATGGTGAGTTCATAGAAGATTTTTTTTTTGTCACAAGTTAGCGGAAAATGACACTTTGTGAAAAAAAAACAATACAAATCAATTTCCGCTAACTTGTGACAAAAAATAAAATCTTCTATGAACTCATCATACACCTAACAGAATACCTTGGAGTGTCTTCTTTCTAAAATGGGGTCATTTGTGGGGTTCCTATACTGCCCTGGCATTTTAGGGGCCCTAAACCGTGAGGAGTAGTCTTGAAACCAAATGTCGCAAAATGACCTGTGAAATCCTAAAGGTACTCATTGGACTTTGGGCCCCTTAGCGCACTTAGGGTGCAAGAAAGTGCCACACATGTGGTACTGCCGTACTCAGGAGAAGTAGTATAATGTGTTTTGGGGTGTATTTTTACACATACAGATGCTGGGTGGGAGAAATATCTCTGTAAATGACAATGTTTTGATTTTTTTTTTTACACACAATTGTCCATTTACAGAGAGATTTCTCCCACCCAGCATGGGTATGTGTAAAAATACACCACAAAACACATTATACTACTTCTCCTGAGTATGGCGATACCACATGTGTGACACTTTTTTGCAGCCTAGGTGCGCTTAGGGGCCCAACGTCCTATTCACAAGTCATTTTGAGGCATTTGTTTTCTAGACTACTCCTCACGGTTTAGGGCTCCTAAAATGCCAGGGCAGTATAGGAACCCCACAAGTGACTCCATTTTAGAAAGAAGACACCCCAAGGTATTCCGTTAGGTGTATGGTGAGTTCATAGAAGATTTTATTTTTTTGTCACAAGTTAGTGAAAAATGACACTTTGTGAAAAAAAACAATAAAAATCAATTTCCGCTAACTTTTGACACAAAATAAAATCTTCTATGAACTCGTCATACACCTAACAGAATACCTTGGGGTGTCTTTTTTCTAAAATGGGGTCACTTATGGGGTTCCTATACTGCCCTGGGATTTTACGGGCCCAAAACTGTGAGTAGTCTGGAAACCAAATTTCTCAAAATGACTGTTCAGGGGTATAAGCATCTGCAAATTTTGATGACAGGTAGTCTATGAGGGGGCAAATTTTGTGGAACCGGTCATAAGCAGCGTGGCCTCTTAGATGACAGGTTGTATTGGGCCTGATCTGATGGATAGGAGTGCTAGGGGGTTGACAGGAGGTGATTGATGGGTGTCTCAGGGGGTGGTTAGAGGGGAAAATAGATGCAATCAATGCACTGGGGAGGTAATCGGAAGGGGGTCTGAGGGGGATCTGAGGGTTTGGCCGAGTGATCAAGAGCCCACATGGGGCAAATTAGGGCCTGATCTGATGGGTAGGTGTGCTAGGGGGTGACAGGTGGTGACAGGAGGTGATTGATGGGTGTCTCAAGGTGTGATTAGAGGGGGGAAATAGATGCAAGCAATGCACTGGCGAGGTGATCAGGGCTTGGGTCTGAGGGCGTTCTGAGGGTATGGGCGGGTGATTGGGTGCCCTAGGGGCAGATAGGGGTCTAATCTGATGGGTAGCAGTGACAGGGGCTGATTGATGGGTGATCAGTGGGTGAGTAGATGGCAGAACAGATGTAAACAATGCACTTTGGAGGTGATCTGAGGGTAGGTCTGGGGCAATCTGATGGTGTGGGTGGGTGATCAGATTGCCCGCAAGGGGCAGGTTAGGGGCTGATTGATGGGTGGCAGTGACAAAGGGTGATTGATGGGTGGCAGTGACAGGGGGTGATTGATGGGTGATTGATAGGTGATTGACAGGTGATCAGTGGGTTATTACAGGGAAGAACAGATGTAAATAATGCACTGGCGAATTGATAAGGGGGAGGTCTGAGGGCAATCTGAGCGTGTGGGTGGGTGATTGAGTGCCCGCAAGGGGCAGATTAGGGTCTAATCTGATGGGTAACAGTGACAGGTGGTGATAGGGGGTGATTGATGGGCAATTAGTGGGTGTTTAGAGGAGAGAACAGATGTAAACACTGCACTTGGAAAGTGATCTGATGTGGGATCTGCGGGCGATCTATTGGTGTGGGTGGGTGATCAGATTGCCCGCAAGGGGCAGGTTAGGGGCTGATTGATGGGTGGCAGTGACAGGGGGTGATTGATGGGTGATTGACAGGTGATTGACAGGCGACTGACAGGTGATCAGTGGGTTATTACAGAGGGGATAGAGGCATACAGTACACAGGGGGGGGGGGAGAATCTGAGGGGTGAGGGTGATCAGGAGGGAGCAGGGGGCAGTTTAGGGTTAAAAAAATAGCGTTGACAGAAAGTGACAGGGAGTGATTGATAGGTGATTGGGTGCTAACAGTGGTCTGGGGGGTGGGCAGGGGGGGTCTGAGGGGTGCTGTGGGCGATCAGGGGGCAGGGGGGGGGGAAATCAGTGTGCTTGGGTGCAGACTAGGGTGGCTGCAGCCTGCCCTGGTGGTCCCTCGGACACTGGGACCACCAGGGCAGGAGGCAGCCTGTATAATAGGCTTTGTATACATTACAAAGCCTATTATACATACGGGCAGCGGCGATCCGGGTGCTAGTAACCCGCCGGCCGGCGGATTACAGCGCGAGGGGGGCGGAGCCAGTCGCCGGCGGCTGATCGCGTCACGAATGACCCGATCGCCGGCATAACCACGCCCGCCGCCGCCACCGCCGATGGGCGTATTGCGGTCGTTTGGGCCCAGCCCTTGCCGCCGTTCATCGGCTTAAGGCGGTCAGCAAGTGGTTAATGAGTAGTAAGAATTGTAGAAGAGGAAGAAGCACTGTATGCACTCTAGATTTCTACTTAAGACCATAACAAAGAATTGTTTCAGCTGATGAAAATGTAGAAAGTGTACTGATCTGTTTGGCTGCAGTAGGGTCTAAATTGCACCGTAAAAAAGTATTCAGCTAATCTTGTCAGTTCTGACAATATTGTCAGAAACACCTGATATGCTGCATGCTTGTTCAGGGTCTATAGGTGAAAGTATTAGAGGCAGAGGATCAGCAGGGCAGCCAGGCAACTGGTATTGCTTAAAATAAATAAATATGACAGCCTCTATATCGCTCTCACCTCGGGTTCACTTTAAAGAAGAAAAGTTTAAAATATCCAGTCCAGCTTTCTTTTATCACCTATGATATTCTCCAGAGTTCAATACTTTTTTTCCAGTAGAAGAATATTCTGAAATATACCATACTTATCAGTATTTTACTGAATAGAAATGTATCTTGACTGCATTTCATACAGAAAACACTAGGTGGCACTGTCTGCAACTTAAATATCTTTTGCAAAATTGAGTATACAGGGATTTCACAGATCTGTTTTCTGAAAAGTTTGAGTTATTAAAACAAAATGGTCTCACCATTGTTTTTACTTTTCTCATTAACAGTTTAAATATATGATTTGTTAAATAACCATTACAGCATACTATGATTAAGTAAAGCACAGTTTTATCTTTCATTTTGGACATTGTGGAGAAGAGTTAGAAACTCTGTCAGGCTGTGTCCCAACTGGGGGGAATGCTAATCCCTCGAGGAGGTGGCCAGCAAAAACAACCAAAAAATGTAAAGCAACCCAGAACAGTAAACAAAAAAACAAATCTGGACTTACCTGGGGCTTCCGCCAGCCCCCGTAGTTCGTGAGGTCCTGTCCTCTGGGTCCTCTCCGCAGGGTCGTCTCTAGCTATTTTGTCACTCCAGGCGAGAAAACCTGTGGCGCCCCGCCCCTGTGGTGCCCCCTGATGAAAATAATCATAACGCAGCAATGTTCCACCGTAAAATAATCGTAACGCAGCAATGTTTCACCATAAGATAAAAGTAATGCGCCAATCTTTCACCAGAAAATAATCATAACGCAGCAATGATTCACTTAAAATAATCGTAATGCGGCAATCTTTCACCAGAAAATAACCATAACGCAGCAATGATTCACCATAAAATAATCATAACGCAGCAATGATTCACCATAAAATAATTATAACGCAACAATGATTCACCATAAAATAATCATAATGTGGGCTGCGTTCACCAGAAAAAATTCGTAATGTGGGCAGTGTTCACCAGAAAATAATCTAATGTGGCCAGCGTTCACCAGAAAATAATCGTAATGTGGCCAGCGTTCACAAGGAAATTATCCTAATGCGGGCAGCGTTTCACTAAAAATGTATAATTACCTGTAAAAAGAAAAGCATTTACTCACCTGCAGAAGACTCCTCTCCCTGGGCACAGCTTCCACGACAATCTTCCTGCAACAGGGCAGCC
This sequence comes from Hyperolius riggenbachi, assembly GCF_040937935.1. Classification (NCBI taxonomy): domain Eukaryota; kingdom Metazoa; phylum Chordata; class Amphibia; order Anura; family Hyperoliidae; genus Hyperolius; species Hyperolius riggenbachi. Next base: position 214,512,519 of record NC_090648.1, on the reverse strand, counting down.
AGCCTCCGAAAGTCCCGCGCTGACAGGCAGAGCAGGGCTACAGGAAGATGGCGCCCGAAGCCCTGTACTGGAGACACAAATAGTCTCCAGTGCAGGGCTTCGGACGCCATCTTCCCGTAGCCCTGCTCTGCCTGCCGGAAGATTGTGCAGGCTGGAGCGGTGAGCTGCGGGCTGTGGGGATGAACCCCCACCCGGTGTTCCAGGCCACCGTTTGTCCTTGCCTGGTGGCTGGGACGCCTCTGCCTCTCCATGATGCCGCTGGCGGCTCCAGTAGGCACACCACTTTGTCATCGTAAGTATCCTGTGCATGTGCGGTACTCGAAAGATGCAGGACCCTTGGGGCGACAGGCGTGTGATCGCGCCTTGTACGCGGACGGGCCATGCATGCGCGTCATCGCACACAAACTGGAGCCGCCAGCAGGACCATGGAGAGGACGCAGATGGATCTCGTGGGCTATAGGGGGCCGGAGGAAGCCCCAGGTAAGTCCGGATTTGTTTTTTTTTTTGTTCACTGTTCTGGCACATTAACAGCAGCTCTAACTGCCAATTTAACATGACCTGCATTCTTATGTTGCAAGGTAGGTTACATGGTACCCAGGAAACGTGTATTACCTAGGTAACTCGGATTGCGCTAATTGCGCAACTTGTGCCAATGGCTGTCAACCACTGACCACCGTTTTATACACATCTTCCCTTTACCTACCGTCCTATCCCTTAAACCTTTAGACTGCAAGACCTTTTGGCCAGGCCTCTCTTCCCCTTTTGTCTCACAATGCTGTGTAATGTGTATGCATACCCCCCACCCCTGTGTAAAAATATGTTATTTTTAAGTTATTTGTTCACTGCATTAGCAGTAATCCACCATTGTCTTGTATTAACAATTGTATTGTTTGTTTTGTATTGCTATACCCTGTATGTGTTGTACAGTCTCATGGAACATGTTTCCCCTAATAATTTATAAAATTACAGTGTGCTCCCTGCTCGCAGACATTTGCCCCACAGGGACATTTTGTTGCGCATTGTGAAAAATAGGTTTGTAATGCAATGGTGTTGAAAAGTCACATTGTGCGTTATGAGTGCGATGCCACCCTTTTCTCAAATAGAGCATGGGGGGGGGGGGGTTGTTTATGTCTCGTTTGCACTCATTTAGTTCCTTTTCCTCCGCATGCTTTCTTTTTCATTGCATCATTATAGGGTGGATTACAGCACACCAAAGCCCTATTTCTTGGTGACAGATCATTTAAAGCCTGTAGATGATTTTACCTAATTAAAGGCCGAAGAAAAAAAGGGGCAGGCTCTGCTTAAATATACAGCAAAGGACCCCCACATGATAATAACACCTTGCCATTGTTAGCGAGTATATTGCCAGCACTCTGAACACTTTTTCTTGCATCTTGAAAGTGCCGCCGTGGTTTAAATGACTGAAATTAGCAGCAGACATTAATATTCACTCCACACATTAAGACAGAAATTTCCTATAACTGACTGTGGTTTTTAAGGGTCTTGCTTGGAGGTAACACTTAGACCTACTGGGTGGGCTGGGTGTCCCTTCTTCTGTGGAGCGCAGTGTTTCACACAGAGAGCATACAGAGAACCTCTCTGATATAAGAGTCCCTGTGTCAACATCAGTACTTTTCTGCTGTCCCCCCGGCCTGAAGCTGTCACAGTGCAGGGATGTATAAATCATGTTTAGGATATTCCCCTGACAATGACACTAAAAAAAGCCTTTTCCGTAAAGTAGTGGGTTACCTGTCAGCTGAACCCAGCAGGTAACATGACAAATTACAGCCAATAAAACAACATTTTTCAAACGCTGACACCAACCTCTAATTTATCTCTTCAATAAATGGGCTGCGCTGCGACGGGGTAACAGATATATCTGCAGGCACTTATTAGCAAACCGCAAATGAATTTGCATTATTAATTTTTAATGAAATAACTTCTTTTCGGGGGTTGGCAGTTTCTTTATCAGCAGTCGCGGCTCTGCAGCATTATTTATTAAAAATCTTCAATTTATTTTTAATGCCGTGTTTTAATTGTTTGTTGAACTGGCAAAAAAGGGAGAGAATAAATCATGTGGTGAGGAGAAGAGTAAAGGAGCGGGACTGCAGTCATGGCTGGGCCACTACACTTCAATAGTAGTGTCAGCTGTCACTAGTGAGCTCCTGCCTGTCACAAAGATCAATAACTTCGGTCATCCCAGATAATCACACCATGGGAAGAAGTTTACATGTCTCACTAACAACAGGCGACAGTTCATCAGCTTCACACTTGTTATTTGTGTGCTGCACAATTGTGAAATGCCCTTGCAGACAACCTTAGTGCCAGCATTATATATCATGGAGACAACAGTCTATCATGCAGGAGAATCCAGCTTGGCGGATAGACCTTTCTGAGAATGTCTAACTGTGGACCCCTGCAAAGGCAGGAGGTGTTTATAGCAATGCCTGTCATGACCTGAGAACGAAGCACTAAAATAACACAACGATCATCGCAAGACGATAAGCAATCCAAGATAGGTCTCTTACAGGCATGGGCTGCAGAATGGATATGTACGATGATAATACATACATACCATCAGAGGTTACATTCATTGAAAACTTCATGTCAAAATGATCAGAAATAGCAGGAATGTTATTATAAAGGATTTAGACTCTATCATTATGTTCCCTGATGCAGTATACATCTTAAGGTTTTGAGCTAAGAAAGGACAGCTTTAAGACACGTCCTTGCCACACCTCTAATCACGCCCCTGTCACACCCCTAGTCGTGAATACTACAAAAATACGTAGTTTAAAAATTCAACCCACACTTGGTCTTCGCTGTCATGATTATTTTTCCTTTATAGTGACATCTGAAAATAAGAAATATATTAATGTAACGGATGGTAATAAAGTTCAAAGTAAACAGATTAATCACATTTTTTCTTTTAGTAGAAAAATAGATATATTTTCATAGATCTGTACATTAGTCCTAAAAGGACAAATGAAGGAGAAGTAGACAGAGGACACTGGTTCCTAAAGAGGGACTTTCCCTCCAAAAATGTTAGCTCTAGAGAATGTCGCACTATACATTTAAACCAATATGGGTGATTTACTTCATTTTAGGAGGAGAAGAGAGAGAAGGGGGAAAGAACACTTCCGTGTTAGTGATGACCCCAAACTATCCTTGTGCAACGTTCCTTTTCAGCTGTTTCTAAACACACCAATATCCTGACAAACCCCACCTGAACTGAACAAATACTATAAAACAAGTCCTTATTGTACATTTTAAGGTGTGTTGTTTTATGAAATATTACATGATCTATTTGAAATTGCACACAACTAACATATTGGGATTACTACATCAGGTTTTACAAACCATGAAAAGAATTGTGTTATTGTAATTTAAGTACAGGTTGTCCCTGGTCAACAAACAATGAATCTGTTCTCAAATCGAAACAATGTTCCACCTCAGTCCCCTGTGCCTCCTTTGTGCCGTCCGCACCTCTTTGCCACCTTTGGTCCCCTGTGTTCCTTCTAGTGTCCCCTTTGTAACCTCTATGTGTCGCTCTCTGCATCCTTTATGTCCTCCTGTGCTTCCTTGTATCCCCCTTTATGTCTTTAAGTCTGTTAACTTGTGGATTTCAATAACCAACGGTTAAAAAGTTGCACTCCACAGTACAGTTAGTGATATAGTAAATATCCCCAGTTCCTTAAAATGGGAGGTGCGCATGCTTCCAAAGACCACATATATTCTTCAATCAAAGTTCAATTTCAATCAAAGCAGCACTCTGATCCAGAGATCCTTATGTCCAAACGACAGGAGGAATTGGATTTTCCCTATAAAAACAAACTCCACATAGCGCAATACTGTATATAGGTAAACACCCCGTGATGAGTTCAGGACAGATGTGTAGTGCCTCCACAAGGAACACTCAAATGGGGTACACTCCCCCAAGTGGGTTGCACTCACCGTGTCCCTTCTTGTATCTATAAACACATCAGCCCTCCAATCACCTGGGCACAGGACCTTAAAGCCAAGACCCTTTTAAAAAACACAAACAGGAACGTCCATAGTGTGAGACTGTAAAAGCTTTTAATAACTACAACCCGCATACAATTCTGTGTACCAAATATATAAAAAGAAAGAGCTTATCTGATCGTGCCAGTCACCGCCGCGGTCGGATTCCGCTGCACGCCTCAGTCACCACTCCGTTCGTCCCGCTTCCTGGATTGCGTCCCACTCATCAGGGGCTCCTGATAAGTCATTCTGACGCAACACGTAGGGGCTCATCAGGGGCTCCTGACTCATCATGGACTCCTGATGAGTCATTCTGATGAAACGCGTAGGAACTCCTGCTGAGTCATTCTGCCGAAATGTGTAGAGCGGAGCTTGGAGTCACGTGGGATGCAGTCCAGGAAGCAGGGCGAACAGAGTGGTGACTGAGGAGTGCAGCGGGATCCGACCGTGGCGGTGACTGGCACTATCAGATAAGCTCTATCTTTTTATATATTTGGTACGCAGAATTGTATGCGGGTTGTAGTTATTAAAAGCTTTTAAAGTCTCACACTATGGATGTTCCGGTTTGTGTTTTTTAAAAGGGTCTTGGTTTTAAGGTCCAATGCCCAGGTGATTGGAGGGCTGATGTGCTTATAGATACAGGAAGGGACACGGTGAGTGCAACCCACTTGGGGGAGTGTACCACATTTGAGTGTTTCTGGTGGAGGCACTACACATCTGTCCTGAAGACATCACGGGGTGTTTACTCATATACAGTATTGCGCTATGTCGAGTTTGTTTTTATAGGGAAAATCCAATTCCTCCTGACTGTTGTTTGGACATAAGGATCTCTGGATCAGAGCGCTGCTTTGATTGGAATTGATGTGTCAACTTGTGCCAGCTTTCCGTCCCCGTGCCATGCTGTTGCCCCCTCATGCCACCTTGCTGTCCCCCTGTGCCCCCTCTGGCCCTTGAACCACCTTGCTTAGCCCCCTGTGCCAACTTGCTTGGGCCCCTGTGCCGCCTTTTTATCCTCTAAATAGCTAGCGTTGCAGAGCTCCCCCGTAGCAGAAGCAGTGCAGATCTCAACTTTCAGCTGTAGTCCAGCGCTGTGCGTCTATCCACTCCACCTCCTGTTCCCTCTAGTGCTGGTAATCTGCATGTCACGTGACATACAGGAAGAGATACTAGAGCAAGCTGGAGGTGGACAGAGGAAGATACACAGACTCTGCTGTGAAATCTGCATTGCTTCTGCTATGGGGGAGCTTTGCAATAACTTGCTGGAACATGGGGGAAGTTTGAAGCTGCTTCTTCAAACCTCCCAAACTTGGAAATGACATAAACCAAATAGGATTGGGCTTTTCATAGTGGTGGGTTGTTCATATGTCGAATTTTCAAAGCTCGGGAACTACCTGTAATGTGTTATATTTGGTAAGCCAGAATGAAACAAAACCAAGCACAGACATGGAAAGGACAAATTTGTCCTTATTGTTGTGAATTATTACAGGGACGTTGCTAGGTTCCCGAAAGATCCGGGACACCAAGAAAGGAAGGAAAGTTTTTCTCATGAAGCTAGCTGTGCAACACACACGACATAAATAGCATAAGTATCAGTAAAATTACTGGGAGGCTATCCCCTAATGAGGCAGCATTCCTCCCAAAAAATGCACAATTGGGTATTAAATATTCTATCAAAACTAAAAGGCAATGCTACTCCACCCCCACCCTAAGGAAGACAGTAGTGCCCTGTAAAGTCCGTGGTATCATTGTTTGCGTCTATAAATATAAGTCTGCTGTTTACCCCTCATATAACTCCTCTGCTATCCTCCAGTGTGGCTCTCCCAGAAACAGCATGCCTGCCCCACACCAAGACAAGCACAGGCTTCTCTGCAGATGGGCTGGAGAGAGTGGTACTAGTAGCAAGGCAAAACGTGAGCGCCAGGTGGGGCAGACTGCAGTGACGCTGTGGACCGAGTTGGAGAAAGCACGCAACACCGGATGAGATTTAAGGCACCGTGATGGAGACTCTGTACCGTAACAATCACAGTGCCAGTGGATTTGGGGCCCTGTCCCTTAAGATGAGCCTGCATTCCTAGTTATTACAAATATACTATGAAATGCAATACAAAACATAGGAGGCTGAAGTAGGGGTTTAAAGACCGAGTTTTATCAACTACAAAAAAAGCACTGAGCCTCAATAGCAAAGAGCTAACCAGTTTACACTAAGGTGGGTTACTTTATTGGCGTCGTGTGTACAGTTTTTAGTGCAAACATCTTAAAGTATCGATTTTAAAATGATCTCACATGAATATAAAGCAATTATTTAAGTGGTTTCAGCAGTTTGATAAAATCAGGGCTGTGGAGTCGGTCCAAAAATCCACCGACTCCGACTCCTCAGTTTAGGATTCCACCGACTCCGACTCCGACTTCACGACTCCGACTCCTCTAATTTGCATATTACAATTTTGTTGATTAAAAGTATGTAACATGAAATTCGTCTCTTAACTGCCAACGCATAGGAATTTTACAAGACAACTGAAGTGAGAAGGATATGTAGACTACTATATTTATTCCCTTTAGACTAAAACTAGTCCTTGGTAAGAGTACTTGTAAAAGGTACAAACCGGAACAAAGAAAATCTATCAGGCCCTAGGCAATGTAAGTGTGGGTACATGTAAGAATGATGTGCAGGTACTCTGCAGGGAAATGAGGAGATTCTGGGTGACAGACAACACCTCTGTGTTCAATGTGGATTCCCTGCAGCTCTGTGGGGAGTGCATATGTAGAGTATAGTACTACTGTGTAACAAAGTAAACCTGAGACAGATGAAATTAAAGTTTTATACATACCTGGGGCTTCCTCCAGCCGCCTTCAGGATAATCAGTCCCTCGTTGTACTCCTCCACCACCTGGATCTTCTGCTATGAGTCCAGGTACTTGAGCCAGTCAGGCGTAGTGCGCATATACACACTCCGCCGCCAGGAGCATACTACACCTGTGCAGCACTATTGCGCAGGTGCAGAATGTTCCTGGCTGTGGGAGCGGCATGCGGCCGGACTGCGCTGACTGGCTGAATTACCAGGACTCATAGCAGAAGATTCGGGTGGTGGAGGACAGCGAGGGACTGATTAGCCTGAAGGGGGCTGGAGGAAGCCCCAGGTATGTATAAAACTTTACTTTTCATCCGTCTCAGTTACCCTTTAATTTGTAGTCACCAAACCAAATTTTAATAACATATCAAATTATTTGATTTCATCAGCAAAGGGAGTGCGTACATTTGCATAAATCAGCATCAATGCGGAATTATTTCCATCCCGTTGACCATCTCTATTAGTGACATGGCTACACATCAGGCTTTATTCTTACAGCATAGATGTTATTTAGTATATATAAGAGATTCCTGTGTACACATCATATATACAGTCACAATCAGATATGTATATCTGACCTTAAAAATACGGGGACTGCTTTATTGAAGCAGCACAAGTAACTAATTTTGATTGGTTTATTTCATTTTTGTGGACAAAGCACAGCTTTTACTGTATATATACTGTATATATACATTATTTTTAATGACTATTATCTGAGAAATAGAACATTTTATCATATTTTCTATTTTAATTACAGTTACAAATTCATTAGGAGTCGGAGTCGGAGTCGGTACATTTTTTCCCGACTCCGACTCCAGGCACCCAAAATTGCCCGACTCCACGACTCCGACTCCACGACTCCGACTCCGACTCCACAGCCCTGGATAAAATGTAATAATTTTTCTTTTTTAAGTGTACCCGAGCCAAAGCTCAGGTACAAAATGGGATACTTGAATGAACTTTCTTCTCTTTAAACAGTGGAGCACACGTCAGTGACATCAGTTTATATAGTGCAAAGTGGGTCTTCCAGTTTTATCCTGTGTAGTAACCATTGAAGGTACTTCGCATGCTTGTGGGATGTGCCACACTATTACCTTCCATCTTATCTGCGCACAAAATGGGATACTTACCTAAAGAGAGGGAAACATTAGTATCCTATTGAGGCTTCCCTCTCTATTCTGATATCCCCGTTACTCAGCGCAGCCCCCCGAAGATTAGCGACAAGGCATTGCTCCTTTTCCTGATTCATGGAGGTATAGTAGACGTGCAGGACCGCCCGCGCTTGCGTAGTAAGCCGGAGTAAGGGCTCCTGCTACTGCGCATGCGCTGGCAGGCTTGCACGTCTACTATACCTCCATGAACCAGGAAAAGGAGCTGTGCAGTGGAGAGGGAGCTTGCTCAGCAACAGGGGGCTTCAGACAAGCGATGGAAGCCTCAATAGGATCCTGAGGCTTCCCTCTTTTCAGGGTGAGGGCTTGTTTCAAACCCTAGCTTTGGCTCATTTTCATTTTAAGCACTCTTATTCAATTCAATGATCAAATGTCACTAAAATGATCACAGTTGATCAATTTTCCTGTCAGTTCAGTTTTCTAGTGTTTTACAGAGCCAAAAACACCATCAAATGATTGTAAATAATGTGAATTAATAACTATACCACAGTGAAGGTGCTTGGCTACTTTAGTTGAAAAAACGTTACTATTACAATTTGTTAGATAACATTAATTAAGCAGAATTACTCATAATTCTTGTGACCACAACTGTTTGTAAGCTTTTTATGGTAACAATGAATAATATTATGTAATGTTACGTTAAGATGTTAGAACAGATGGCTGTCTCCCAATCAGTTTGTGGCTGCATCAGGCAACAATCCTACAACTTAAAGAGGAACTTTGCAGAAAAATAGTAGTCGAGGAAAAAAAAAACAAATAAGTGAATACACGGCAAAATAGAAGAGAGATCAAGAAACGCTTGATATTCGCCATGTAATTTGATTAACAATGGGCCTGCATGTCATCATCTTTACTACTGTTTACTACTGGCAGACAAGAAAAAAACTAGACCAAGCACCAACTTCCATTATCTATAACCACACCCACTAACAATATGCTAAAAGTTTTTTTTTAATAGGTAGCTAGTGTGTGTGTGTGCCTGCGCGCGTGTGTGTGTGTGTGCATGCGCACAGAGGGAGATACTGGTTGCTTGGCAGTTGGAAAGCACATTGTGGAAGGGGTTTCCTTACAATATCAGCCATACTTACATCCCTGATGATCTATTTGAGAAAAGGTCTCTTGTGGGAAAGGGAGTATCAGCTAGTTATTGGGATGAAGTTATATATATATATATATATATATTCTTACAGGAAAAGTCTCATTATTCTTCAGTCAGTCCTTACATCATCAATATACAAGTAATTTTGTGGGTCTATTAAATGTTAGCTTTTAACTTCAGTCTGCATCTGCTACAACCCGTTAGGAAATCTGCTGAAAACCATGTGACAATACATGGCTTGTCTAAAAGATACCCAGAATTATACTCTCTGTTCCATTGATTCATAAGTCTACACAAAACAAAAAGTTGTTTTGCTTTACTGCAATGGCACATTCATTTTAGATGAAGAAAGGAACATCATCAGATGGGATTCCAGCTATGCATATAGAACAGTTGGAACAATAATCCCCTCCTTTCGTGTAACCAACCCCTCCCTCTAGATTGTAAGCCTTTGGCAGGGCCCTCTCCCCTTGTGTATCATACTTGACTGTGTGCACTTTACCCAGAATTTGGAACTTGTTACCACTACCACTCCAGTTTATGATCTGGCATTGTACTACTATCTGCATTGTGTTGTGTATCTTATTGCTATTACCTGTATTGTTGTATCTATGGTCTGTTACCTGTATTGTTCTGTCACCCGTTATCATTGTCTGTAATCCTATTTATTGTACAGTGCTGTGTAATATGTTGGCGCTATATAAATCTAATAAATAATAATAATAATAATAATAATAATCACTCCCATCTCTGTAACAGCAGCCAGTGATGCAGATTTTCCACTGAAGCATGTGCAGTCTTCCACTGAGTGCAAAATTAGTAGGTGGGCAGAGCTATATAGGCTGTAGCCATGCTGCTTGATGTACTGTGCAGCATTACATGGCCATGGCTTTGGCATATAGCATTAGTGTATAATCTGGTAGCTTGGATGAACAGCTTGGTTTATCCCATTGTTTTTGGTAAGCAATCTCCCCTGTGTAAATTACCAGGTTACAGGAAGAGGAAGGGAGGGTGTGAGTTAACTCTAAGGGCAGCAGTGGTGACACTTGAGTACTCTCCTGCCTGATACATGTGCACTGGCAGGAGATCCAATCTTCAGCATTGTAAGTGTGCTCACCACTGTGATCTAAAACTATCACAGTCCTGGGAACTGTGCAATTTGCTGTGCACCATCAGCCAGGTAGGTATAAGTAATTGCATTCTGGTTACAGATAGTAATACTGGATGTTTTTTGTGGTCTTAAGCTATTGCTACTTAACATGGAGGGTTTAGCTTTGCGGGAATACTGGCTTAGATGCCAGTGAGGGTGATATCATTTCACCAGCCAGTGATTGGTTTTATGAGTGGTGATTGTGTTCATGCACTGTGCTGTATGCTGTTTTTGTAGTTGAGGACAATTTAACTAAGGCCACTGTCTCCTATTAATAGGTGCTTTATCCCCCATTGTTATCTTGTTAATTGCGCTTATTTTGAAGTGTCATTCCTTTGAAATGTAATTTAGTCACTGTGGCTGGTGTACTTCTATGTAGAATGATGTGTGTTAAGAAGAATTCAAGAATTAAATTCATATAAGCTCAGGCCTATTCTTATTTTTTTTGTATAAATACATAAAAGCATTGCTAATCATTTCTAACATTAGCTTGATGACCTGTGAAACTATTGATGGTCCAACACCCTGACATAGTCTATGAGGTGGGCATTATGACTACTCATTATTGTTTTTTGGGTAAAATATTCACTAGATACTGTAATTTTGGACTTCTACAAAAATCAGTTTGTTTCATGATTTCCAACCTTTCACCATTCAGATTGTTTCACTAATGTGTTCCTTCATAACAGATGGGAGCGCTATGAGTGAACGCTGGCATTCGTCTCAAGTTTTGGTGATCACTGTACGATAACAGACTCAAAATATTTTAGAATATTAACTTAGTGTTCAAGATTAAATGCTTAATTTGCCATTTCAGTTTTAGTAGTCTGCCGCTGCCTGTGACGTGCTAATAGATGCAGTGTGTGGCTCTAGTGTGGAATTAAACGGCTTGCTCTGGTAATATATACAAGCAGTGGAGTATCGCTGTGGGATTTTTTTTTCCTTGGTTTTATCCTGATACAGTGCAGGCTGTCAGCTTCAAGATGTAATTGGCTATCCCTATAGAAGAGGAGAAAAGGTTTGTGGTCCCCAAGCTGAAGGAACTGAGTGACACAGAACGTAATTATATGGCTGGTTACAGTGCATTTCCATTAAAATCACACTGCTCTTAATGTCGCGCACAAACAAAATATTCCTATGTTGAAAGACTGCGGGAACAGAGCAGACAACAATAAAAGCAGTATATACGGCTCAAACTATTTAGATATTATATTCTAAGACTTGATTACTTCTTCAGAGAGTAACTATATTTGGCACATTCTTCAGCATTCAGAACATCCTCTGGCTTTCACACTCTTGTATTCTCTGTAAAGGGGATACATTTATTAAAGGTATATAAAGATACAGTATGCCGCTACTTTTTGGGCAATGCTTAGGCAATCTGACACATTATTATAGTATTTGTACCTTTTGTAATGTTTAAAGGCTGGGAAATGATAAGTCTACAGACTTTATATAGCTAATAACATGCAGGAGTGAATCTAGGGAGTCTACAGGCACACAAAACAACTAGAACATTGAACCCTACCCAAAAATACAGTTTCCCACAGGCTGGGAAACTGCACAGCACAATGATGCAGTAATGTGCTTCCAAGTATGAAGGAACCTCAAGTCTCAGTGGACCACAGCAGAAAAGTATAATGCCTCTTTCATACTATTGCGGTACATTGGGGTATTCTCTCCCCTGACACTCCTACGTCGCAGTGCCCATTAGTCTCCATGAGACTGGCCACACTAGCCCCACCGAGCGACAAGATGCAACGGAAGCACTTCACACAATGCAAACTATGTAGCTTGTTGCCGAGCGATACAAGCGATACCACTCAATGTGCAATTGCACTAGACTCAATGGAAGTGTGGCACACATTCACCAATCATTCAAATTTCAGTGACATACCGGTACTTCCTGTCTAGCAGGGAGCATGTCACTGAGTGGAGGGCGGAGCTAAACAAACTACTCTGTTGCTGCAATGGCTGTGTTGCAGACTTGGCTTTAAATATGCAAATTCTAGACATGCTGTCCGTCTTTCACTAGTAGTAGTAGTAGTAGTAATTTACTAATCATTTAGCCAGTGACACCGAATGCTTGCTTGCTCCATGTTAGATTAAAAAAGTACTAAAGGACTATAGAGTAGAAAACCAAGTAAAATAGTGGTAGTACCCACAATTCTTAACACTATGAGGAAGGTTAAAGTGAAACTCCAAGCTAACATAAAATCCTGTATTTGGAGAAAATCTTTTAATTACTGTGGGCAGGTTCCCTGATGTCTTTTCCCAATGTTGTTCAGTCTAGCTGTCCATTCAGTCAGTCAAAACGATTATTGTGGGCTGTACCAGGGAGTGAGCATGGCTATAGGTAAACATTAAAGCCTGGTAGACACCTGGAATTTTGACTGGCCAATCACTGACCAATTTTATCAAGTTGATATAATTTGGCCTGTAGTTTACCTCCACAATCTCTTCATAGTATGCAAAATCTGCTGACCCTCATGCTACATGCATATGGTAAAATTGGCCAATCAAAATTGAATGTGTGTATCAGGCTTGAGGGACCTACACTGCCATGGAGATGAGAAATGTTAGACTGAAGATCCACTTAAACGTACTAAACCTCCTAGAATTTAAAAAAGACATTACTGTTGAAACTAGATCTGTAGAAGAAATAGTGAATGGTGAAATATCTTGCAGAAAATGCACACAAAACAGTAGGCTTACTTGCAGGCACAATGTGCTGTTAGTCACGCTTGTTTTTTCATGAACAGATCTTGGCTACATAGCTCCATGGTTAAAGGATACCTGAGCTGATGCAATGGCATTTAAAGGAGGTTATAGAGAGGTGTGTGCAGCAGTGCAGAGCCATACAGTTACTCTGTTGCACTTCTGTGCCCCACCATTACTTCAGTGACTCAGCTGAATTGAGCCTGCGCAGTATGTTCTTTACCTCTTGTAGACATGCTCCCAAACCTCCTGCATTCCTGGTGTGCATGCTCCCATCCTGCACTGCAATCAGACATCCATGGCAATGAAGTGCAACGGAGGAGCAATAACCCTTTGCACTGCTCCACATACTTCTCTATAGCCTCCTTTTAATACCATTGCTCCAGCTTGGATATCGTTTAAAGACCATGCACAAAAGTGGAAAGACAAAACCAAAACTAATTCTGTTTATAAAGGCCCTACAACTTCTACTCCTACTACCTTCTACTATCCCCTTTAGTTCAAGTCTATGGAAGAATGGAATGGACTGGGATATGGGGTGGTTTTCAGATTGCCAGGCAACTGAGCGGGTCAAGTCTGGCAAAACAAAAATACCAAAATTAAGGACTCCCATAAGGTAAGGGGGAGGTAGGTTTAGTAGGTGGAAGCCTATCAATCTGTCAGGCAGGATGGGAATAAAACTCATAGAGGTGGCAAACACAAGCTTAAAAGGTGTTAAAATTGGTAGAAATATAACAATACTGAATAAAACTGTAGGTTTAATATTGTCAAAGACAGCAAACATCTAATTAAATAATAGAAGATCAATATGAATACACAGTAGTAGCAAAAGAGTATTGTACTTTAACCACTTGTGCCATTCGCGGCAGTATATCTACGCCCCGCAGGACTTCAGTTCCTGTGCAGGGGGGTAGCTATTTGTCTATGGCCGCAACCAGCCACCGCTCACTCCCGCACTTGCTCCCACACTCGCTCCCGCGTGTGTTCTTGCTGCCGTCCTCTTTCACGGATCTAAGTTCCGGTGTCATTTATTGCCTGCATCATTGTAACAAACTAAGTCACATTTGCACTCATTACTTCCTGTTCATGTACTATTAGTACGCAGCAAAATCAACCTCTTACCCCTTATAGTTTCCCAAATAAAAAAATTGCATATATACAGTATATATATATATATATATATATATATATATATATATTATATATATATATATATATATATATATATATATAATTAAAAAATATATATATAAATATTGTCACCTTAGGGACTGAACTTTTTTTTAATTTGCATGTCATGGGGTTTATTCCTGCTATTTTTACAATTATGCGCTTGTAATTAGTGATGGACGCAAAACAGAAAAATACACCTTCACTTCCAAATAAAATATTGTCACCATACATTGTACTAGGGAAATATTTTAAACGTTGCAATAACCGGGACAAATGGGCAAATAAAGTGTGTGGGTTTTATGCACAGTAGAACTTTTTTCTTATTATTCCATTAAGATGCATTATGAACAAAATAAGAGCAAAATGTACCATCCAAAGAAAGCCTAAATTGGTGGCGAAAAAACAAGATATACATCACTTTGAACTGATAAGTAGTTATAAAGTTATTGGTGAATGAATGGGAGGAGCGCTGAAAGGTGAAAATTGCTCTGGTCTAGTAGGGGAACAACCCCTTAGTAGAGAAGTGGTTAACAACATGTCAGCATACAGGATTCGAGCCTGATGAAGGCAGAATAGCCGAAAGCTTTTATTTTTTGTAAGTTAGCCAATAAATGTTATCCTCATTCAAAACTTCTTGTTTTTATGAATACTCAATGTATGTCACGAATGGGGCAGCTGCGGCGAACAGCGCCGCCGCAGCTGCCTCCACGCCGCCATCCGTCCTCCCGGCGTCTAGGACGCCGAGGACGGAACGTACATTTTGTAGGGGGGTCACCGTCTGGCATGCGCGCGCGCACAGATGGGACTTTTATGCTGGGAGGAAGCCGGTCAGCTGACCTGCTGGTCAGCTGATCGCAGAGGAGACCCACGGCGCCCAGGATTGGCTGTGCGCAGGGGGGCGTGCCAGTAAGGTCTCCTCTGCTTCTTAAGCCTCCTGGCTTCATTCAGAGGTTGTCTGTTGTCGTGAATACCTCACGTGTTAGCGCTTAGACTTTAGACTAGATCCCAGGTGTTGATATCAAGGACTTCACACCTAGACTAGGATATTGTTATATTGTACTGATTACCTGTGTATGACTCTTGGCTAAACTCTGACTCTGATCTCGCTTTCTGATTCTGTACTTCTTCCTATCTGCCTTATTAGTTGCTGAACCTCTGCCTGATTATCGATTACTCTCTTGCCTCGCGATTCTGTACCGATACTTACCTCTCTGTTGCTGAACCTCTGCCTGATTACCGATTACTCTCCTGCCTCACGATTCTGTACCGATACTTACCTCTCTGTTGCCGAATCTTGCCTGTCAGACCATTCTACTCACTAGTGGGCCCTCGCCACTGGTGAGGTGCTAGCTTCACCAGCTCCTCTGGTGAAGTTATTCTTTAGTGCAGTACTGTTTGCATTTTCTGCTCCTAGGCTGCAGTACAGTCTGAATCACCTGCTTCTCAGGCGATCATTAGTCCAGGACTGTTTGTATCCCCTGCTCCTAGGCTGCAGTGCAGTCTGAGTCACCCGCTCCTCGGGTGATCACTCGGCTGCGGTACACTCTGAATCACCCGCTCCTCGGGAAATTCGGTCTCTTCAGTATTGTATCTCCAGCTTGCTGGAGCTTGAACCCTATTACTCGGTCAGTGTACCGATAGTACCTCACCAGCCCCTCTGGTGAGATCTCATAAAACTATTAAAGTTACGGTTGCACTAAAAACTACACACTCAGCTCTTTGTGTTGCTATACTGGTATTATTGGTGATTCTGCAGATCACACATAATCAGGTATAGCGTCTGCATTATTGGTGATTCTGCAGATCACCAAATAATCAGACATCTGAGTTGCGACACCCAACCGTTACAATGTACTTATCAATATCCAAAAGTATAAGTATTTTGAATTCATATCTGAGCTGTTTTCTGTGAAGAAATAAGTTGGAAAAGGAGATCTCATGAGAGCAGCATAAGATATATGAATATTTGTAAGAATCAGAGCGGTGGGAATGTAACTCCTCAGGGAAAGTATTAAAGTGCTACATTGGCTGTCATGGGGAAACTTACAAGCTGGCCATACAAAAGACATCACAGAATCACAGTCCCAAAGGGCTTCTCCTATCTAGCTGCACATCACTTAATGATCAAGGAGAAATAAATGTCAGAATAAAACTCTTCCTTCTCATTCATAAATGTGTACTGAGACAATTCTGTCTCTGCCTCACAGGGAAGCAGTTTGTTCAGAAACAAGTTTTAGAATATGATTTGCACTTAAAATGTAACAGAGGGTTATATGTCCTAAATAAAGATGTCCTTTGTCTTATGCCTGGTACACATCTTGCAATTTCCCATCAGACTAACGGGTCGCATCGATATAGGTTTGTCATGTCCGATCTGCGCCCGATAGCGAATGGGATCAATTTTCAGATCATAACTATTATTATTATTTACTGTATTTATAAAGTGCCAACATATTACGCAGCACTGGACAATAAATATATACAATGATACAAGGATGACAGACATAACAAGGTTATACAACATAGAACAAAGTTATACAAGGCAAATTGTACAAAATACATGATCATGCGATATGGGCTGGTTAGGTAGGCCCAGTAGTACAAGTACAGGCTGTCATAGGACAGGAGCATATGATCCTGTAGATTACACTAGGGAAGGGAGGACCCTGCCAGAGGCTTACAATCTAAGGGGTGGGGTGGAAACACTAGGTGGGGCTGTGAAATAAATATTCAGTAGAGAGTTACTGTGTGGTAGGGGGTGGGTAGGCCATCTTAAAGAGGTGGGTTTTAAGGGCTTGCTTGAATGTGTTGAAGCAGGGAGCAAGTCTGATGGGCAGTGGAAGGCTGTTCCAGAGTGTGGGGGCGGCTCTTGAGAAATCCTGCAGGCGGGCATGGGAGGGGGAAATGCGTGGGGCGGTGAGGCGAAGGTCATTGGAAGATCGGAGGGGGCGACCTGGTGTATACCTAACTTCATAAGATTTATCCTGTTCTCGTTCAAGAGTGGATTGGACATGACAGAACATCAATTCCACCCGTCGATCTGATGGGGAATTGCATGGGGTATGAAAGGCTTTATGCTAGGTACACACCATACAATTTTCAGTTAGATTTTCTGTGATTTTGTCGCTCGATTCTCCCGCTCGATCGATTCCCCGCTCGATTCTGCAGGCGATTCTCTTATCTTCCGCTCATTTTTCTTATCTTTTTCCATTGTCCTCAATGTAGAATCGAGCAGCGAAACGATCGGGCGGGAGATCGGACGTGTCGGAAATTTTCTATCGAGCCATCTAAATGGCTCAGAATCGAGCCATGTATTCCCAGCATTAGATTTACCTGCCAGATAGATAATTTCCAACATGTTGAAAATGATCTATCTAACCATCTATCTGCCTAGAAATTAGGCATTGTTCTACTCACCAGTCTCACCAGTCTCTACCAGTACTTTACAGAAAATAATCTAATAGAAAATCTAGCAGAAATATCTAACAGAAAATTGTATGGTGTGTACTAGACATTTTGCTGGGTACACACGTTACATTTTTTCATGTGATTTTCCTACCCGATCGTTGTTGCAGCACTATTCCGCACTCGATTCTGCGCTCGATTATCTTATCTTCATTCATTTTTCTTATCTTTTTCTATTCACCGATATGAGAAATCGAGCACGGAAACCATCGAGAACAATATCGGACATGACGGATTTTATCTATCTGATCCCTCTATCGCACGAAAAAACGTAACGTGTGTACCCAGCATTAGGATGAATCCATCCATCCTTCCAATTTTGGCCGGCCAATAATTGACCAATTTTACCACTTCAATGTAGTATGAGAGCTTAGCTACACAATCTGTTCACAGTATTAAAAATCAGTTGGCCATTATACTACATGGAAGAAGTAAAAACTGGCTAATCAAAATGTATTTTAAATGTTTATCTGCAAGGGCAATTTCTGGTCATTTTGATGCCAGAAACAAGGTGCCTTTTGCCTCCCCAACTTTGTGAATAGGATAATCATAGCCTAAATGTATTAGTTTTGAAGGTACCAATAACAAAATGATAAGTATACAGACAAGATGTTGTTTGCAAAAATAAGTCCTAAAATATATACAAATGAATACCAGATCAGGTGCATCTCACTGGCCTAAACACACTTACATAACAAACCTGACAGAAGCGCCTGGTGCATCCCTGACCTATAACTGTTGTGTGCTCCCCTATTTTTATTGCCTGAAGAAGCAGGACTATACCTGTGAAACGCGTTGCAACATTTTGTGGAGTATACCAATAAATTTATGTCTGTTGAAATTGACAGTTTTTGTGTCTGCTTATAGAAGGTTAGGCCATCACTGCCTTCCAAGCATTTTTTAACCATTTTAGCCTATTTTATACTTCTGGCGCCTCTGTTTACAACACAGTACTTGTATCCACCCCTGGTGGAGGGGTATACCCCCTTTGTTCCTATTTACAGAGTGCAACTTCTTAATCCTGAGTAGGAACAGGTCTAATCTCCTCACCTGCCCATACAGTGGTTGCCTTGGAGGTAACCCTGGTTTGTGAGTATATATTTGTACTCTTATCATCATCCACTGACCAGTACATACTACACTATATTGGGCTCTCTGTGTCACTTCTTTTGTTACATAACAAACCGTACCTGTAATTGTTATGAGGGGTGTGTAGCCACTTTGTAAAAAATATTATACTGTCAATGTACAGCTTGGGTCTTTGCAGGCTGGAATATTATCCTGAAAATCCAGAAGAGCTGCAACAAACCATACAGACCAAATCTAAGACGATTACAGTTTTATTTACACAATGATAGCACCTGCCATATCATTGTCATGCTATTCAGGGCTCCTTTGTTATATTAATCAACAATACCCTTTTTAAAATTCCCATCCATTCATTTCTTAATGGCACTAGCAGTTTTGTATAAGATATCCATAAATAATAAGATGCTATGAATATGTGGTGGCCCTGCATGTGTAACCCTAAGCATCTGCCTGGTTTGCCTATACCTAAAAATGGCCCTGGTCTCAATCCAACACACCAAAACCATACAGTCCAACATATGGAAAGTCAAAACATTGATGATTAACAGCAGTATACAGTGAGACTCAAAGTTAATGGATAACAAAGACACTGCCACTGTAATGGAAAAAACAACAACTTTTAACCAGGTAGAAATTATTGCCAAATTTGCCATAATGCGCCATGTTTAATCATTTATTTTGTACTTTTATAGCACTGACATCTCCTACAACACTCTACAGAGAATATAGTCTCGTCACTCTCTCCCTATGTTATTAAGATAGTACACTAACATACTTGACCTAACAACCTCTGATCCTGTTTGGATGTTTAGTTTCAATTAAGGCATCATAATGACATGTATTTATGTTTCCTAAAAAAAATCCATGTATAAAATGCATGTATATAGCTGTCGGGTAAACATACAGGATCAGTTTGACGAAGGCTCAAAAGCCGAAAGCTTACTCTTATTATTTATTTTGAAGTTAGCCAATAAATCGTATCATCCGGACTTCTTGCTTTTGCTGATGGCTAACACGGTACAATATACAACTGCTACTAATATACTATAATGAACCATCTCATCTATTGTAAGGTTTGAAAGAATGTCTAGTTTTTCACTTCATTTCCTAAAGTGCGTTGAAAGTGGTAATGGGTAACAAGTGATCCTATAAAAGCTACCACAATCTAAAATAGAAAGTTACCACTATTGCCAAAATAGAAGCAAATTATCATTAAAAAAAGATACCACAATCATACTATTGCCAAAATAGAGACAAGTTATTGTATAGAAGATACCACAATCATTACCTGGTTAGATGCTGTTCATAAACACTAAAAATCTAAAATTACATTATAAATCCTTTTCTATAAATGTTACAGTAAAGACTTGCATGTACTTCTCAATAAAACAGGGTGTCACCATAATGTGAGTTTGAACAAATACTTCTAATTGGTAATCTACTTTCTGTCTGAATACAAATGGGAAGAGGAAGAAAAATATAACTTCTATTTTTGGACTCTCATTGCATTAAAGAGCAAAAAAATCCCTTAACTTGTAAATGGTGTCTAATGCTGGATACACACGGTACGATTTTCCGTGCGATACATAGATCCGATTGATAAAATCCCTCATGTCCGATATTACTCCGGATTGATTCTGTGCTCGATTTCTCATAGAGGTGAATGGAAAAAGATAAGAAAAATGAGCAAGGATAAGAGAATTGAGCGCAGAATCGAGCTGAAAAAAGGATCGGGTCGGAAAATCGCATGGAAAATTGTACCGTGTGTACCCAGCATAACCCAGTGAATAAAAGGAACTGAGCCAATCTATGCCAGCAGTTGGTTTGGTGACTAGCAACTAAAGTCTTTCATTTGTTAAATGTAATTCCCTCTGAGTCACTGGACCTTAAGTGGAATTTTTCACTCACCACTGTTTGCTAAATATAGTCCCAGGTATTCAGAGAGGTTAAGACAATCAAACAAGAGAAAATTCATAACAATTATAAGCGTAATTAGCAAATTAACAGCATCAGCCATGTCAGCGTTATGCTAATCAGATTTACATTGTTGTCATGGAGATATGAACCTCCATAGCTGGTGTGGTGCCTATGGCATTCAGGTCCCATTTTAAGGGCCCTTACTCACCACACCTCCAACCTGGACGCACTAGTGACGGACTCCTCCTTCAGCTCCAAATGACTATAAAGACCTGCTGCAGGGCCTGTAGAAGCCATGTGGATGGTGCAAAGGCAAAGACAGGACATCACTAGAACCTTCTAGGGAAGTGCTGGAGGGAGGTAAGAAGTCAAGCTTTTTCTAGCTCAAGGCAGCTCCTCCATGTGGTAGTTACACTAATGTGTGGCAGATATAAATCATGGTATGGTAGGTCCCTTCAAATCACAACTGCTTCTACGTGGGTCTGTACATTCCAGTGGCATAGCAATTAGGGTTGCAGAGGTCTAGACCGCACTGGGGCCATTGGGCCCTCCCTCAACCACAGTATTAGCTCTTTATTGGTCCTGTGCTTGTAATGATCACTTCTATAGATGCATTAAATGATAATAATCGTTAACAAGCTGTTCCCCATCCCCTTCTTGCACTAGTTCGGATACTGGTTGTCTTTGGTAGGTTTTGGTGTGCTGCACCAATTGTTATGTGTAGAATGCTTGTGAGGCCCAAAATAAAACGTGCACTGGGGCCCATAACTCCTTAGCTACGCCACTGTGTACATCTCATGCAGATAGTCTCTAGGAGGCTCTCCAAGAGAGACATCCAGCTGAGAAATGGCCTCAAGGCCGGCTCACAAAACAGAAGTGAATTACATTAGACAGCTGGTCTAGGCACTCCATGGGAGAAATTAAGTCCATAGCCAGGTAAAGGTAAGTCTGGAGTGATGTGTTCAGCTTGCTTCCATGGGGTATGCAGCCATCATGGGGGTGATGATGAGGACTAAACTTTACCTTTAATAAAACGATAAACAAAATACACAGGTCAAACGATACAACAGCAAGGACACTTCCTTTTGAACATAAACACAAGGGAGTAGTTTAAATTTTGTTCTAAGTTCAAAATTGTTACAGGAACTGGTGATTATCAACAAGGTTGAAGGTAAAGTGTTATAAGAACACATTTTCATTTTTCAGCAATTGCAGTAAACCAGAGTTTGACACGCTAGGATATAAACAGAAAGAATGTTTCATTATTTCTTCAGCAGACATTGCAGGTGAGCTGATCTTCTATCTGGCTCAGATGCTCCCGCAGAGTCCTGGAATATTCTAATTATATCCCAAATGCAGCCTCTTTGTTCTGTACAAGGTGTCTCCTTACTGCATCTCCTTGTCTGGAGAGAACAGACTTGTACAGACAGGACGATGTGACCTGGCAAGGCTGGTCTCTAAAGCAGATCCGTAACAGCTTGTAAAACTTGGTTCACCTTTAATTTTTTCCCCAAAGAGATGCCCAGGCACTAGTCTACAAATGTACTGCTGGGCTTCTAAAAGCTCTGGTGTAGTTGCCGTTACATTTCCAGGGATAATCACAGGTTTTAAAACTTTTCCTTGGAATTCAGGCATTTGTCTTTTTTTTCTTAATTTGCTTTCTCAATAGTGGACACATCTATAGTAGTATTGCCTTTATCATGATATTTATAGTCTAGACCAGGGATCCCCAAACTGTTTCTGTCAAGGGCCGGGTCAACATACTTCAGACTGCTGGGGGGCCGGAACAAACATAAAATAATGGTGAAAAACATCACATTTTATTTATTTATTTATTGTATTTATAAAGTGCCAACATATTACGCAGCGCTGAACATTAATTTAGGTTACAGACAATATTTAGGGGTGACATACAGCAATATGACAATACAGGAATACAAGAAATCCAGATCACATTGAATCTAGGTATTGATTTCCCCCAATCATGCCTTTTCCTGTCTGAAAATTTGACTTTAGCCAAAAGTTAAATTTTTCAAGGTGTGATTACAGAGACTGGGAAAATGAGGAGAGGAACAGACAATGCACAGAGGTATGTGGGTCCAGCATGAACATACCTCTGTGTTTACATAAGGTAACTTTACCTCTGGTCAGGAATACTTTAAATCAAGTAAGCGGAAAGGGGGATATGAGGTGGTAGCAATGATTTTAGTATGGAATAATGTAAAGATAGTTGAGGAAGTGGTCTGTTCGAGATTGAGTACTGTATCATCCTCTACCATCCAATCAATTTCAAGTAGTTACAGAGCTATTTGGTTGCAAACAGACATACGTCCATCAAGTTCAACCAGAAAATAGGTACAACATTAGCCTGCAGCCTCACATATCCCTGTTGATCCAGGGGAAAGTAAAAAAAACATTACAAGGCATGGTCCAATTAGCCCCAAAAAGAAAAAAAATTCCTTCCCAACTCCAGATGGCAATCAAGTAAATTCCGTGGATCAACACTACTGGGAAATACCTAGTAATTATAACCATGGATGTCTTTCAATGCAAGAAAAGCATCTAAGCCCCCCTTAAACGCAGATATAGAATTTGCTGTAACTACTTCCTGGGGTTACACATTCCACATTTTAAAGGGACTCTGAGCAGTGATCATGGGTATGCCTTTAAGCACACCCACAAATACTTAAGAGTTTTCTGAGACTTACTGCCTGCTTCGTTCATTTTTATTCCCCCTGGTTTCTGTGCTACAGATTTCATTGTGCAGCCAACACTGCAAAAAGGTCGTGCTGTGACACAGGACACGGAAGACGGATCACGTGTTTGGCGCTTTATCCAGCATCCCCCTTGTCTCTCATCATCCTCTTCTGCGTGCGTCTGAAGACATGTGAGAGGGACATGCATCTCAAGACAGTGCGCAGGACCCTGACAGCGTGAGACATCAGAGGAGACACGGTGAATGAGACAGGAGAAGTGGCTGTGGTTTCTGACAGTGACGTGATTCCCCTATACTCCATATATTTATATAATTATAGCTGTACTCAATAGGTTATTGGTATATATGTTTCTAACAAGTTAGAGCCACAAACCAAGTGTCATCCTTCCTCCGGAGGTAGCTTTGTTTACAAGCTGCAGCTGTGCACGGGACTCCTCGCTATGGGTATGCGGGCAACTCCCTCTTCCTGTTTTCTTCTCTCATAAACTTCTTTTGTTAACAATGTGCGAAAGGTGGATTAGCAGCTGTCTGCAGTGACCTGGAAGTCATACTGCAGTTGCCAAAGAATTCAAAATGGCAGGCGCGGATTTCTAATGCAAAAATAAGGAAAAGTAATAGGCATAGGATGGCGGTTTTTGCAGGAATGGAAAGAGAAATGACGGAGCTACAAAACGATATGTGTCTTCGCATAGTTTGGTGTTCTTTTCAGGGTCCCTTTAAGCACTCTTACCGTGAAGAACCCATTCCTAAATACATGGCTAAAACTTTTTCCTCCATCCGCAGATCATGACCCCTAGTACTTTGCACAAGCCTAGAGACTAAAAAGCTCATCTGCCAAACTTTTATACTGCCCTCTGATGTATTTATACATGTTAATTAGATCTCCTCTAAGGTTGTCTTTTCTCGAGACCAAATAAGCCTAGTTTATCTAACCTTTCCTGGTAAGTGAGACTTTCCATCCCACTAATCAACTTTGTTTTTTCGTCTCTGCACCTGCTCTAAAACTGCAATATCCTTCCTGTAATGCGGTGCTCAGCACTGAATTCCATATTCCAGATAAAGAGTTAAACAGGGCAGTATTATGCTAGCATTATGAGTTTTTATTTCCCTTTTAATGCATCCTGATTCCCAAAATTGTATTTGCTTTAGCTGCAGCAGCTAGGCATTGAATAGGATCGCTTAACTTGTTGACGATGAGTACTCCTAAGTCCAGTAGTAGCTGGATAGTGTACTGGTTAAGGGCTCTACTTTTGACATGGGAGACCAGGGTTTGATTCCTGACTTGGGTCAGTACCTATTCAGTAAAAAGTCTTTGGGCAAGACTTCCTATAACTGCAGGGTGGCCCCTTGATCACGCCCTTAGTGGCTTCAGCTCTTGAGCGCTTTGAGTTCAACAGGACAAAAGCGCTATATAAATGTTAGGATTAAGTCTTTCTCCAAGTTTGATGTCCTCATCTTACCCCATTTATTTTGTATGGTGCTAAACCGATGGTATGATGGCTTGGGGGCCCTGTGGAAATTGCCCCCTTTGCCTCTATGAAAGCATCTGCCCTGGGTTTGACCAGTGGTTCTATATGCACTTTAGGCCAACAACAGTGTTAAAGAATTATGTGCATGACTTCCTTCACTATTCTGAAGCAATGCATTATGGCCTTCCTTGTTGGATATGTACAGGAAGTAATGACATGCCATTATCTTCTGTTTTAAAAAGGCAACACTGTATTGTGTTTGAAATATTTTACAATATCTCCAAGTACAATCCTACACCCCATATATTTCAGCATAATATACAGTAATTTAATACTGCTGCATTTGTTTATTCTACTGTGCAAGATACTCCACATCATTATATACATTAGGACTGTCTCCTGGCCCCGGCACAGCAGAGAAGCAGATGGATATAAAAGCAGCAGTATGTGGCCTGCTGAGGATCCTCATGTATAAAGTATTTATGGGTTTTGCTCCTAGCAGCTCCTGGAGTAGTGGCTTCCCAGAACAATTCATCACTCAGCCCAGTGTATAACATCAGTGTTGGATTAGCAGCTGCTACAATCAGGCCCTGTGTCTGTGCCCTGAAGAAATGTGGAGCTGTCAGAAAACGGGTTAATAGCCAAATGCCATCTATAACTTTATGAAACTCCATCTATTTCACTTGTTTATCCTCTATGCCGATCTAAATGCAGATCACTTTGTTTTACCAGCATGGCATTCTAAGCATTCTAAGCTGCACCTGTATAAAACCATACCTCACAATGGAATTTAACTTTGAAAATATTAACAGGCAGCAACATTGTGTTTTGTCCATATTTTACTCATTTTCCTTACTTTTTTATAGCGGAAATGCTAATAACCTCAGGCTTGGCCCCAGATCTGGTGAATATGCCAATGAGATCGTGCCTACCAAGGTGCATGCTGGGTGATTTACATCAGCAGAGGCTGCAGACAATGTTGCCCAGTCTCTGCTTCTTTATACATCTCTGTAGCTAAATAAGCTGTCTTGTTTTTCTTCCCAAGAAACTCTACTGAACAAGCCAAACACAGATGGCCCCTTTCATTCAGGACAAAGGGTAGATACTGGCGGTGAATGGTCTGAAAATGTCACTATCTAACTGGCAATCAAAATTGGGATTAGAAAAAAAAAATACACTTGGAATAGGTGTCTATCTTAGGACTTTCTCAAAAAACAAAAACAGTAAGACATTAGAAATATTACCCGTTTATTGCTCAAAATTCAACTCAACCTACATCCAGGTTTCATCAGATCTTTACGAGATGCAAGCCCAGTCTCAACTCAAAAAAAACCTTTGATTTACCAAAAATCTCTGGACACTATTGGGCAGTAGGGATGAGCTTGAAATTCGAATTTGGGGCAAATGTTTGCTTCATGGGTAATGGAATTCACCTGGGCTGCACTGGAACTTTGCATATGGCTAGTCAGATTCCAAAAGCTGATGATTAATGAACTGAGCTGACAGGCATCAATCATTAACATTCCAAATCTGCTTAGTTCAGCTAACTGAGGTTTCCACTCATTTTGTAGCAAATAAAAAACAAAACTTCCTTGTCAATTTTCACTTCATTCTGGGAGACAAAGAAAGGTCTGGCACTATGGTTTATTAGTGCAGCAAATAGCAGTAGAAGTGATGTGACACATTCAAAAATGCAACATGTGCAACTGAGTATACATCAAGCAAGTGGGCATCACAATGCATAACGCTGTACCTGGGTGTGAGGGAGGTAGCTGGTGTGGGCGCCAATGAGGTGCACGGTCCTTACGACCATTTCGCAAGGCGGCTGCCAAGCTTCATCTGAGGTGTGCACGGGTGACTGGAGGAACAGCGGAACTTTAAATAAGCGTCTGAGACGCGCTTCCGTGCCGCTGCGAGGACCCACCCCCGGTGAGTGATTGGTCCAGTGTATAGCTCCAATGGGTGGAGGGTGGGAGGGGCCCAGCTACGAAAGGAAGGTCGCGTGCATGCGTCATAGAGGACGCAGCAGGCAGCGGCCAATGGCTGGGCGTCTCGGCACCCAAAAGTAAATAGTAAATACAAGCAGCAATGACTTAACACCGGATAGACGATCGCCAGGGCAACCCGCGTAGCCCCGCCCACATAAACAATGCGGCTGGGCAATCGCGGGAAGCCACAGCGAGCATCGACCCGGCGCAAAGCAAATAGTGAACCAGCCAGTTCCTGCAGCTAACAAATAGCAGCACGGCTACACACACTGGTCACCAAATGTGTGGAGTATTCTCGCACACTGGAGCTTATTAGCTAATGATTATGTTGCTGCAGAGGAGCAAAAAGTATATGGGCCAAAACAATGACATAAGGGTGGGAAGTGGACTGGGGTGTACCTATGAGTGTAGGTGGAGTGAGAGTGAGAAGAAATATAGGTAAGAAGGAGGTGAGGGGAAGAGGGGGCAACAGCAACATAATCGATCACAAAAATATAGAAAACTAAAAGGCGTAGATCGGCGGTTTATGTGTCGTTGGAAAGAGAGGAAAGAGAGCTTCAAAATGGTATGCATCTTTCCATAGTTACTTTGGGAAAAAGTCGTCTTGTGTAATACAAGTAACTATGGAAAGATGCATACCATTTTGAAGCTCTCTTTCTCCTCTTTCCAATGACACATAAACCACCGCCCTACGCCTTTTAGTTTTCGTTATTTTCGCGATTGAAATCGCATTTGCCGCGATTTCGATAGCGAAAATAGCGAAAACTAAAAGGCGTGAGGTGGCAGTTTATATATTGTTGGAAAGAGGAAAAAGAGAGCTTCAAATGATATGCATCTTTCCATAGTTTCTGCACTGCTCGGAGTCCCTTTAAAATAACGTTTTAGCACTCTACAATTGAAAATATCAAAAGGTAGGAAAAAAAGAAGTACTGTCAAAATTAGCAATTTCTTGCTTGCTGGTGGCTTCAAAAGCCATTTAATAGATAAAGTATGAAAATACCTCCTAGAAGAAAACTAAGGAGAAAATGTGATTGAATAAGCAGAATGAAAATTGCGATCAATTGGGATCCTAACAATTTTGGGTTAATGTAAATGTTAATTTTAATCTTAAAATCTCTTTTTTTTGGTTCAATGTCAAGCTGCATATGCATCAACTCAAAATGATTAGCATCTTGTTAGCCACCTCTAATGGTAAATAGTGTCAAAGGGGTGTGAGAACACCTGACCTGCATCCTCATGTCAGATGAGTGATTTAGAATTAGGAAGGGTTATAGCCAGAGGGTCCCCATTACTCAGAGAAACCTCTAGGCCCATATGCCATTCACTTTTTCTCCTGTGTTTTCTCCTAGTTGACATTTTTAAAACTTATCATAAAATGCCTTCAGCAAGCAAGAAAATACTCAAAATAATTATGATAGTAATTTTTCACCAACTTTTGGGTACTTTTTCAATTGTAAAATGCTTAAAATTTATTTTAAAGACAATATGAAAATTATCTCTTAGGAGATAACTCAGGTGAAAAAGTGAATTGCATATGGGCCCTAGTGTTTTCAAAAGAAGATCAGCGCTGGCATCCAAGGTTCCTTTAGGTCAGATGTACATTAAGGGCTTTCCCAAATCCCACAGCTTTCATGTCAACTACTACTCTCTGCAATGAGCCTAGACAGAACATAAAACCAACAAAATGTGTATACATCCTGGTAGCAGATAAGTGAGCAATGTCCCTGAGCGATAATGCTGGCCCATCCATGCAATGCTGTTACTGCTTAACAACCTCATACTGGGGCACTCAAGGTTATAACCATATGTTTGCTAATGTTCATAAACATACAATACTTCCCAGACTTTAGTTAGTGGAGTACCTTTATTAAAACTTTCCTATGTGTCTGTTTCCTCTAAGCACTGCCTCCAATTCCCTGTACTGCAATCTAAGTTCATTTCAAAATGAAATCATAGAGCCAGTCAACACAAAAAATCTTATTGTAAAAAAAATATAAAAAAAGACTTGTGCCTCTTTGTTTATCCTTTCTTTGCAGATACATATTCTCATTCTTAGTATAGCTAGTCAATAGGATAATTTCAGCAAAAAAGTTAGTTTTTGAACACACACAAAAAAAATGTCCTCTTGAAGGTACCTCATTTTCCTTTTGATATGGCTGACAATTGAAAATGGCTAAATTATATATACTTTGTGTAAGTGCAGTCTTTACATGGAATTTGCACAATTCACTCTACATTAGAAGAAGTTTTGAATGAGGGAGAAAAACAGATTAGTCAGGCAAAAAAAAAGTTTTATGGTAAATCTCTTGTAAACCAAGGCAAATGCATACATGGGAGGTCTTAACCAATCCTTATGAGTACTGGTGGTCATAGATACCAGGATCTCTTCCTGTACATAATGCAGAGGAAGACATCTGTCCAACCTTGTACACTTTAGAGGGTGCTGGTGAGCATCTTCCAACTCATCTAATAAGGGAATGCAGCCAAAGTATGGTCTATTACATCTCAATGAGAAAGGAGCAAGGTTATACCAACTGCATGGAGATTTAGCTTAAGTAGGGCCACCTAGGCCATGGCCAAGGGCACCAAAGCAGCAGGCTAAACTGTGCAGCTTTTGCAAGCTTGCAAATGCTGTCTGCAATGCAGGGAGATCAGGCAAGCACCTGACCGCAGCACTCTGCTCCCAGCCGCCTGTGCTGTGGCCACCTTGCTCTCTGTGCACATTGGCATTGTGGCAGACAACTACAGACTTGGGCAGCATTGGAGACGAAGGGAAGAGAAAGCTTCTGCAATGGAGAAGAGCGGAGAAGTGAGTGACACTGATGGCTGCTGCGGTGTGGCGCAAGCTGGCTACCTATACTAAAATGGGGGAATTGGGAAAGGGAGGGATTAAGGGAGTCATTTGGCTACCTATACTGGAGGGAGAGGGGTCCTCAGGTTACCTATACTAGAGGGAAGGGGAGACAGGGTCACCAGGCTAATTATACTAGAGGGAAGAGGGAGGGGTCATCTCGCTACCTATACTGAAGGGGAGCGGCTGGTGACAGTGGCCTTGGGTGGTAAAGAGTACAAATCCGGACCTGAGCTTAAGTTTGACATGTGCAACAGTGAGTACTTGTTATAGCTTGAAGTGTCAATCATAGTCTACTAGGATCTCAGAACTGTGTATCCTGGGCCATAGAGAACTACATTAAGCTGGTGAATAGAAGACTGAATTGCTCTAGGTTCATTTTTGTGCTGATTGAAAGCTAGGAAGCAGTCGAGAACTTCCTGGCAAATGGCCGTATCAAAGTAATCACTGAATGTATGTGTCATTTCCATCCACACTTAATAATTCATTCACTATGTTCAATGTGATATAAAGTTTTTCCTCTTTGCTTTGTTTTTAGAGAGTCAGTTGAGGCTCAGCAGTATTCAGTTGATACACAAGTTGTCAGCCTAACTACTCATAAATCCCTTGCCTGAACTCGCTCTAATGCCACTCAGAAGTCTGTGACTGTTAATAAGGCAGCTAATGTATGTTACAGCAATACAGCTTCTGATTCCATCACAGATATAACTGGTGCAGTAGGACCTCAGTGCATGCTTTGGTGGATGATTGATTTGAGACCTGGAAACAGCTGTTTGCAGTATGTGCAAATCAGAGGTTAATGAATCAGTGCTTGCATTGGTCTGTGACTACATAGTTAGGTTTTATATAAAGCGAGAAAAATTTGACTGGTAAGCTAAAACCATATACACATATGATGAGTAATAATAAGATGTCCAGTTTTGTCTTTTTTATCATCTGTACACATCTGAATACGGTGACAGGAAATAGAAGTGTGTGTGTGTTTGTGTGTTTTCTTTCTATTGTGCAACCTTTATGCAGTAGTAACAGATCACTGCAGTTGAGGCAAAGAACTTTTACTGCTTACTAACGTAAACTGAAAGCGTGTCCAAATCCTGTGAAGTAAATTAAACCCATCATTCTCGCACGCTCTGATGAAGGCAAACGCGGAGCACAAACCCACAGACTTCCTGGTTTCCCTCAAGAGATTGAAAACATGAATTAGAAAATGTACAGATCACAATTAAGAAAATAGATAATCATCAAGTCCTTATTATCACTTATTGTATCTGTATTTCCCCATTTAGTTTATTAAGCTGATTATTCACAAAGGTTAACTTTAAATATTGTATACACAGCACAACATAATGGGCAGCTATAGGTCTTCAAATAACCTGGTACATCAGTTTTTCAGTGGGAGATAAAACTGTTTATTGCCTCTAATCTAGGGTCTTGTGTACATAAAGTATTGGATGCTCTGAGTAAACAGTTATAGTTCTCGCTTCATTTTAAGACCACTTCCATTATTTGGAAACAGGACGAACATTTCTGGGGATCCAGCAGTCATTCTTACATAAATGGCAAATGCCGAAACAACATGCATTTATTTTCCACTTCCTGTGACCAAATTCAGAAGTTAGAGAGCTGGGAAAGTCTTATCACTCAACATAACTGTACATGATTTTACCTTACTGGAAACATGTTTAACCCATTAGCAGCTTCAATAAAGTTATCTCGTTTAAGAGAAATACACTGCTTTTGACCTCATTCAGCAGAACTCGTTGTGCTGTAAATTCTTGGAATGCTTTAATCTCTCTCTCTGCTAGCAGAAACTATAGAAACTGAAAGCAGAAGTCCTCTACTATTATCTCACACTGCCCCCTAGTGACAAGTGGTCATAAATACACATCACAGTAGTGCTAATTAGAAGCAAGAAATTAGAAGAAATATAATAAGTAAGAAATAAAAAAAAGTGCTAAAATAAATTGGCCTGGAGCACTTGAAAGCCTAAATAAATTGCTAAAGGGTTAATACAGCATCCCTTTAAAAGCTGATGTTATCAATGGACAAATATCTTTGTAAAAGTTCTAGATGTCAAAGAGAGAAGTGGTGACCAAGCTGAAGCACAAGAGTGTTTCATAGGAGGAACAAAGATTGCTGCACATGAATTGATGGCACGTGAAATAATTAAATAATTAATTACATTATTTTCTGATGTAATGACCTGATTTACGGATCTAAGCCTAAAATAACAAGCTGTAACAATGTTTTTGGGAAAGAAGGGTTGTTCTGCTATTACATCCATATCAGACTTAGACATTTATATGGTAGGTCCATAATGGACATTAGCCATGTTCACCATTGAGTGAACAAATTCAAAGGCAGGGAATCAGATGTTGCTTATTGGTTCAAAAGTGAACAACCATTAAATTTAATATGACTTCAAAGAAAGAGCTGATGAGCTAGTTTGCAGCGACACACAACCTTCCACCACACCAAAGAGGCCTTATAGACTCATAATATAATAATATCCCAAAGGTATTGTTAGAAAGGGACAGAAATCTCATAATGAAGAGATTGTTTCACAGTTAATCTCCTTCTCCATTCAAGTTGATGGAGAAGAGTAAAAGAAAATAATGATTAAAAATTTCTTATACTCAACTAGTGGACTGAAGTGACCAAGGGCGATCAATCACTCCATTATGCAAGTAAAGATCTCTTATGTAACAGCTTTCACATGACCATCTCAGTAAATGTTAGTCTCGTTAATGGGAAAATAAAAATAACCCATGTAGGCCTGTTGTTAGATTACAAATAAATATGTGGAAAATGAGTTTCAATACAGTAGAACTCTGATCTCAAGCACTACTGTTTTGGTGGGGGCTGCAATGTTTGCAGTTCTTAAATGACCAGGAACATAGTTATATCAACTATATGGTGACCAGTGAGGAATTAGGATATTTCTGTATGACCTTGAAAGCAAAAAACAGTTCATAGAATGGACAAATACAAATAATCCCTGGCCTAAAATGATCAAGATGAAGCAGACAATTATCTAATCTATCAGCAGCTCCCACATTGGAGTAGCCCCATGGCAAGTTTTGGTTGTGCTCGTCTAATTCTTTTTCCTGTACAATCTATAAATACCACTTAGTCTATTAAAAGCAAGTCACCATATTCTGAGACACAGAATTTGTAGGTTTTATTAACTGTCTCCAAAAAGTTTTGACAATCAATAATGAAACCTATGTGGCTTGGCTATACTTGAAAAAAAAAAAACCTCAGAGAAGATACCAAAATGAAAAGCCCATGATACTTCATTACCCCATGTTAATGCATGGCCTTACTAGTCTATAGCCAAAACTACAGCCATTGCTGAAACAGAATGATCTGCAACCCCATATCCACCCTAATATGACACCACTATACTTTTACCAGTCAAAGCTCTCCCACAGAAGATGTTTTATCATCTTCCATTCAAAATTATTTTTTGAGCACCTAGCAGGAGAAAATACTAAAAAGCACTTATGAAAAATAATATCAAACTAAGGTAAATTTGGCAGCTAAAAAGTTATTGTATTCAAAAGGTTTGAAAATTCAGGAGAAATGTTCACAAAAGCAGAGCCCATCAGAGTAAAGTAGCCAGTGCAAGGGTTACTAAAGCCTCACACACAAGTACGAGGCAAGCAGCCCTGGCAGGGATTGGGTCTCAATCCCTCAAGAGATAGTGCAGTGCTGCCACTGTACAGATGCTTTTCTAGATTCGCATTCTGTTGCTATGCAGGGTGATGGTGCGGTGCAGGAGAAGTGTCACACGGCAGGCAAGATGAGAGGGTTGAACAATACTCTTGGTCAGCGCTTGCTCAGCTGAGCGGATTGTTAGCCAAGGCATCGGTGACCACAGTACTCACGCTAGATTATTGGCAGAGACAGACATAATTGGCCGCTATGGATGAGTTCCATCTAGCTTGTGTATGAGGTTTAATACATTCTTAAAGCTTTAAGGTCTATCTAACCACATTGAGAGCCATTCTCATCAACACTTCGCTGCTGCAAACGTACTTCTCCTGTTGTGGTTCCTTCCAAGTGCATCACTGTTACACCTGTGTACAGTCCAGTACAATTAATAAGTTTCAGTTTGAAAATCATCATATATATCCTTTACTTTTTACACTGTGTCCAAAAAGATTTGAAAATGGGGTTGAAAGATTTTTTTCTTTGAAACTGACACCCTTAATAATAGAGGTATACATAATCAGCAGCTACAAAAACCCCACATATTTAAGTAGGTAAATACTTGCTCTACTTACATAACATATGTATTGCACTATCCACATTTTGATTTTAGTGATTTTTTTATAGTAAAAACTGTCCTCCACTGTCCAAACAAATCATACCTGTCAGGTTTGTTTGTTTCAGAAACACAACTGACAAAACAGACGCAAAGAACATGGACATGTGAAAGGGCCCAAAGAAAAGACTGGGTCTGCTACCATCTGCTACAGGAAACAGGTAGCAGTTTTAGTGCAATCCAAGCCTAAAGATATTTTTATGTTATCATGCTAAACCTGAATAATAGTGATACGTGAATAATAATGTTAATAGGACCACAATGCAGACTACATTTATAGAAAGGGTGCCCTTACTGCATAGACTCACATATGTTCCATAACAATGCCACTTCATGAAATGATACTGAGTTCAGAACAGCCCAGCCATACTTACCGTGATCTGCAATGAGCGCATTGGTAGAAAGGGGTACATATGGTTTCTAATTGGCTACACTGTTCTTAGTGATTGCTTTCTCTTTGTAAAAGGTTAGCGGAGTTGTGTTGTCAGTCATACGACATGGCCTGCAGGAGAGGTCCCATCCCAAGGGACACGCTTGTCAGAAAGCAGCTATGTCTGTGTTGAGAGCAATGCCCCTAAGAGTTGGTGTAGAACCTCACCTGGTGACCAATTAATTGAAGATACATGTCACCCCCACATATCAGCTGCACAACTGGGCATTGTTATTCTGTAAAAAGTGCAAGTATAACAAAGATATTATGGCAAAAGACAGGCGCTGTAACTCTGTCAACTATATCAAAGACTTATTTTCTTCTTGCAGAAAAGCTAGCAGCCTAATCTCTAGTCTATCTACCTGGCTTTCATCTGAACTGTTCAAACACTGCTAAAATGCAGTAAGTTAATAAGTGTCATCAATCTCTTTGCTTTTCTGCTGAAACAGTACTACAGGGAAAGATATCACACTCAGAAAGTTCTATAACTGAAACAGCTAGTTAAGCTCCAAGCAACATGAAAACTTTACTGGTAAAACCATGTTAACTTGTCAAGAGCTGACAAAACAAAAGCATGGCAACAAATTCAAAGCTCTCCTTCAGCTATCAGTAACTGTATCAGCCACTTACGCATACAGCCCCCAGGGCAAAAAATTAAAAAAATTAAAAAAGACCATGCATTAATATCATACACATGTAGCAGCAAACATTTGAAAATATTGCCAGTCTTTTGGAGAACACATCGCCATTGCTTATACTTGATTAAAGCATATTTGTAGCGATGATCAGTTTTCCAAAATGCGCGTGCAGCGGCAGAGAGGGCTAAAGTACCTATATTGCCACATCTCGCCGATGCGCTGCTCCCCATATTTCTGAAACTTCCCTCTTGACAGCCAGAAGGCTATTTACTTCCTACAATCATCAAGTCTGTTACTGACACACAGCGTTGTATGGCTTCTGATATCCCTACCTGTTATGTAACATAAAGTAAATAGCCGGCACTGTTCTGCATATAGAAAAGGGGACTGATGGGGAGGAAGCCCTTGCTTTTGTTGGGTGGGCGGCCACATTTATTATTTGGTGGGTGAGGAAAAAGGGCTTTGGTAGTGGCACTTATTATAGGGGAGGGAATGCTGTTATACATCACCACACTTGCTATGGGGCTATTGAAATGGTGGCTGCACTTATTGGGTTATGCAGGGGGATTGTCACACTGGCTATGGTGCAGCAAAAGAAGCTACAGTGATCATGTCTGTTTTGAACTACACTTGATATAAAGGAGATTGGGGGTGGGGGGTCAAGGTGGCCAAAGGAGGTTATTATGGCTGCATTTGTAGGACCCAAGCGGTCATCACATCGGGGGAGATGGTGCTAAAATATACAGTGGTTTGCAAAAGTATTCGGCCCCCTACACGTTTTCCACATTTTGTCACATTACTACCACAAACATGAATCAATTTTATTGGAATTCCACGTGAAAGACCAATACAAAGTGGTGTACACGTGAGAAGTGGAAAGAAAATCATACATGATGCCAAACATTTGTTACAAATCAATAACTGCAAAGTGGGGTGTGCGTAATTATTCAGCCCCCTTTGGTCTGAGTGCAGTCAGTTGCCCATAGACATTGCCTGATGAGTGCTAATGACTAAATAGAGTGGGTCTGTGTGTAATCTAATGTCAGTACAAATACATCTGCTCTGTGACGGCCTCAGAGGTTGTCTAAGAGAATTTTGGGAGCAACAACACCATGAACTCCAAAGAACACACCAGACAAGACAGGGATAAAGTTATTGAGAAATGTAAAGCAGGCTTAAGCTACAAAAAGATTTCCAAAGCCTTGAATATCCCATGGAGCACTGTTCAAGCGATCATTCAGAAATAGAAGGAGTATGGCACAACTGTAAACCTACCAAGACAAGGCCATCCACCTAAACTCACAGGCCGAAGAAGGAGAGCGCTGATCAGAAATGCAGTCAAGAGGCCCCTGGTGACTCTGGACAAGCTGAAGAGATCTACAGCTCAGGTGGGGGAATCTGTCCATAGGACAACTATAAGTCGTGCACTGCACAAAGTTGGCCTTCATGGAAGAGTGGCAAGAAGAAAGCCATTGTTAACAGAAAAGCATAAGAAGTCCCATTTGCAGTTTGCCACAAACCATGTGGGGGACACAGCAAACTTGTGGAAGAAGGTGCTCTGGTCAGATGAGACCAAAATGGAACTTTTTGGCCAAAATGCAAAACGCTATGTGTGGCGGAAAACTAACACTGCACATCACTCTGAACACACCATTCCTACTGTCAAATATGGTGGTGGCAGCATCATGCTCTGGGGGTGCTTCTCTTCAGCAGAGACAGGGAAGCTGGTCAGAGTTGATGGGAAGATGGATGGAGCCAAATACAGGGCAATCTTGGAAGAAAACCTCTTGGAGGCTGCAAAAGACTTGAGACTGGGGCGGAGGTTCACCTTCCAGCAGGCCAACGACCCTAAACATAAAACCAGGACAACAATGGAATGGTTTGAAACAAAACATATCCATGTGTTAGAATGACCCAGACAAAGTCCAAATCTAAATCCAATCGAGAATCTGTGGCAAGATCTGAAAATGCTGTTCACAAACACTCTCCATGTAATCTGACTGAGCTGGAGCTGTTTTGCAAAGAAGAATGGGCAAGGATTTCAGTCTCTAGATGTGCAAAGCTGGTAGAGACATACCCTAAAAGACTGGCAGCTGTAATTGCAGCAAAAGGTGGTTCTACAAAGTATTGACTCAGGGGGCCGAATGATTACACACACCCCACTTTGCAGTTATTGATTTGTAAAAAATATTTGGAATCATGTATGATTTTCATTCCACTTCTCCCGTGTACACCACTTGGTATTGGTCTTTCACATAGAATTCCAATAAAATGTATTCATGTTTGTGGCAGTAATGTGACAAAATGTGGAAAACTTCAAGGGGGCCGGATACTTTTGCAAACCACTGGTAGGTGGGTTCTCATCAAAGTTTCGCTCGGAGGGGGCATGATTTTAGTTATAACCCCACTTATTAGTAATCACACTATGAAATAAAATGGCTATTGTGGCTACTCGATATGTGATTCAGATATGGATCAGGCAAATTGGTGATTATGCACTGTTCGGAGTATTACAATACCTTAGCGCGAATATTACAAGAATTCATCTTTCACAATGCACTGTTATAGTTGATATTTTATAACTGGAATTTTCACTACTGTTCACTTTATTCCATGAATCAATATGTTATAAACTTATAAAGTAACAGGAAACATGAAGTGAGGTCCTTGCATTCTCCAATCTATATTTGCGTTAAAATCAAATTACTGTCCAAATCTCCTCTCTGCTTCAATAGAATGGTCACACCATAATGATAGAAAGTAACAGAATCCTATTTTAAAAAGGTACCTGAAATTTCTAAAATCTGTGCTTTAATTTTTCACTGGAGCCTTATGATATGATTAAATTAAAGTGTAGCACCCATACTATCTGATTGTAAAGTGATCTTTCTTTGAGGTAATACGAGGAAGATAAACTCCTGTTTGTGTAAGTAAACTATCTAGATAACTGATTGTGACAACTGCACAAGTAAAATTTAAAAAGGAAGTCAACAATAGCTAAGTCTATATTATACCAAGTAAAAACTTTCAGAAACTAAAAAAGGTTGTCTTCACAACTTTCTATAATTATATAGTCACCATCTTTATCCCCCTTACTGTTAAGGTCATCTTTCTAAAGTGACAGTAAAATTCCTTTAGCTCCGCTTGTAACTGATGTTTTCATGTTTCATGTACAATTTTTTTGGGGGAAAAAAGTCTGTTTGGCAAATTATTTTTCCTGCTAACAGTTGTTTTCCCTCTGGTAACCGAGGAGACATTAAAGAGTATAAAAGAAACAGAACATATGATCTTCTTTATAGAACATGCGGTAAGTTACTACCTTATGAAGCTGATCTATAGCATTAATACAAAACACTGTCTAATGTGCTGTCTGCAGACATGAGATGGCAGTCGCCTGAAGCAACATTTTTTCAACATGAAATAAGCTGGCAATCTAATATCTATGGACAGAGCAGATGAAGCATCTTCTGAACGCTCTCCATGTGATCAATCAACTGGACAAGCTAGAGGACCTGTTCCCATCTCTACTGCCCACCTTCCTCTCACTGAGTAAAGTTGTGCTGGCAGTGTCTGCTTGTCTGACCACACTCTGATCTATATGGTCACCTTCGAACAATGCATGTTACATTGATGTTTATGCACTGATTCCTTTTTGCTGCTGTCTCCACAGCCGCACAAACTAATCTTTTTTCAGACACAAGCCATGCATTTTAGGACAAGAGCTCCTCCTTATGGCCAAAGCAGTGAAGATATGTTGAAAATTGCACAAAATTACTTAAACACAAATAAAACTGGTAGCTTTAGAATCACACAGCCTTGACTAAATTGCTTTATTGTAGCATATGTAAAAAATATTTTCCCTACATTGTGGGGTTTGATAAAAACCTCCCATACACATTTTAGAATGTGGCAATAGACAGGAACTATGAGGTCCATCTGCACAGGGACCATATACAGTAATGGGCCATGGGCTGGCTTCATTAGGTAATATAACTAAATGCAGCATAAGTTGAAGAACAATAGATAAGTAAAATCTTATATTAAATTCTATTCTGAAGACATTTCAAAGAAATATCTGTATTTGTACAAAAATATGATTTATCAATCTCACCTCAGGGATACTGTAAAGCACACCTGAAGCGAGAGGGATACGGAGGCTGACATATTTATTTCCTGCAAATTGCCTGGGTGTCTTGCTGATCCTCTGCCTCTAATACTTTCAGACATAGACCCTGAACAAGCATGCAGCAGATCAGGTGTTTCTGACTGAAGTCTGACTGGATTAACCACATGCATGTTTCAGGTTTGTGACTCAGACACTATGATGCCAGAAAGATCAGCAGGAATGGCAAACCAATGGCATTGATTAAAAGGAAATAAATATGGCAGCCACAATATCCTTCTCAATTCAGGTGAACTTTAAATACACATCCCTCTTTTGGGACTGATCTATAGTTCTGCTAAACTGTAAATCCCACCTCTAAATTTAATACCACAAAACTGTTCATAACTATGCAGTTAATAGATAAATGGATAGACACAATTTGCGACAAGGTAATTCAAGTGTTTTCAAAGAGTACCTCAGCTGGAAACAGTTAATTAATTATAGTAAGTTTTGAAAGAAAAAGATAAGGAGCTATGGGTCCCACTGTGAGTTTTGCATAGGACCCCATTGCACGCAATATAGATAACAATTGTATATGAAGCACCAAAACTTGCTATGGACAGACAGGTGTAACTAAGGGAGGGGAACAGTTTGTTAATGATTACCACTATTTAAAACACATGCCTGATCAAAAGCCACCAGTAAGCCACCACCTATTCAGTAAGGAGTGGCTACAGCGATTTGGGTCCGCCATTGTCATTTGTCTTGTCATATCTGTCCCATGAGTTGGTTTGAAATCTTCTATTTATAACCAGGACCTAAAACCCAATTTTAGGATCTTTAAAAAAATTGGTTGGGACATGGAGGAAAAGGGTTAGACGTTTCTGGGTGTTTTACCTGCTGGTTGTGTCCCCACTGAAAACATTTTTACCCTCACTTCCTGTCCATTAAATTTTCATAGAGGTTTTTACATATACCTGTGATAAGAAACCTGGTAGTCCCAACTACAGCAAATCAGGGAGAGCAAGAAACTCTAGTCAGGGCTCCCAAATATTCCTCACGCTACAAATCTGGATAGAAAGTGGTGGTAATTCCCGCAAGTGACATAGATACAATACAAAATCCCCCCTCCCCCCAAAAAAGGTAATCACTTTTCATGCCCATTAAAACTACAATACTTCCTTCTTGTGTAAAGTTTGATACTTACCTCAGTGGAAGAGCCCACTGTTCCTGTGCAGGGTCTTTTTTATCTTCTGGTTGTGCTCCTGGCTGTGGACGAGCGCATTGAGACACGGCATATGCAGGTGAGGTTAGCGCATGCCAAGTAGTACAAAGCCACTCGTACACTGCTTTTTTCCTCTGTGTACGAGTGCTTCATTATACTGGGCAAGAGTAAACCTTACTCACGCATGGCCAGCCTGGATGCACTCGTATACAGCTGGGAGCGCAGCCACAAGAAACCTATTCCACAAGCTTTTGTCTATTAAGTTTGCACTGGAATAGTGGGCTGATGGAATAGTGGGATTCTGATTCTCTAGACTATTCTAGAGGCTTCCCACTACTGAGGTAAGTATTTGACTTTTTTTTCACTTCAGATACTATTTAAACCCTGCTAGTGGTTGTGAATACGAATAGTGGGGAAAGCTATTATGAAAGAACTACTGTATCTAGGTACACGTTATTACTGAGTCCTTGTAAATGAGGACTGCTCAGAGTTGTGGATAACATACAAGAGTTAATCAGACATCGACTGTAGCGGAGCTACTGGCATAAAATCATTCTAAGGAGGAAAGATTGTGGAATACTAAAAAGAAAATCTAGCTTGCCAGCAATTCTAAGAATATCCAATAATACATATTTGACTAAATATAGAAAACCGTATGAATTATTTCTCTCTAAGAATTACCATTATTCTATTTTGTATGGAATTCATTTCATGTGCCAATGGCCTTTCTAGAAACGAATGTAGAATATCCTGGCATGATTCTGGCAAACCATGTGATAGAATAGCTTCACTTGAGTGCCGTAAGACTGTAGGCCGGATCTGAGAACATCTGCTTTCTGTTTATTAGGTATTGTTCTTGGCGGCCAAAGTTCCACTGGTTCCTGACCCCTCAGAAAATATTTTGACAATGGAACTGCTTTAGAGAGCAGGTTGTGGGGGGAAGGAGGCTACTTCCAGTTCACAGCATGATTGCTTATGAAACTGAGACCAATTTTTCATGGGATTTGTGGAGTACATTTAAAATCCTCGACCAAAATCTCTATATAGCAGATAAGCATCTCCAATGACCTTCAGCACTTTATTCCATTAAAACAAGACAGAATTTAATGTTTAGTGGAGACAACAAGGGATTGCATGGCTTGAACATTGGGATATTGAAAATAATTTAAAAGAAGGACATACTGTTAAAGCTGAAGCAAATCTGTCAAACTGTGGACAATAATAATAATTCTTATGTAAACGCTAATTAACTACTTACGTCTATCTGGACGAGTACACTCGTCCAGATAGGTGCCGCTTAAGTCTATCTGGATGCGTAGCTGCATCCAGTGTTTAAGCGGTGGTGTGTGCACAAGTTTGTTTTTAACCATATTTTCCATCTTTATTGATTTAAAGTGACTTAAAAGTGCACCTATATGATAAAAGTAACTTAGCTGTGACTGTGCACCTCATATATATTTTATGCAGTGTAGAAATCCTTATCGATTCCGTGCACAACTTTAATCATTTCCAGTAGTGGTTTGCAAGGGTAAACACAACGAAAGTAATCAGGAAAAGGGGTGTGGTTGGAATCGTTTCTAATGCCCCCCCTTCCCCATTCTCTGAATGAGATGGAAACCAAAACAATTGTGGAGAAGTAGCACTCAATAAACAGGAGGAATTGGTGTAACCAAGCCAAGAAATCCCCACACTCTGGTACCACAAACTGGCAGACGTTTTGTGCCTGACATGGACACCAAAGCAAGCAATGAGGAAAAGGTTATTGTTCAACAGAAATATCCATAATAGGAAACTATGCATACAGTGTATGTAAAACTCCTGTTTATGATCTTTGTAGAAATGTATAGTAAAAAAGCTATGCATAAGTAAAAAGATATTAATGCAGAATACTTTTTTTCCCTTATCTTCGTATGAAATGATTAACTTATGAGATGATTAATTGTATGTATTTTACTAAAAATAATGTAACCACTTCCTGCAAAATGGATACTTCTAATTGTCCTATATGTGCACCTTTAGGATGTTTATAAAGAGCTTGCTATTCCGCTAAAGTGCACGTGCACAGGCGCTGCGGGAGCTCATCCGCAGGCACACATTTGAACCATTCAGCCCATGGCATGATGTGGTTAAACATAGCACTGACCATCATATTTTTTTTTAAACATTCTTTTATTTTCAAAATATAATATAACAACAAGTACCATTACAATATCGTAAAAGTCCTGGTAACAAACCAGCACTACCAGGGAACAGTAACACAAAACTGAAAATACATAGTACTATAATTGGTAGTTTTAGCTCAGAGAGAGCTGTCGGCACAGGACGGTAAAGGCTTAAATGCAAATAAAACCGCGTATTGTGGATCCAGGAAATCACGTGCAGGTAGCCCCAGGGCCCAGAAGGATCATATACCCGAGGACCCAATATAGCTATCCATAAACGGGAGTTATGAAGCATGTGGACAGCACCTCAGTAATATCATATCTAGATATAAAAGGCATAAGAGCTAAAAAAAAACCAGAGAAGCCTCCAATGTGCATATGGTTGAAAAAAATGAAAAAAGGAGAGAGAGACAGAGAGAAGGAGAAAATACGAGAATATGCCAAGGGAAGAGCCTATGCAGAGCCCGGGTACCCTCCGAGAGTGAAATATAACGCCCAGGGGAATTGAGTATTGAGTAATTAACGATGAGTGAAGTAGTCTGCTACTACAGGGCTGCCAAAAGTACCACTATCCAGATGTGAGAGATGCATATCTAGGAGATTCTTTGAATTCGAACCACCCTAACCATGTCCTCCAAAACTGTTCCCGTTTCTCTTGCATAGTAGCGGTCAAATCTTCCATTTTCTCTATCCAATCTATTTCATGAAACCATTCCTGTATGAAGGGCGGGTCCACAGACTTCCACCTTCTGGCTATCAAGATTTTTGCAGCATTTATTAGATGTCTAGTGAAAGTCTTTTTATATCTCCTGATTGACCACTGATTATGATGTAACAGAAAGAAAGCAGGAGAATCTGGAGGATAGAAGTCTGTTAGGATGTGCATTATCTCTCTCACATCTGTCCAGAACTGCTTAAGTTTGCTGCATGATCAAAATGTGTGAAGTAGGGTGCCTGTTTCCAGACTACATGTTAGGCATAGAGGTAAGGATGAAGGGAACATTTTATGCAATCTAGAGGGTGTCAAGTACCACGTAGTGAAAATCTTGTAACCTGCTTTCTGGCTCCTAGAAGAGATAGAGGACTTGTGAGCGAAGATGAGTGTCTTATGCCGCTGCTTATCAGACCATCATATTTTTATGTTCATTTTAAGTAGCTGTGACAAATTTGACTTGCTGAATGGAAAAACAAACAGAAATTACCCTTTGAACTTCCCAGCACTAAAATCTTATCAGAAGTCTTCTCTCTCTCT
Organism: Hyperolius riggenbachi; assembly: GCF_040937935.1. NCBI lineage: Eukaryota > Metazoa > Chordata > Amphibia > Anura > Hyperoliidae > Hyperolius > Hyperolius riggenbachi. The sequence goes on along the minus strand of NC_090648.1, from coordinate 214,468,723 downwards.
TTTTCATCTGTTTGGCTTCTATTTACTTTTTAGGAAACTATTGAATTCAGCAAGCTGGTTGACAAGGGCATTTGCATAGATTATATCTCTCCTTTTTAACTCTTGCTGTACTGGAAAACCGAAAGGTAATTCAGAAAATGCCTTGTGCTAGCACTTCATGTACCTATGTTTATCTCATCAAGTCACTTCAGATATGCTTTTAACGCTTTGGGGACCGGGTGCCTAACCCTCCTTAAAGCGGAATATAACCTTGCATTTCAACTTTGCTCTAAAACATTATTTACAGCATATTATATGCAAAAAGCATTTTTTTTTTTTACTAGACCAGCATTGGAAGGGTTAAACACAGAGGTTTCAAGTCCGTGGAGAGATATGCAGAAGTTCAGATTGTTACATTCTATTTAGTTAGATGTATCTATTGATAAATGTTACACACTTTTTGGCTGGCCTCCAAGCTCCTTCTCAGTGAGAGAGAGTGAGTCACATTTAACACTTAGATACATTTATGTAAACAAATTGTATCTATTTCAGCTTCGGATGCGTCTGCAGAAATCTACAGGAACTTTAAAGCCCTGTGTAACCCTTCCAATGCTGGTCTAGTAACAAAAAAAATGCTGGTTGCATATAATATACTGTAAATAATGTTTTAGAGCAAAGTTGAAATGCAGGGTTACATTCCACTTTAAGGACCAGGCCATTTTACATGCGGGGGGGGGGGGGGGGGGTAGGCAGCCAGATCCCCAGTATAGCTAGCTGTGCATGGTGTCCCCAGTGTAGCCAGGTGTCCCCCGTATTGCCTGCAGCCTTTACTTACATCCCAGGCTCCAGCGATGAGCAAGCCCCCTCCGCTCTGGCCGGCATTCTAGCTCACACTGCCATTAAGTTCCGAGTCACGTCTTAATGGCATCATCAAGCCGGGACCCGACACTTAAAGGCATGTGATGATCACCGGGGGAACATTAAGAAAGTGAGCCCCGGCCTCTTCTTCCCCTCAGACCGCCGCTGCCATTAGTGAGCACTACGATTGGCTGGCGACCATAGTGATCATGTGATCAGGAGCCAATCACAATGGCTCCTGATCACTGAGGGGAGATGTCAGATGTCATATGACAGATTAATTTCCTCTCTCGGGTGCGCACAATTGCGTCAGGAGAGGAAATGTCAGGTGGCGTAAATCCTACGCCGCATCAGGCTTAGGCAGCCACAAGTGTGGCGTAGGATTTACTACATGCAGTCCCCAAAAGGTCAAACTGTGCTACAGTATAATTACAAGATCTTAACTAAAGGTTCTCAAACATCAGAGATGGCCAGTAAGATGCAGATAATTCTAAATTGCATGTAAATTTCATGCAGATTGCAGGCAGCTCAAAACTGGGCCAAGCAAATTAACTTGCATACGATTTGTATAAAATTTGCATGCAAGTCAAAATTATTTGCATCTCATTGACTATCGAAGGCCTCGTTCACACTAGGGACATTGCTTTTCTCGGCGCATTGCGCTGTGCGCTTTGCTAGGTACAGCTTTTTCCATTGATTGTAATGTACCAAGTTCCCATCTTTATTCTTTGTTACTGTCCGTTTCAGAAACGTAGTGTTGCAGGCATTTCTGTGCATTGCACTTTGAAGCGCACAGCGATGCAAGTGAATGGGTGCACTTTTTTGGCGCATAGAAGTGAGTAGCAATGCGCTTTGGAGATGCATTTTTTACCCTCAATAAAAAAAAAATGAAATGAAAACAAATGTTTATTGATAACTGCTACATTAAATAAACAAAACATTCTGAACAAAAACGCGTTCAAGCGTGTTTAAGCGCATTTAAAATGCATGGGTCCGCTTAAAAAAGCACACCGTAACGCACTGAAACGCGCATCAACGCATGCGTTTTTAGCATGCTCTTAAATATGTTTCTGAACGCAGCCAATGTGAACGAGGCCCTAGTTGAATGGAAGCACATGAAGCGAAGTCACCAATTTTAGATAAATTTAAAGAGAACCCGAGGTGGGTTTGAAGCATCCTATTAGGACACAGAGGCTGGTTCTGCATACTATCACCAGCCTCTGTGTCTGTACAGTGTCCCCCCAGGCCCCACCTGCGCTCTCTTGTCCCCCATAAAAACAAAAACGCAATGCTAGCAACATGCAGCTTGTCGCTAGCTGGCTGTTTACCTGAATGTTGTCACTCAGCGCCGCTCCCCCGCCTCCTCTATATTGCAGCTCCCCGCCTGCGTCCCTTCCCTCCAATCAGCTTACGGAGGCGGGAAGGGACGCAGGCGGGGAGCCGCGATATAGAGGAGGTGGGGGAGCGGCGCTGAGTGACAGCATTCAGGTAAACAGCCAGCTAGAGACAAGCTGCATGTTGCTAGCATGGCGTTTTTTTTTATGGAGGACAACAGAGCGCCGGTGGGGCCTGGGGGGACACTGTACAGACACAGAGGCTGGTGATAGTATGCAGAACTAGCCTCTGTTTCCTAACAGGATTCTTCAAACCCACCTCGGGTTCTCTTTAATCATTTTACAGAATTTGATCGCTTTGCTTTTGGGAAATCATTTGGCAACTTATATTCAGTTTTTATTGATGGGTTGAAGTATAGTGCAGTTGGGAGCAGCATGTAATGTAGATAATGGCTGAGCAGCAGGGATGGATAAATGTACTTTAGTACATCTGCTATGAAATTCAAACAGGATGAGAGATATGTAGAATGATACTCCCCACATGGTATTTCAAATGAGATTGTGGGTTTGATCAGGTTTTTTCACACCCACATAAGGCCAATGTTTAAATTGTTTTAACATTTTTAATAGCATACACCAGGTAATTATGATGGAGGATTAAGCAGCGTGTTATGTTAATCTGGATTAGATAAAAATGCTGGCAATGATGGCTATCTTGTCTGAGGCAACTATATAAAGGAGTTGTAACATGTTCACACAAAGGCAATATGAGCAATGTGTATTACTTTTATATCAAACAAAGGGCCTGATTCACAAAGCGGTGCTAACAGTTAGCACGCTGGTGAAAAGCCCTTTATCACGCCTAAACTCAGTTTAGGCATGATAAGTTTAGGTGTGATAAGTTTAGGCATGATAAGTTTAGGTGTGATAAGTTTAGGCGTGATAAGTTTAAGCACCAACTGGGTTAGCACCGCAGTGCACAGCTGATCAAAAGTTTTGCGCTAGCAAAGTCTGGTGCACTTCGCATAGAGCTGAATGGCGCTGCTTTGCGTGCGGGAACTAAACTTATCTAAACTTATCATGCTTAAACTTATCATGCCTAAACTTATCATGCCTAAACTTATCACGCCTAAACTGGCTTTTCACCAGCGTGGTGCAATGGTTATCACGCCTAAAGTCTCTAACTGGGTTAGCACCACTTTGTGAATCGAGCCCAAAGTATATCTTACCTAATAAAGATGTAAGATGTAGTGAATTCTCCACTCTTACAATGCATGAACACCAGTGGGTTGTTTTGGATCAGTAGTAGATGGGACGGAAATTTTATTTTTTTTAAGTGGTGTGAAACACAGCATTTCTTCTTTGCTCTAAAAGATTCTTTATAGCAAATAAAGGTACTGCCAGAAAAAAAACACTGTTAGAACAGCATTCAAACAGTTAAACACAGCACATGCTGATAGGGAATGCTGGTAAATTGCAGATCTGCCACACCCCCTTCCTAGAATGCATCATTGCATTGGCCACCTGCATGAAGGACTACAAGGAGCAGCAGCGATCGCTATGCAATTGTATATGGCTGCATAACGGTATCTACTGTTTTCCCCCCCATTTTTAAGCTTCTAATGCAAAACTAGTGGGAGTGAGAAGAGACAGGCAAAGTATAGGAAAAAATGACTGGACAGAGCTGGACCAAGTCTCAAAAGGAAATGTGTATTGTATGGCAGGTATCAACATATTCATTCACTTAATTACATGTTTACTACATTTTTTTACACATTCATATTTATGGGTGCTCCAATTGCTGTTGTGATTGGATTTTTTTATAATGTACTTTTAATACTGCTGAAGTAAACATCTCTAACTTTACAGTAATTAAGCCACGCGCCCCCCATCTGATAGAGAAGAGAAAATGGTTGACGAAATGAAAATTCTCCTTTTGTAGAAAAAATTCTAACCTGTTCAGTTCTGCATCTTGGGCTGATTTAGGGCTCGTTTCCACTAGTGCGGCGTGCGTCTCGCAGATGCACAACGGCACTGAGCGGGTGGGCGGGATCGCAGGCGAATCCCATGAGCCGTGCATGGGATTCGCAGCCTCCGCCGCGAATTCTGTGGGGGGTTCCGGCCGAATCGCTCCCGCAAGCGATTCGGCCGCGGTGCCGCTATCCCCTATGGCAGAGTTTCCCCGTGCGATTCATGTGCGGGGAAACTCTGCAGAATCGCGGCGGAAACCGCGATAGTGGAAACGGGCCCTGATACAAAAGATTCTTTCACCACGCTAACTTTGTTGTTAAAGGACAACCGAGGTGACATGTAACATGATGAGATAGACATGTGTATATACAGTGCCAGGCACACAAATAACTATGCTGTGTTCCTTTTTTTCTTTCTCTGCCTCAAAAAGTTAAACATCAAGTATGCAAGTGACAGTTTCTGTCGGGATCGGGACCAGGTCGGACTGGGTCAGACTATAGCATAACCCTCGCTGATAAGCAATTACAGCCATAAAACATTTTTCTCTCAGTAAATGGCTTTTAAGAGCAGGAAAGAGATAAAAAGAGTCAATAATTCATAGGTTTGAGCTCTGGCATACTGCAATGAATGTGTCATTGAGCAGAGACAATGAAACAGTAAAAACTTAAAAACTAGATTTAAATATAAAATACAACTGTGGGATATCTAAAAAAAAAGTCATTTTTAGGAGAAGTAGGATAGATATAATTGTTTTTCTCAGAAGTTTATTTTCACCTCGTAAGTCCTTTAAGTGCACATGAAGCACAACTATTGCAAAGTGGTTCTAACAGAAGCTGTCAGACAGAAGTGTGAAATGGAGAGTTAATGGATTAATGCAGGCATTGGCAAGCAATGACTTCTGCTTTGTGCAGGTAATTATTCATGCAGCAAGGTGGACCATCTATTCAGGAAAGTATTAGCTGCAAAGTGAAATAGGTAGACAATTTTAAATAACATTAAATAACAAAAAGCCGTGTACAGTAAAAAAAACAACAAAAAAACAAAAAATCAAATTGAAGTTTCTGGCAATTTTAAAACTAATGTTGAATTTCCATTAAAATGTTATTTCATGAGGTGGATCTTTACTACACAGCACTAAAGCAACTACCTTTCCTATTATTATTATTTATTGTATTTATAAAGCGCCAACATATTACGCAGCGTTACAGAATTGATAAAAGATTGATATTCGCCATGTAATTTGTTCATATTGTTTGATCCACAATCAGCCTGCATGTTACCATTTTTACTACTGGCAGACATGAAAAAAAAAAACAGACAGCACCAACTGCTATTATTTATAACCACACCCCCTTACAATGCAATAGGTTGTTTGTTTTTGTTATAGATATACATATGCACAGAGGGAGATACTGATTTCTTGTTGGAAACAGCTGTTATTATTTCCCGCAATGCAACAAGGCATACAGGAAACTGTCAGGACCTATGTCCTGCCATCACACTGTGTGAGGAGTTTCGCCACAATCTAAGCCATACAGACCCCCCCTGATGATCTAAAGGAGAAAAGGTAGAGCTTTCGTGTGGGAAAAGGGGTATTAGCTACTGAGTGGGATGAAGTTCAATACTCGGTTACAGTTCCTTTTAAGGGTTGGTTCGGGTGCAAGAACACCTGAAGTGAGAGGGATATTGAAGCTGCCCTATTCATTCAATTCTAAACAATACCAGTTGCCTGGCAATCCCGCTTACCTGACCCTCTGCCTCTAATAGACCCTGAACAAGCATACAGATCAGATGTTTGTGACAAAAGTCTGGCAAGATTAGCTGCATGCTTGTGTTTGATTCAGACGCTACTGACGCCAGAACAATCAGAAGGACCGTCCGGCAAGTAAGGCTTGGGGAGTAAAAATAGAGATCAGCAAGGAATATTCAACCTGTCCAGTTGTTAAGCCCCAGCAGAGTTGGTCTTGGAGGATGGAGGAGGGTCACCCAGAAACAGGACTGTTGTCTAATCTGACCACAGTGTATTGGGATTACAGATTTTAGAAAACGTGGAATGAAGAAATTACAGCTTACTTACTGAATACGCTTTGAAAAGAGATTGGCTGTGAAAGCACTGAAGTATCTTAAAAGTGCCTGGTATAAAATCAGCCGTTGTAGGTTAATTAAATCATTCAAGTTAATAATGCAGTTAATATGTTATCAGCAGTTAATGTACATTAATGGTGGCAGGAGATCCATTAGATACAGTTGATTTGAGCTGTCATAAGAACACATAGACATGATTACAGAGAAAGCCTGACTGCTCTGCTGCAGGATAACACACAGAACAGCCTGGCTACTTTATTACATAAATGCACACAGAGATTTTCCCAAGCTTGCCAAGCTCACGTGTTGTGCCTACAAGCCAACAATTCTTATTCCGGTAAATAGTTACTTATAATATTTCCATGCATGATTCCATACATGTCACAGCATAGGATGTCTGCCAAGTCCCATGCATACAAATTATTATTTCAATTATTCTTATTTATAAAACACTTAATTTCTGTGGCATGGTACAGAGTATAACACGTACATACATACTGTACATAGTTCACTGAAAATGCAGTCAGCAACACATGTATGCGCTTCATATGTGTGTGCTATATATGACCCATTTTAAAGGATACCTTAGCGCAGGCCAAAATTGAAAAATGGGGGGAGCTGGCATGTGAGTAGGCTCTCCGCTGCCCGGCATCCTTGATCACACATCTGCAGCCGGGAGCGCTCTGCGCAGGCGCACTATGTATTTGTGACATAGTGCGCTTGCCAAGAGCGCTCCCGGCCACAGGCACGCGATCAAGGATGCCTGTTTCTAGGCTACGTCTACGCACTGTCAAACCTCCCAACCTGGAAGTAGCTTTGGGGGACTACTAGAACCTAATGGAGGGGGGCGGAGCAAAACAGGGGGAGCGGTGGGCATGAGGAGAGCCTACTACACATGCCTGCATCCCCGTTTTTAAATTTTGTCCTGCGCTAAGGTATCCTTTAAAGTGGAAGCCTAAAGTGATCCTGAAGTGGGATTGCCATACTAAAGATGACACCATGCAGCTTCCAGGAGTAGCCATCTCTGCCCATCCTCTCTTGTCCCTGGCGGGGGGGGGGGGGGGGGATCAGCTGCACTGACCATTGGGTTTAGATGGACTTTAAAGCACTAGAGTTTATGTGGCAATACTGAGGAGATTTCTATAGTCTCTATCTTGTTCGTTAACCAGCAACAACCTGTATATGATTTGGGCAGGGTTTACAAACCATCTCTTCTTAATAAGGCCGTTTTCACAGTCTGTTCCGGGTTTGGTGGATCACTTATGTTCTCCAACCTTAGTAAATCAATACCAAGACTCAGTTGGTTTACATTCAGGGCCAGGTTTCTGGAAAGCTCACACAGGCCTGGGCCTAGGGGATGGCGCAACATGAAGAGAGGTTGCTGCACATGGAAAATGAGGCTGCAAATGGAAATTTAAATGGGAAGCAACACATGGAAGAGGAGAGCAGCTGCTACAGAGAGGAGATGCTGTAAATAGATGTTACACATGGAAGAGTGGAGCTGTTTCTACACAGATGAAATGCTGTACATGGATGTGACACATGGAAGAGGGGGCTGCACACAGGATGGGAGAGCCTTGTTTACATGAATGAAATTCAAGTACAGAATTGTAAGTATTTGGGGAATCCCCATAATAAAGACAGGTTCACTTCAAATATGCCCCTCTTCTCTGTGTTTGAACAGAACACTCCACCACCCTCCATGAGCTCCTTGTAAAAAGTGTATTATTTCAATTCAAAATGTTTTCTCTTATAACACCTACATTAACAGCTGCTCAAAGAGTTCTTAGTGTCTTTATAATAAACACAACATATCACATAAAGGAAAAAGCCGAACACAACTGGGCCAAGCAGATATCCATGCTATAACCTTGTACATTAAGTGTCATTCATACAATTTTCAGCAAAGGGTGACAGATACAAAGTGTAACACTGCTCAGCCATATCTGGCAAAAAACAATTCCTTTCATCCCCAATCACTGACAAAGACACAGGACTTGTTTAATGGCCGCCCACTCCTCTTGGATTTAGATTACAAGGCTTTACATGTAAGAGTTTGAAACGAGACGTATTAACCTTTCACTCAAAGGTTCTCTCAGACGGTCTAGAGGAACAGAGTGATCCCTGGAGTGACGCTTCTGCTGGAGAATACTTCAAAGACCTGAGTTTGCAGTCTGTCTCTGCCAGTAGGAGAGAAGATGGTCTGATCTTTCAGAAAGAAATCAGAGGAGAAGGAGGGGGAGAGCACCCTTCATAATACATGATTTCCATCTCCAACACTGCTTCATTTCCCAGAATCCACTGCTTGAATCGCACTTATCACATTAGGTACCACGGTTCACTGAGCTTCTTGCTGCCGAACATGCTGGGGGTTTTATAATATGCACAAAATAAATTCACTGCACAGTCCCATCTCATAATATTTTCACTGCAATGATAATTTGAACTGGCCACAGTAATAATTGCTCAATTAGTCAAATTAACAGAAGTCTGAAGAAGATATATACTGTACTGTACATAATATGTATCTACTGTATATAGAAAGCTTGCTGTATTGAATGTTAAAATTATTCAAAAGTCAGTGCTTCAACTTAGGGCCACTAAGCAAAAGAAAAATAGTATTGCAAATCACTAATATCAAATTAGGAGACACTGAAATGAAAGAAATATTTTGCTCTGGTATATTATTGGTGATTACAATGGTGGAATTGCTGCTGTCATATATGCTCTGTAACAAGATTCGCCAACATACATAACATACTGTGTTAGATTACTGGCAATACATTCCTTATCATCCACAAGCAGGTATACAGTTGTGCCGATAAGTTTACATACCTCGGCAGAATTTATGATTTCTTAACCATTTTTTATAGCATATGAATGATAAAACAAAACTGTTTCTTTCATTCATGGTTAGTGATTGGCTGAAGCCATTTATTGTCAAACTGTGTTTACTCTTTTTAAAACATAATCACTACACAAACTACCAGACCCTGATCAAAAGTTTACATTCCCTGGTGATTTGGCCAGATGACATGCACCCAACTTGACACAATTGGGTTTTAATGGCTATTAAGGTAACCATATTCACATGAGATCTGTTTTCTTGTAATTAGTGGATGTGGATGTGACCCTTGCATCTGTCATCCAGTTCTTAGTAATGGGGAAAGCAAAAGAAATGTCAAAGAAACTGTGAGAAAAGGTAGCTGAACTCTATAAAACAGGAAAGAGAAAATACCCAAGGAATTGAGAATGGCAATTGGCAGTGTTCAAACTCTAATTAAGAAGTGGGTCCTGTTGAAACCAAACCACGGTCAGGTAGACCAGCTAAAATTTCAACCACAACTACCCGAAAAAATGTGCGGGATGCAAGGAAAAACGCACAAATAACGCCAGGTGAAATACAGGATGTGGTGTGGCAGTTTCAAGATACACAATAAAGAGGCACTTGAAGAAAGATGGTTTGCATGCTCGCATTGCCAGAAGAAAGCCATTACTATGCAAATGCCACAAAGTATCTCGCTTACAATAGCCAAACAGCACAGAGGTTTATGTTTCTGATCTGGATGTAGGGAAGGTACACCACACCTGGATAATATTGTGTTGGCACCCCCTGAGCTACAAAACAGATAATTTAGATAGGGACTCCACAAGACATCTGAAGGTGTCCTGTGGTATCTGCACCAAGACACTGGCATTAAATTCTGTAAGTCCGGCAGTCTATGAGGTGGACCCTCCATTGCTCAGACCTGTTTTTTGAGCACATGCCACAGATGCACTGTTGGATTGAAACTTATAGTGTTTTGATTTTAATACCATGGTCCAGTCTTGACACTCATGTGACCATTTTGGCACTTTTAGCGATGGACTGGCGGAGATGGCAGCATTTGACCGAATTGGCCGAATGCTGCTATGGGGATCCTGCGCTGGAATGGGCACCGGGAGAGGAGAGGGAAGGCTCATTAGGACCCAGAGCCTTCCCTCTCCTTAGGCCTTTTTTTTTATTAACGATTCCCAATTACTTTAAGTTATTATCTTATGACCAGACCAGCATTATGTTTTTCAGCAAATTGTACTACAGTAGCTGTTCTGTGGGGTCTGAACAGATGGGCTAGCCTTTACTACCTACACATATTGATAAGATTTGGGTGCCCCCGACCCTGTCAGCAGTTCACCAGTTGCCCTTTCTCTGGCCACTTTTTGCAAATACTAATGACTACATACTGGGAACATCCCACATGACCTGCTGTTTTGCAGATGCTCCAACTCCTTTCTCTAGCCATTGTAAGTTAACCTTTGTGAAAGTCACGCAGATCTTTACATTTGCCTGCTTCCAGCATAACTCTGTGAAGAAGTGACTTCACTGTTCACTGCTGCCTAATATATCCCACCCTTGACAGGTGCCAATTTAATGAGGTAATCAATCTTACTCATTTCTCCTTTCAATGGTATTCAGGTTGTGGCTGATCTGTATATATCCTACCAGAACTAACTGACTGGGGATGTACTAGACTAGCATACATAAACAAACACGTCCAGGTGAACTAAGGACTCAGAGAACATAACTTCCTGACTCTTCTTTTTTTACTTGTTGCTAAGGGCTGGTACACATGAGGCAATATTCACTCCTGACCATTTGCTGATCGCAATGGGAACATTTATTTCCTCGTTCACATAGAGATCAAACGTATTGATCAGTCCTGTACAGGTAGCGCCGTTTACATATGAAGGTGACTGATCAACGTATACAAGAACCTGTAGGGGATTAAACAGAAAATACATTTTACACCTCTGTCCAGTGTTTTTGCTTTTACAACTGATTGATCACTGATAGGTAGATCACTTGGAATGATCTTTAACACAGAAGGCTGGTTGCAGATCCAGTCATGTGTACCAAGTCCTAGCTGTCCATTGTACATTAGTGTCAGTTACAATTGCCAAAAAGTGAGGACCTAGTCTTGAATATTTTGTTACTGCATTTATTTAGTATTTATATAGCACTGACATATACTGTATATAGTAATGTCACTAGCTGTCCTTCAGAGGGGCTCATAATCTAATCACTACCATACCATACAGTATCCATTGAAGTCTAGGGCCAATTTTAGGGGGAAGCCATTTCACTTATCTGTATGTTTTTGGTATATGGGAGGAAACCGGAGTGCCCGAAGGAAATCCATGCAGACATGAGAGAGCATACATACTCCTTGCTGATAGTTCCCTGGCTGGGATATGAACCCGGGGAATAAGTAACTATGCCACCGTGCTGCCCATTGATTGACAGTATCTTCTTGTCCAGCATACATCAGCATTAATATTCATCAGCATTAACTCTTGGCTTAGAATGTTATCATATAACCAGAAGCAGCGGTGTACGAGAAGTCAATTTCAGGCTGAGCGGGTGGGGCAGCTACTGGCTGCATTGCATTATCCTGCTTTTCCGACCTGAATGGCTGAGCCATACTATAGACTGCATAGGTTACATCCTGCAGGCTGCAGCACAGACAATCTGCAGGATGTGCTCAGTATCTGGGTTCATGACCAGGTATTTATTAGGATAAGATAATCAAGGAGTTTATAGGGAGACATAATAAACCTCCACAACTTTTTGCCTACACAGGACTATGAAAAAGATGCACCTGGGGTGGGACTTTAAAGAGACACTGAAGCGAGAAAAAAAAATGATGATATTATGATTCGTATGTGTAGCACAGCTAAGAAATAAAACATTAAGATCAGATACATCAGTCTAATTGTTTCCAGTACAGGAAGAGTTGAGAAACTCCAGTTGTTATCTCTATGCAAACAAGCCATTAAGCTCTCCGACTAAGTTAGTCGCGGAGAGGGCTGTTATCTGACTTTTATTATCTCAAGTGTTTTTGGACTATTTACTTTTTCTCTGCTAGAGGAGAGGTCATTAGTTCACAGACTGCTCTGAAAGACTCATTTTGAATGCTGAGTGTTGTGTAATCGGCACATATTATAGAATAATGCAATGTTAGAAAAAACACTATATACCTGAAAATAAAAGTATGAGAATATTTTCTTTGCTGCATAGTACACAACCAATTCATTATATCATATTTTTTTTTCGCTTCAGTGTCTCTTTAAAGTAAATCTATACTAAGGGAAATAGGGAAGCTGCTATTGCTAATCTTCTAAATATCCTTACTGCATAGAAGATGTAATCCTGCAACTTGGATTCAGTACTTTGAGTTGCTACCCTGAAGAAGCATGCACTTGCTGACATCAGAATCTCTGATCTGATACTGTAATAAGATCAGTGACCAAGAAAGTATTGAAGTCATATGATCATCATGACAGACGTTAGAAATGGCAGGGTTGATCTATATCTAACAGCACAGGTTTCCTTTAGAAAGCTGTACAAATAAACTGCTTAATCAGTTAGTACGCATTTTTTTCTTCTCCATAGCAGTGCATTGTGAAAAAGATTTCAGTTAAAATGCGTTAAAGAAAACTTGAACTGAAAATTAAAAGTCAAAATAAGCATACACAAGTCATACTTACCTTCCATGTAGTCTACTCCTCGGTGTCTTTCTCCTCTCCCGCATCCTGTTTGTTCACTGTGATCAAGGGAATTTTCCGTCCTCCATTTTGAAAATGGCCATTACCCATAACAGCTTTCTGGTCAGCACACAGTTAAACTGTAACATCGCCCACTTGAGCCATAGGGATACATGGACATTACCTGGCACATCAGTTTTCCTCTCAACTATAACTGACAGCAACTGATATTTTACTGACAGCAACTGATATATTTCAGATCTGACAAAATATTGTCAGAACTGGAAGGGATTGTTGTCAGAAGAAAATGGTGAGCTTCTGAGAGGAACTGGCGGTGAGGCAAGTATGTAATATTCATTTAAAGTTACCTCATGTGTTTATTTTCAATTTTTTTTACTCAGTACAGGTTCTCTTTAAGTGTGAAAGGTGCCATAGGAAAACATGGGACTTACTTTGAAAAGCAGTTGTTCTTTCAGTTATAACTGAGAGCAACTGATTAAGTGTAAATGGGGCCTGAGTGTCACCAGGACAGGGAAGATCAATATTATATACAAGCATGTAAAGAAGCTAGCTTTTTGGTCTCACAAGTGTGTGCAGGACTACAACATTACGCATGTGAAAAGCAACCATTCATATACAATCTCTCTCAACAGAATTGGCCCGCAAGGTAGTCCTTCTGGCAGCAATAGGATTAGAGAGGAGGAAGCACAATCCCTATTCCCTGTTTCCACTAATACACAGACAGATTGTTCTGTTTGATTTGATCCTTGCAGTGTCTGGGATACCAGGCTGTTCATTTCCTGCATATGCCTTGTTCAGTGAAACAGCAAAACTGCCAAGAACTGAGAGCCAAGTGAGAAACTGAACTTGCTAATGAGATGGGGCCTGGCGGCAGCACGTCCTTTCTATTTTTCTCCTATGTTTCCTTTCTCCACTACTTAGCAGCTCTTACAGGTCAAGTCTCCACAACTATGTGCCCTCTTCAATTCTCAGTTTTTGCTCAGCTTTCAGCCCCTATTCAGTTCTCTTTCAGCCTTCATCACATCTCAAACTAAACTTATCTGTGGCTAAGATATCCATACTTTAGATTAATTGAATCAGATGTGCTGGCAAAAACATGTATGTATGCTGGATTGATGTAGAATTAATAAGCTACTAGCTGGTCGCCCGGCGTTACTCGGGTATGTAATTGGCTAGTGTTAGCTCTGCCCACTTTTTCTAATCCTAACACACAATTACTCAATGATGACCTAGTTTGTGAGCTTTGCGGTCTTTGGCATCAATAATTGGCATTGAAATGAAATAAATCTAACTAGCCGACCCGCGTATAATGGGGTAGAGGGCAGGAAGGGGGTATTGGGCACAGCGGCGGGGAGGGGGGTTGGACCCGCCCCTCAACTGGGTCCCCCATGTGTGCTCTACCTTCAGCTTAAGCTCAGCAGGAACCCCCCCCCCCCTCACCTGGGTCCCCCATATGTGTTCCCCCCCCTCACCTAGGTCCCCCAAGTGCACTCCCCCCCCTCACCTGGGTCCCCCATGAGCACCCCCCCTCCTGCTTAAGCACAGTAGCAGCCGCCACTATTAGAAAGAGGCAGCGGGCGGGGATGACTCACTTCTTCCGTGTTCCATCGTGTGTTCCACTGTCGTCACTTCCTGCAATGCCGCACACTGTATTGGTGTAATTTGCCTTTTTAAAACAGAAGGAAATCTGCAATAATTCAGGTATAAGTGAACATTTGTGGTTACCCACAATGCACTGCTACTAAATATGCAAATTACCCCTTTCCCCCCTTGGTAAGCCAAGCAAGCATCCAGAGCTGCTGGTGTATAGCAAGCATATAGCTTTAAATTTTACACAGTCATATCAAACCCACATGTAGACAGCCTGTTTCAGCTGTTTGGTCCTCATCTGTACATAACACGGATTGATATGGCTGTGTGAGATAGGGCTTGGACCAGTACAACAGAGTAACCAAGCAGCTCAGGGTGACCCAAACCACTCGGAATGTATAGGGGGATAAAAGGGACCAAAAAGACCTCCTACTTAAAAAAAAGCAAAGCTTGGTGTAATTTGCCTTCCTAAAACAGAAGGAAATATGCAATACAATAATTCAGCTATAAGTGAACATTTGTGGTTACCCACAATGCACTGCTACTAAATATGCAAATAATTCCTTTTCACCCTTAGTAAGCCAAGCAAGCATCCAGAACCACTGGTGTATAGCAAGCCTATAGCTTTAAATTTTACACAGCCATATCAAACCCACATGTGACGGCCTGATTCAGACTTTTGGTCCTCATCTGCACATGGCAAGGATTGATATGGCTGTATGAGATAGGGCTTGGACCAGTACAACAGAGTAACCAAGCAGCTCAGGGTGACCCAAACCACTCAGAATGTATAGGGGGATAAAAGGGACCAAAAAGACCTTCTACTAAAAAAATCAAAGCTTGGTGTAATTTGCCTTCTTAAAACTGAAGAAAATCTGCAATAATTCAGCTATAAGTGAACATTTGTGATTACCCACAATGCTCCGCTTCTGAATATGCAAATTATTCCTTTTCACCCTTGGTAAGTCAAGCAACTCTATAGCTTTAAGTTTTACAGAGTCAAATCAAACCCACATGTGACAGCCTATTTCAGACGTTTGGTCCTCATCAGTACATAGCAGAGATTAATAAAGCTGAATGAGATAGGGCGTGGACCAGTACAATAGAGTAACCAAACAGCTCAGGGTGGCCCAAACTACTAAGAATGTATAGGAGGATAAAAGGGACCAAAAAGCCCTTCTACTAAAAAAAAAAAGCAAAGCTTGGTGTAATTTTTCTTTTTAAACCAGAAGCAAATCTGCAATAATTCAGCTATAAGTGAACATTTGTGGTTACCCACAATGTACTGCTACTGAATATGCAAATTATCCCTCTTTGCCCTTGGTTTGATATGACACTATTTCTTCTTCTTGCTTGGACCAGCCCCTTCTTCTTGCTTGGACCGGCCCTGGGGGCAGGGCGCTACTTCTTCTTCTTGCTTGAAGGTTGAGGCACTTACTCTATTTTATATATAGATAGGCTCACTGTACAGCAGCGGTTATGTGTCAGGTGTTTAGGGGCATAAAGAGATGAACACAGCGGTGAGTGGCAGAGAGGTAAAGTATTAATGCAGGGTCAGGGGGGTGGTGGAGGGGGAGAACTCGTACACTACGGGGGACAGCTGCCGGGAGATTCCATCGTAATCGTCGTTTGACTGTGGCACAACGTTACCGTCATGCAACCAGTTGAGCATGTCGGCCTGACATCTTGCAGCATGTCTGATTGATACATTCAAACAATTCCAGGCTGAAATTGGTGCAGCATGATCAGCCATGCTTTTGGTGGCACCGATCTCAAAGCACCTGATGAACTATGTTATGGTGGTCATACAGGAGTGATCTACATGAATGACCAATAAAGGACACCTGAAGTGAAAAGGATATGGTGGGTGCCATATTAATTCCCTTTTAAACAACACTAGTTGTCTGGCTGTCCTGCTGATCCTCTGCCTATAATACTTTTATCCATAGACCATGAACAAGCATGCAGATCAAATATTTATGACAAACATCTGACAAGACTAGCTGCATGCTTGTTTCAAGTATGTGATTCCGACAGTACTGATGTCAGAACAATCTGTAGGGCTGCCAGGCAACTGGTATTGATTAAAAGGAAATAAATATGGCAGCCTCCATATACCTCTCACTTCAGGTTCCCTTTAACCTGAACAATCTTTTCATCAACTGGTCATATAAAGGTCTGGCGACGAACAGAATGGGCTGGTGCTGTTCATTTCATGTGATTTGTGTCAATGTGATCTATTTAACAGATTGCCTTATTAGCTTGTGCACTTCAAAGCAATCAGATTATCTTTTTGTAAAGAGGAAGAATGTAACTTTCTGTTAAGGAGCGTACACACGCACTACCAAATGTAACGACCCTCCCGCTGGGCGGTCTTTAGCCGACAGTATCGGCTGTCGGCTAAAGCTAAGTGGATCGTTCAGAAACAGCCTTATCAGTCCGCTGACAGCGCGTACACACGCGCATACTGCCGGTTAAAGACTGCCCAGCGGGAGGGTCCAGCGGACCCGTCGTTACATTTGGTAGTGCGTGTGTACGCACCTTCAAAGGTAATGCTTGCTGACTGTGGGGAAAATTCTTCAATGTCTTAGAAGAACAGCTGAATACTGTAGGTTTTCATATTTCTAATGTCCTGTACTGTAGTGCTAAGGATACCAAGGCATTGTCCTCTGGGTTTACAGCTATTGCAGTGGCCAGAATGATTGCCATGGCCTTCTCTTTAGCCAGTACTTGCACAGTCCTGTGGATTACACATACAAGAGTCAAGGTTTTTCATTTGCAGATTTCAGCAGGAAAAAGAAAAATCACTTTGTAGGACAAACATATTTGAGCTGGTAAACAACTACTTACGTGCTGAGATATTTTTACCATTTAACTAGGTAAACTGGACAACACCAATATTTTACCATCCTCCATGTGACTTATCCTTCCCCCAATCCTACAGCACATATAACCACATTCTTCCCCTTTTCCTCTGCCTAACTATGACACCTTTCTGATAACTATCCCTCTTACAACCCTAAAGCTCATACCCATGTCCAACTTAATGCACAACCAACCGCACAACATGACTAAGCACACAACAAGTTGTTTACCTGACAAGTAAGTACACACACGCCAACCAACTAAACAACCAACTCGTCTAAATACTATGGGCTTGATTCACAAAGCGGTGCTAACTGTTAGCACACCTGTGAAAACCCCCTTAGCACGTCTAAACAAGCTTTTCACGCGCAAAACTTTATGCACGTAAAACTTTACGCGCGTAAAACTCTACGCGCACACTGCACAGAGCGCAGGGCACTCCGCGCGAAGTGCCCATTAAAGCCTATGGGACTTACGCGGGCATAAGACTTTGCGCGCGTAAAACTTTACGCGTGATCTGATTGAGAAATACGGTGCTAACCTACTTAGCACCCTGGTTAGCACGTCTAAAGACTTTAGACGTGCTAAGTAGGTTAGCACCGCTTTGTGAATCAAGCCCTATGTGTGCAAGCTAAATGACACACTGCTTATTATGTCGGCATTCAAAAACAAAATACCCGCTTTTCCACTTTGACAGCCTGCTGGATCTGGGAGAGTAAGCTATTTGATGGACTTTGACCATTTTTTGATGGTTATCTAATTGCTGTGGGTCTCTCCTGGTCCTGCCATGATTTTACTATTTTGTTTGTCAAGATTTTGAATAAAGAAAGTCTGTTTTTTTTAAATAAACGCTGGGAAGAGTGCTGGTCCTTACATACTGCTGAAGTAGTGATAACATCTGCAATAAGCTAGGCAACGGGTGTCCCAAGATGCAGAGTACACAGTGGACGGAGAACTCACCTCATGCAGGGCCCAGGGGTGTAGTCAGCAGGGTAGCCTTGGGCGGCGCTGATCAAGAAGTCTGAGACTGTAAGATGGACGTGGGCTACTGGGGAAAAGAGGAATACCTTTGGCTACCGATGGGGGGAATTACCTATACTGGGGGACACCTTTTGGCTACCTATGGTGGGGAACTACATATACTGGTGGACACCTTTGGCTACCTGTGCAGGGGAGCTACCTATACTGGGGGAGAATGTTTTGGCTACAAATGGGGGTTGGAGAACTAACTATCCTAGGGAACACCTTGGGCTACCTTATACTGAAGGGGGGGGCACTTTTGGCCAACTATATTTGGTTTGCGTTCACTACTGGGCTAATGCTCTTCAGGGGACTCATGCATGCTCCAACTGGAATACTTTATCGCTTCTCCCAAGACCAGACGCGTCACACGGAGCCCGGCAAAGCATAATGCTACTTGTTTGCTATGTTTCCATACCCCAGTGACATCAAAGCTGGCAGTGCAGAGGCTTGCCTGAATACTTTTCCCCACTGGTGCTCTCTTCCTGCATGAATCACTCGCACCTGCTCTGCTTCACCCATCCCTTTGGGCTGGAGCCGCTGCACTGATGCTCTGATGTCACTAGGGCCCGGACACATATCAAAGAGAAGCAGGTAGAATTGTGCTTTGCTGGGCCCCCGTGTGTGAAGCATCTTTGTTTTGACTTGGGGGGGGGGGGGGGGCATGTAAACAGTCGCTTTAACACTGCCCAGGTGAGGGGGACACCTTTTAAAGGATGAACTATAAAATAAGCCGGATTTCTACATCCAGCACCCCATAGTCTTGCTCCCCTCCCCCAATGACTTTTGACTCCCCTTCATCTTGCTACTGTTACCCGTCTTATAAAAGCTGTAAAAGGGCCCAGTCACAGCAATGGCACAAGCTATGTCCCATCTTCCTTGATCTTGCTCCTGGTGGCTTTGCATGGCAGCCGTGACCAGAGGTATTCTACACATATTTTGGAAGAACTGTAATCGTGAATGGACAGAGAACTCCCCCAGCCATTGTTGCCATGCACAGCTTCTCAGTAGTGTGATCGAGAAGTGGCCCAGATGCATGCACTGTAGGTCCATTTTCCACATCAGGGCCTAGAAGTGCAGCTATACCATTGTGGGAGGGCATCTTTAGCTACCTATACGCGGGTGAGGTTTGCTGCATTTCATATGTGGCATCACATTTTCTGCATTTCCTATGTAGGGTAATGTTTGCTGCATTTCATATCTGGAGTAATGTTTACTGCATTCTCCTATGTGGTGTCCTGTTTGCTGCATTTCATATGTGAGGTTATGTGTTTACTGAGTTTTTACATGTGGAATCATGTTTGCTGCAATTCTTATGTGGGGCAATGATTGCCACATTTCATGTGTGGGAGGCAAGTTTTTGTGTGCATTTCATGTGTCGGATGTAACGATTCCTGCATTGCATGTGTGGGAAGTAACATTTGCTGCATTTCATGTGTGAGAGGTAAAATTTGCTGAATTTCATATGTTGAAGGTAAGGTTTGCTGCATTTCATGTGTTGGAGGTAACGTTTGCCACATTTCAAGTGTGTAAGGTAACTTTTGGCTGCATTTCATCTGTCAGAGGTAACGGTTGCAACATTTATTATTTGATGGTCAAAGTGACTGTATTTGATACTTTGGGGTTATTGTTGAAGCATCTGGCATTTTGGGGGTTTATGGTTACTAAACGGTATGCTAATACATGAAGCACAATGACAGGAAAATTAATATATTTCACTAGCCACTTTATTAGGCATGTCTTGCTAGTACTGAGTTTGACCCCTTTTTGTTTTCAGAACTGCCTTAATTCTTCATGGCATTCCTCAGAGTTTTTGGCCCATATTGGCACAATGATATCACATGGTTTCTGCAGATTCATTGTCTGCACATCCATTATACGAATCTCCCTTTCAACTATACAACAATACAATACAATACAATAACATTTATATAGCGCTTTTCTCCCATAGGACTCAAAGCGCTTCTACACCATGGGGTTGGGTTGCTTGGGGGTGGGGGACACTTTTTTCTTTTGTGTGGGAGGGGGAAGAAACGCTCACCTTTAGGGTCACTTTGCCTGTGTTTTTGGAGGAAATATGGACCCATTGCTTCTTAGTTACACTGTGACATTACAGTTAGCTACTGCCCACATCCTGTCATAGCTATGCCATTTCTTTGCTGCGGCGTGCTTAACGGGATGCACTCACTCCTTTCCCCTAAATTTTGCCACAACACATTTAGTGCGCCAACCCCTCTTTAAAAAACGTGCTGGGGGGGGGGGGGGGGCGGGGGGGTCTGTAAATAGTCAGCACTGGGTGTCAAATACCCACTGTCTCTAACTTAAAGTCACATTGTTTTTCCTGTCACATACTGCCGAGCATAACATTTTTAATAAGAGAACAAAAAAATGATTCAGCTTTCCCTGAAAACATTCAAACAGTTTACTCCACGTATCCAGGAGGCAATCCTAATATTAGCAAATGAATTGAGAGGTTTGTGTAATATTATGTTCATCTTCTACACACAGACTGAAAGATAATTTCATTTATTTCTTCCATTTATTAGACAAACTACAATTATGCTATACTTGAATCAGCAGAGGAAATGCACAATTTGTTAAGGACGACATTATCCCATAGCTGTAAAGAATCCTTCATACTAGTTGCAGCACTTTCGACGTTCAGAATTTAGTTGCCATTTCCACTAGCTTTTACTTTACTGCAAAATAAGTCCTGCATGCTGCATTTTAGTGCATTCTATGGCCTCTCCTTTTTCAAGTAAATTGAATGGTGCCACAGTACACCACATGTGACAATATGTTGCCAGGCAACACACAGCAGCGTGTATTTTATGTTGTGAATAGGCCCTAAAACTGCACAGTCACTGTATTTGCAAATTGTAGTTTTTGCCTCAAATAGTTTAATTTTCAGTAAAACATTATAATAATAACCGACGTGCATGCAAAGACCTGTTTGGGAAGAGAGTATGTATAAAGCTGGGTGCTGTGCCACTCACACCCTGCCAACGCCACTCCTAACTTCAGTAGTTACTGTTCCTGTTCATTCTTGTTACATCAGTAAACCTTGGTATTATTTATTCTTTTTATCATGCTATTGCATGCAAGATTGCATATTAACAACAAAACACGTAATAAAATGTACTTCAGAAATAACATCTTTGTGAGGTTTAGAACTGAATGCAAAGAAAATAATATTCTGCATAAAAAACAGCACCAAATTTACAAATCCTCATCTGCTTATGGTAGTTTACTGTGTATAAAGGAACCCTTAAAGAGAAACTCCGACCAAGAATTGAACTTTATCCCAATCAGTAGCTGATACCCCCTTTTACATGAGAAATCTATTCCTTTTCACAAACAGACCATCGGGGTGCTATATGACTGATATTGTGATGAAACCTCTCCCACAAAGAAATTCTGAGTATGCAGTCTTGGCAGTTTACTGTCTGTGAACCCTGTTGCATTCTGGGAAATAGCTGTTAACAGCTGTTTCCAACTGCCAAAACAGCAAGCAGCAGCTACATCATTTGCCAGCAGTAAAAATTTCACCATGTAATAAATCTCATAATATGAATCAGGGATTTAAAATATTTTACAATGGGCAAACACTGACTAAATCATGTATACATAATTATTGTAAAAATGAAGCACTTTTTTATTACATTATTTTCACTGGAGTACCTCTTTAAGTGATGTGAAGACATTCAGTTTAACTTAACTGGGGCTTCTTCAGCCCCTTTGTAGTCCAAAAGGCCCCTCACTGTCCTCCCGGTCTGCTCCGGTGTCCCGCTGTCAGCCCTGGTAAAGGCAAGGACTGGCTCAGTTGGGAACTTCTGCGCAGGCGCGGTCGCAAGGTTTAAGATCAAGAAAACTCATGCAGCAAAGAGGCCAGACCAGGGGCCTGATGGTCTACAGCAGGGCTGGAAGAATCCGATACAGGTGTAAATAATGAAATTGATACACTTCCCATTATTTGGAAACTATCATGCAGCAAGCTGAGAGATATGTGAAGGTATTTTCATTATTCGGAAAACACTGTGGTCACCTATACAAGTCTTAGCTATTTCATGCTGCTTTAAAATAAATGCAACAGAAACGCTAAAATGTTATTTGTTTCTGCTATCTTCTCTCCAACACAAGATTACATTTTTGTATTGTGCCATCAAAGCCCCAGAATGCAACCTCTTACAATCGATGTGTATAATCTTTTATAGTGTGAAAGTGCAAGCAAGAACCTTTGTGTAGAGTACCCGGCAAATGTGCGTTCAGAGCAACTGCAATGTTAATAGCACACTGAGTGATGAAAATAAATCTGCTTTTATCAAAATGCCAGCCGCCTTGACTGTAATATATTCTAGTTTAATAAGCGAGCAGTGTCCCCTGCCTGCGCAGACAGGTACTCGCAGTCTAAAAAGTGCCAATTTAGGGAAAAAATAATAGGCACTGCTCCCTAGGAAATTACATGAAGTTTAACATTTTCATGCTACAAACACTTCAGAAGGAGACTTTTCTTGGCTGATAAACTGATAGCTGTTATTTATGTGAAGTTGTACAAAATAGTCATGATCCAAATTCTTTACTAACATTCTAACCATAAATGAAGCTGCTGAATAAGCAACCTCTTTTCTTACCGGTATAATGCAACAAGTTATTGGGAGCAAACAGCAAATACTGTAGTTTTTCCAAGGGCATAAGAATTCCAACCGCGACCCCGCCATGGCTAAGGGGGGCCTGGGGCTAAGTCTGGTGGTAAGGAGGTAGAGAGCAGAGCAGCAGCAGCATCATTCATTACCTTCATCCAGTGACATGTCCTACTCATTCCTCTCTTCACTGTGGCCTCTGTACAGTCTATCTCCCTGTGGCTCCCAACTGAGCAAGTCATGTGACATGCATCAAGAGCCACAGGGAGAATGGCTGTACAGGGGTGACAGTAAAGAGAGGAGTTAGGAGCACGAGTTGCTCCGCTGGATGAAGGTAATGTATGATGCTGCTGCTGCTCTGTTCTCCACCTACTTGACATCGGATCATGCAACACAACATGTTAATACTTTACCCCTTTGCATTTGATGTATTGCAGTCCTCTGAAAAAACGGTGTTGTCGTAGTTTGAAAAACAACTACTCTTACAGGTAGTAATGTGATCTGACCAGTAACACTCAGAGAAAGGCGGCTTTATGTTTTTTTCGCCCAGGCCAACTTATTTATTGTTGCCCTTCCATGTGCGACATTCCCCCTTTCATTGTATGTGCAATTCCTTCTTACATGAATAACATGCATGTACAGAAGCCCTTCTATTTTATATACAGCTACCTTGGACAGTAGTTCCCCTCTTCAATGTGTTGCTTCCCATTTACAGCTTCCTTTTTCAACTTGCAGCCTTCTTATCCATGTATCACAACCTTAATCCCATGTCCAGCCACTCCCTTGGGCAGCAGTCGCCACCAATGGCCCAGGCCTTGGTCGCTTTTCCAGAAACCGAACCTTGCTCAAGACTGTTCCTTCAGAAATGCATTATATGCCAACAAACGTAATACTTGAATGGCTGGATGTGACCAAAGTCTTAAGCATGATCTAAAGGGATGTATATTTTTAATTAAGCATAACCTCTGTTGTGTAATAGGCTTCTGCAGCAGGTTCTGTGGCTGGGATTTCTGTGTATAATTGTGCTGTGTAGGTGGCAAGGGTCAGGGCACAGACTTAATTCTATGAAAACATTGCAACCTACAGCTAAGAAGTCTGTGCTACAGGAAGGAGCACATAATTTAAGAGCGAGTGCACATGGATTTTTTTACTTCAGCGCTACCTCAGATTCACGTAGCTTTGACACAGGGCCGGTTCTAGACTTTTTGCTGCCTGAGGCAAATTTGTGAGGATGTCCCCCCCCCCCCCCGATTTGGAATGAACGCACAGCACCCGACAATTTACTCTGCTTCTATAATGTTCTCATATGACATGCTGCAGCTCAACACAATATCACACTGGCTGGCTGTGAGTCTGTGACAAAACAAACTGCTCACCCTCAGCCACTCCATTCCTCCTCTGTCAGGACAGCAGTGCCACCTCCTCCCTTCTGCTGTGCAAGTGAAATGAAACACTGTTGCCCTCCTGCCTCCCCCCTTTTCACTCACTGTGAGACTCCTCACACAGCACAACAAGCTGCTTTTCCCCAATGATGGCCTCTTCACCTCTCTCTCCTCTTGCTTCTCCTCCTACTCTAACTGTATGGTTTAAGTAAACATAATACAAAAATTCTGCCCCTGTAATCTCTGCACCTGTGACCTGATGAAAGTGTTTCACGTTGCTTAATGAGAGATCCGGCCCTGCTTTGACAGTTCGATTAGTTTAACTTCACTTCAACCTTAAATGATCAACTTGATTTCTTGATAGAACTCCGTTTGCCATTACTAGTACAGCCTATATATAAATTGAGGTCAAACTGATCATAAACTGAAAACACAATGATTTCAAAAGCCCATATACTGTATACTAGACCTGAAAGAAAGTCATTTATTTTACATGAGTTAATCAAGAAGCATTGTAAGCTCAGGCACCAAGTGCCTAAAACATGTTTTCAGAAAAAGTTTTACTGTATTAAGTATTGCTTGTTGATGTATATGAAAATGTACCAAAGAGACAAATCAGAACACTAATTTAAGGTCACTTAATAGGAGGCCCTGTGTCCCCAATGCAGTCGGCAGACACCATGGCATCTGTAATTCTGACGGCTCCATGTTATTAGGGTCTACTTGCAGACATATCAGTACATCAATCTTCCAATAGGTTATTATGGCAGATGGTCTCAACTCCCTGGGGATCATGACAACAAGAGCTCAGGGGGAGCAGAAGCACATGTTTGAAAGTCACTGATGTACTGCATTGTGAAATGTGGGCGTCTGGCTGAGAAGTCTATTAACATAAGACACGCTCAAACAGGGCATAACTACATGTACTACAGGCTTCCTAATAAAGCTCTGATTTGTACAGAACTATTTTATTTTTGTCAGTGTAACGTGAATATCATGCATGTTAAGCATATGTTTACGTCAGTAGTGTTACACTAACCTGTCTCACAATCTACTGTCTGCCCAGAACCAAACCCTATATTTTTTCCTAATCTTAAAGGAAAACTGAGATGGCAGCAAAAAAAAAATGTATACATACCTGGAGCTTCCTCCAGCACCCTTCAGGCCGACCGCTCCTTCACCATCCTCCCGGCCTCACGTATCCCCTGCTGGACAGCCCAGTATATCTCAGAAGCTGCACACATGCACGGCCTGGCTGGGGGAGCCCCTGCAGCTGGACTGCACATGTGCCGACTGAAGCAGACTGCTGAATTTACTCGCCTGTGTAGTGGAGGATCACTATAGCAGAAAAAAATTAAGCATATAAAATCTGACAGTACTGACAGGTTTTGGACTAGTCTATCTCCTCATGAGCGATTATCATGGTTTTCTTTGTTTTCAAAAGCATTTCCTGAACAGCAGTTGTAAAGTCTAACTGACAAAATAGTAAACCACCAACCACCCTCCCTACTCGTTTGCACACTATTTTTGAATTTAGACTTACCAACTTCCGTTCAGGAAATGCTTTGAAAACAAAAAAAACCCTAAGAATCCCCCATGAGGAGATGGACTGGTCCAAAACCTGTCGGTTCTGTCAGGTTTTAACTTCTTACTTTTTACTACTCGTAGTCCTTTAAAAACACATTCATGGCACTGCCCGTCTCGTTTGCGGTTTGCTTTGCTGAGTCTTTTGAGCATTTACATCTTAAAAAAAAAAGGGAGGAAATGCGAACACTAAGTAAAGCTTTTCATACGGCAACAGAGCCGGGATTCAATTTGTTAGCATAATTAGTGTTACTGCACTTTTACACATCTTCATTCCAAAGCTATAATAAATTAGAAGTAGGGGAATTAGATGTATACAAAAACCTAATTAATTTCTCTAGGTAGCTGCTTGAGCATGGAGATCCACATTCTCAGAGAGCTGCTCTACAGTACATGTGTAACAGGATAGGACGGGACACTTCTATTTTTAGGGTTGTCCTAAGGGGATTTTGGCACTGGGAAAATGACGCTGTGAGCAACTAGTTAAACGTGAGGCTTTTCTGGCGGGCACCTTGGAGGAGAGAGATAATTATACCCACTGCAATTTCTAATAATGGGATTACATAATGGCAGACCAGGTCAAAAACATATACACATTTAATAGCTGTTAACCTTTATCTGTATTTGGAGGGACAGAGAAATGTCACAGTGTGTAATCATCTTTCCTTCCTGAACTCCAACTTCATTTATTGTAGTTTCCTTATTTACATTGTGTGTAAAAGAGGTCTGCTATTTCTCCTTACTAGTAAAGCATGCCAACGGATAGCCATTTGCAGCAGGAATTCTACAGAGGGGCAGATCTAGCATGATGCAGAACAGCAGACAAAACGTTAGTTATTTCTAGCCAGTCTATGGAACGTATATAGCCTCTGCCAGGTTTTTATTGCTGTCGGTGTGTCCAATGGGGAGACTTACAAATGTGAACCTACCAGGAGCTATATCTCAGCTGGTGACAGCAGTCTAGGGTCTTTTCAGTTATCCTCTCAGTGTTCCCCAATCCTGTCCTCAAGGCCCACCAACAGTGCATGTTTTGTGGAAATCCACAGAGGTAGTTAATCAGCTCTGCTGAGACACTAATTACCTCACCTGTGCATGTTTGTGGTTTTCGGCAAAAAGTACTGTTGGTGGGCCTTGAGGACAGGTTTGGAGAACTCTGCTCTAAGTGACACATTTCTGGAACTGGAAGTACTGAGCATTCTCCAGAATGACGCCACTAACATCTGTAAAAACCTGCCAGACCTTGTAACACTTTACCGCTCTACGCAGATAAGATATTGATAACCCCAAATTTCACAACTTAATTCTGTTAGCCAGATTTAAATATATCTAGTATTAGTATTTATAAGCAGAGAAAGAGTAATGAAATGCATTGTAAAATGTTAGTGCCCAATAGTGATGGTCATTTCTAGAAAAACATGGAGAAGCATGTGATTTGTTAGATCAGCTGATAGATTTGCAAAGGTTTGATTTGCTGGGATCCACATCATGCTAGATCATGAATAGCAGAGACTTCAAATATATCTGACCAAACTGATCACATGCTTCTCCATGAGTTCTCCAAGACATGACCATCACTACTGCATAATTCAAAATTGCTGCTAATAGTTAAAGCGGACCCAAACCAAACATTATTTGAATTCAAAATATTTAGTTGCACCACTCATGACACATACAAAGATAAATAAACACTCCTTCAACCCTATGAGCATTTCAGTGCATACTTTTCACCCTTCTCTTTTCATAACTAGGATTATACAGGTGGCAGCCATTAGCAATTCCTCCTTTGCCGGAAACCACCTACTCCACCAGTTTGCTGGATTCTGTCCCGGCAATATGAAAGGAAGGGAGGGGTTCCTCCAATAAATATAAAATATTTTATATTTGTCATCATGCAGCTGAAAAGGGGCTGCTATTTATTATTATAATTTAGAAAATAGATTTTATTTCAGAAATCTTATATTTTTAATTTGGGTCTACTTTAAGTTACTATTCTTAGCTATACCCACTATACTTTTAGTAATACATTTGAATATTCAACAGATCGGGAAGGATAAAGAAGACACCTTTATGTAGGGCTTCGTAACAAGAAAGCACACAAAAAAGTACCAGCAGATATGAGATGACATTTATGGACTCCACAGCATCACTGCCATCCAATTCTGATTATACAGATAGATTTATTAGGTCTGAGAACTTAATTTGATGACTATACTTACTACCAGCATAAGACAGTGTTACAAACACTGGCTGCTTCTCCCCAGGACACAGACATAAACATGGCTGTTAGGCAAATTCAAACTACTTTAAAATCACCCACTCCTGACACAGCCTACAAATGTTCTCCTCACAGTATGCATGGACATGGAGGTTGAGGAGAAAAGCTGATCAGAGTAGGTAACAGATAGCTAGATGTGCTGGAATATTACTAGCAGGCAGCCAGGGACCATATATATATATATATATATATATATATATATATATATATATATATACACATACACACCACTCCTGACTGACTGAGATGTTATACACATTGTTCTTGTATTCGCTATGCTCAATGGAAGCTGCTCCATCGTTTGACATGTGTTGTTCCTCACCATACTCCCTAGTAATAGATGTGGTGCTCTCCTGCAGGCTAGCAATGCGTCTGCATAGAACTTGGCCCTGAATTGACGCTAAAGTAATTGAGTCCCAATCCGAGTGGGTGACAGGCCTTATAAAGGCATCATACAAATGGACAGATCCATGAGTAACCTTTGAGGCAATCACTCATCCGGATCGATTTTTCTAGTATGCGATTGATCAGAGGGAAAGGGCAAACCACTAATCCACTTGTACAATGGGGCTTCAGTTGACCTTTCGTGGCAAACTGCTACCAGAAAGTCATTGTAAAAATGATGTGCAGTTTATCTGTTGTCTGATTGGTCTGTTGAAGAATGCACTTCCAGTCAACAGACAGTCCTATCATTTTGACTGAATAATTTGTAGATTTGGAGTGAGTATTGGATTGTACATACTAGTCCTAAATTGTAGTCCACAGGCTGCTAATTCCCATCAAGTCTGCATCAGATACAGATTACACATTTTAAATCTGCTCTTAGCAATCACACAAAGCTTTTTTTTTTTTTTTTTTTTTGTAAGCAATCCAAGCTGGTCTCGATTTTATTAAAAAAAAAAGATGTTACTGTCATGGATTCATGTAGGGCAATTGAAACGATATATAACTGCTGACGGTTTTCAGTGACCCTCACTGTGGTACGATATGACAAGGAACAGAGTTGTAAAGTCTTCCTGGCCAATAGCAGACTATTTCTAATAACTCCAGGTCAGGTGTACAGTTACAGTTAGGAAGTAGGTCTGTCTTTGAGCTGTTCTGCTCACCTAACAGGACTTACAGGGTACTGATATTTCCAAGTCTCTATATAGAGAAAGCACTGTCATGCAGAAGAGCCCAAAGAAGATGAACTTCTTCAAGAAGCTTTATACAAGATGGAAGATTGCAAGTAAAATATAGAGAAGCCTTCTATAAACAATGCAGGAGTTATATGGCAATCAAGGCTGCTCATGGAGAACCCCAAAGACTTTAGGATAAAATGTTTTCAGTGACTGTCAAGTTTTACACATTGAGACAATCTGTATGAGGTCACAGGAGATCCCTGTTTGAACTATCTAAATGCTTATCTGGTTGCTCTGAACTCCAGGTGATAAGCTCTGGAAATGGAGGAAATTATGGAAGCCAATGCCAGCCCTCTGTTTTGGACCCATGTACTGTCTGCTGTTGGGCACAAGATATCGATCCGAGCTGCAGGGAGGTTCAATTACATACCAAAATCACAACTTTGCTATATACGGTATGTTATAAGTGAAGGCTGACCCTAAGTCACACATTAGCAGGAACTGTTAAGTATGTGAAGTCACTGGGTAATTCAAAGAACATTGTTAACCCCTTCCCGTTCCGTCGTTTTCACGTGAGAAATGTTCACCTCCCATTCATTAGCCTATAACTTTATCACTACTTATCACAATGAACTGATCTATATCTTGTTTTTTCTGCCACCAATTAGGCTTTCTTTGGGGGGTACATTTTGCTAAGAGACACTTTACTGTAAATGCATTTTAACAGGAAGAATAAGAAAAAAATGGAAAAATTCATTATTTCTCAGTTTTCAGCCATTATAGTTTTAAAATAATACATGCCTCCATAATTAAAACTCACGTATTGTATTTGCCCATATGTCCCGGTTATTACACCGTTAAAATTATGTCCCTATCACAATGTATGGCGACAATATTTTATTTGGAAATAAAGGTGCATTTTTTCCATTTTGCATCTATCACTATTTACAAGTTTAAAATAAAAAAAATATAGAAATATTTCATCTTTACATTGATATTTAAAAAGTTTAGACCCTTATGTAAATATTTACTTTTTTTTTATTGTAATGGTTTTTTTTATAGTAAACATTTTTTTGGGGTAGTTTTGGGAGGGTGGGAGGTAAACAATAGATTTATAATGTAAATGTGTGTTAATTTTTATTTTTTTTTACTTTCAGTTGTAGTATTACTTTTTGGCCACAAGATGGCGGCCATGAGTTTGTTTACATGACATCACTCTAAGCGTAACACACGCTTAGAATGACGCATCGGGGAGGGAACAGCCAGAAAAAGCACAGCTTCCGAGAGAAGCTGTCGCTTTTTCAGCGGGGGAGAGGAATCAGTGATCGGGCACCATAGCCCGATACATTGATTTCGTGGCTACCGAATCCGTGGCCGGGAGTGCGCGTGCACGCGCGTGATCGGCCGCGGGAGCGCGCGGTAGCGCGCATGGTTCCTGGACGTAGTTTCTACGTCCAGGAACCAAAATAGGTTAATTGATGCAAAAACTTTGCTCAATCTATTGGCTGCCCATACACTGCACACAGATTTTGAATCGATTTCAGCATGACTTCTCCGTCTTTGCGAGTCCCCGTTGTTCCTTCAGTCCACACTGGGCATCTTCTCTTTACTTCCTGTCACGTCTTGTGACCAGCAGAACTTCAAACAGTAGAGGGCGATCTACTGTTTGAACTTCCCCTGACAGGATGGGACAGGAAGTGAAGAGAAGATGCCCAGCCGGAGAAGAGGCAGAGGGGACTCGCGCCGGCGGAGAGGTAATGTAATTCTGGGTCGGTCATCGGCCAATCGAACACCGCTATCGATGCGCTCCCGACCTGCCAGCAATTGAGAGAAATTTTCGGCCGGGAAAGATGGAGGGGATCGATCGTTTTCGGATGGAAATCGGTCGATCATTCAGTGTTTGCATTATCGATTTAACAGCAGATTCGATCCCAGTGATCGAATCTGCTGTATATTGGCAGGAATTCGGCGCAGTGTATGGGCACCTTAAAAGGCACCAGAGAAATTTGCTAAATCAACCACTTATGCTAAAAATCAATATTTGTATCCATGATCCCCTTGCCTTTCTCTTCTATGCAGCAGATTATGGCACACAATAATAACTATAATCGTAGATCAGCAATGCACTGTAACACATGTGTTCCTCTGGGATTACTCACACTGTAGCGATGGGCATGATTGCGATTTCCACTGATCACAAATGCGATGCATACAGCATTTTCCGGGCAATTGCAAAGCAATTCTCATCACCTGAAATGAGAACTGCAAAATGCAATCAGGGCAAAATCGTGGAACATCACAATGCTACCTTGTGATCACAATGGCTACTGCATTTTGCAATTCCCAGTATGAAAGGGGCCTTACACTGCACCCCAAATGCCACTGGCTAAATATCCCCTGTGCTTTACTGGGTACCTAAAATGCTTGTAAATCTGCCCATACGTGTAACCACAAGTAGCGTTATACACATTTCCTGTTTCAGTGAAAACCATCATATTCATCCGCGTGCAATCTATTTAGGTGCCAACTGTCACATGGACAGGAGATCAAGGGAAATCTCCCTAATGTGGGTAGAGATGACAGTAACAAACTGTAACGATCGGTGTCAGCACACAGAGAGAATCTGATTATTGGTGATCTGCAGTATCACCAAGAATACAGATATATACCTGATTATTGATGATCTGCAGAATCACCGATAATCCAAGTATAACTAACCTCTGGACACCTATATAGTGTGAGTGTTTGGTGCAACAGTAATGACTTTGAGTAAGACCACCCGAGGAGCAGGTGGTCTTTGGCAGTGAGGGCGATACTTCCTTCTGAGAAGTGCAAAAACCTTCCAGCAGTCTGAGACCTCCAAAGGGGTGGAGTCCCAGGCTGAAGGTAGGAAGGACCTGTGAGTGAGTGACACCTGAAGGTGGATGTCACTAGCAGGTCTGGAGACTATCTCTTAAAGTGAACCGAGCACCTTTTTTTCACTCAGGACATTTCTATAGCACATGAAAAATGTATGCCGACTATCTGTTTCATTATTAAAATAAACTTTAATTTTACCTTGTATTTTACATTCAAAGTTGTTAAATTGGCCTGTTTGAGCAGACCTGCCGACCGTCCCCATCCGCAGAAAGTTCAGTAACCTCTAATTGTTTTATTGCGCTAATTACCAAGAGGTAAGCCATGCCTTTCATCAGCAAAGAGGGTGAATAATTAGGAGTGTGTTTTCAAAGCATGGCTTTGAAAACACACTCCTAATTATTCACCCTCTTTGCTGATGAAAGGCATGGCTTACCTCTTGGTAATTAGCGCAATAAAACAATTAGAGGTTACTGAACTTTCTGCGGATGGGGACGGTCGGCAGGTCTGCTCAAACAGGCCAATTTAACAACTTTGAATGTAAAATACAAGGTAAAATTAAAGTTTATTTTAATAATGAAACAGATAGTCGGCATACATTTTTCATGTGCTATAGAAATGTCCTGAGTGAAAAAAAGGTGCTCGGTTCACTTTAAGGAGAGAGATAGCTCTCAAGGTCGGGCAAGCCAGGTCGGCAACACACGGACAGACAAGGTACAGAGACAGAAGGCTGATTCGGTATCCAAAGGCAGGCAGGGTTGGCAACAGATAATCAGATATGCGTAGGTACCGAATCAGAAAGCAGAGGGATAGTCAGAAAAGCAGTAGGTCATAACAGATATCAAACAATGCCTAGTCTTGGGTGTGAGGTCCGTGGTCTCTACACCCTGGAACTAGTCTGGAGTATAATATGATGGTACACAGTATCCCTAGTCTTGGGTGTGAGGTCCGTGGTCTCAACACCCTGGAACTAATCTGAAGTATAACAGAATGATAACACAAAGTCCCTAATCTTGGGTGTGAGGTCCGTGGTCTCGACACCCTGGAACTAGTCTGAAGTATAACAGAATGATAACACAAAGTCCCTAATCTTGGGTGTGAGGTCCGTGGTCTCGACACCCTGGAACTAGTCTGAAGTATAACACAATGATAACACAAAGTCCCTAATCTTGGGTGTGAGGTCCGTGGTCTCGACTCCCTGGAACTAGTCTGAAGTATAACACAAAGATAAACAGAAGTAATCTGGCTCAGTGTGAATTCCCAGGTCCTCCTGGTTCTAACACACTGTAGGATCTGACTAAGGTCTTCCATGTAAAGGTGGCCACTAACTGTCCAATTTCTAGTGAAAAATCGTTCGAGCGATCAGAAATTCTGATCGGACGAAAAATCGTTCACTACACCATCAACTAGCCAATCATTGCTTCCTATCTATCACGACCACCAAGAAAATCCAAATTTTCATTCGACGAAAATTCATTCGGGCGACATTTTTTTCACTCGTTCATAATCGATTGTGTCCACCAATGGAGATTATTTACAACCAATCCGATCAGAATTTCTGATCGCTGGAACAATTTTTCGCTAGAAATTGGACGGTTAGTGGCCAGCTTAAGTGTTCGCAACGGCAGACCACCTGAGACTGACCAGCAGTGACTATATATAGAGCAGCGCTCTCCGGCGCCACCCATCAGTGATTGACCAATAGTCACTTGCTCTGAGGTCAGCTGACCAACCTGGTCAGCTGATCCCTCCTCGGCTGTCATAAAGGTTCTGCCTCTCCGTGCGCACGTATTCCTCAATCTGTGTGAACTAACAGACCCAGCCACACCAGACGCACGCTGCTGCGTGCAAACCGCCGCGCTGGACGCGGAATCAGCCACCTTGTTGTCAGTACACGCGGCGGCTTTTCCGCGTTCTATTACACAAACCTTACAGGTATTTTGTGCTCAACATTAAACTAAAGCAAAAAGTTTTTTCTTATTTTTTTCTAACTTTATTTATACATTTAGGCTGTCTACACACTACAAAATGCAGAAGACTTTGTTTTGTTGTTTTATTTTCACTGCAATGCGATTTGAACTCTGTGTGTTGTATGCACTAAAATGGTTTTTTATAGGCATTTTGCAGTTTTGTAGTGCATTTTGGAAATTACATCACAAGGTCTCCCAGGTGTTTATGGGTAAAATGGACTGATAATAAGAATGCACGCAAACGTGTTCACGTGCGCTTGTAGGCACATTTTTAGCTTTGCTATACTTCAATGGTGGGCATATAGGATGATAAATGAGTTGAACAGTGCCTTTAGAAGGTGTACTTCATCGCAATAGGATTAATAAGCAATAAGATTTCAACCAAAAAGCTGAATGTTCTTGTAGCAATGTTACTCTGGGATACATTATAACCTGCATAAATTAATAGTCATACACAAACAGAGAAAGTCTGTTGTACTGCAGTCACAGACATGCCCCTTATGCAACAGACCTCCACAGCAGGCAATGCCACACACTACAAGGCAGAAAACATTCTAGGTCCAAACTGTTTAATACAATTCAGAAGTTTCATAACATTTTCACACCACGCTGACAATGACGCACAGACCTGTTATCCTTTCTTCACACAGACACAAGTAGACTCAGGTCCCTCCATCCCTCAAACATGTGCTGACCACAGGAGGTCACCATTGTTACATAAACATTACTCTAAATGTACAGCACATTTATCTCTCCATTGAGAAAAGCTTAGATGTTGTAACAATCGTAATTATACAGTGTTTTCAATTACAAATTACTCAGATCCCACTCTCATTCGGTGGAGGCGTGATGTTAACAGCTACCCAAAGGCATTATTTAGGTGCTGGTGCAAAGATGACATTTCTCTTATGACTACACGCAGAATGCAGGAAGCACAAAGGATAACTACATCACCCCAATGACTCTACAGCTCTTCAACAACAAAACCTATTTTATAATTCTGCTATCTTCAATTGTATATCCCTCCTCCAGCCCACACACACAAACAGCCTCCTTATATTACATAAACGTAATACAATTGGACTTTACAAGCTACGTGTATAGCTCAGATATATACAAAGGGGACTGGCGTTTGCTTCAGCAGCACACAAATGGGCAGATTTACAAGCGTTGGAGAATACTAGAGAACTTAAGTCATCCAGCAAACCTAGACTGGATTAAAGAATACAGAGAAAACTGCTGTTGCACTCACATGCACCCACATCAAGTTCTGATCTTTAATACATTTATTACAGCCTGGACTTTTAGAAACAAAATTCTCTAGCCCTCCCCTGGTAAACGACCCCCCCCCCCCCCATATGTCTAAAGGAACAAAGGTATATGAATTATTGGAGCTAAGTCACAAATGTAGCATACCTGGTGTGCATTTAATGTTACTATGCAACCGTTTAGTACTGACTCTTGTACTTCTAGAATTAAAAGTCATGTACTGCAATACTGCTCCACGGTTGGTTGTGTATTAATAGTATTATTAATGATAAAGTATCTATTACAAAATGTAATTGCAGAATTATGTATATAAACTGCTAATTTACTAACCTTTAAACAACTCCACTTAGTTTTGATATGAATTTGTAATCGTATGGTACACAGTACAAAAAAAATCCAATTCAGGTTTTCTGGATCACTTATGTTCTTCAGTGTTTATGGACCCTTAGGGCTCGATTCATAAAGCGGTGCTAACCCAGTTAGAGACTTTGGCCCATATGCAATTCACTTTTTCACCTGAGTTTTCTCCTAGGTGATAATTTTTCATCTTCGATTTAAAATAGCTTTCCAGTACTTTTCAACTAAAAAAGTACCAAAAAGTAGGTGAAAAAGTGCTACCAATATTATTTTGAACATTTTCTTGGTTGCTGGTGGCTTAAAAGGCATTTTATTGACAAGTTTAAAATTATCACCTAGGAGAAAACTCAGGTGAAAAAGTGAATTGCATATGGCCCTTTAGGCGTGATAACCATTGCACCACGCTGGTGAAAAGCCAGTTTAGGCGTGATAATTTTAGGTGTGATAAGTTTAGGTGTGATAAGTTTAGGCATGCTAAGTTTAGATAAGTGTAGATAGCGTGCAAAGTCCCGCACGCAAAGCAGCGCCATTAAACTCTATGCAAAGTGCACCAGACTTTGCTAGCGCAAAACTTTTGATCAGCTGTGCACTGCGGTGCTAACACAGTTGGTGCTTAAACTTATCATGCCTAAACTTATCACACCTAAACTTATCATGCCTAAACTTATCACACCTAAACTTATCACACCTAAACTTATCATGCCTAAACTGAGTTTAGGCGTGATAAAGGGCTTTTCACCAGCGTGCTAACTGTTAGCACCGCTTTGTGAATCAGGCCCTTTGTGTTATCCAATGTTTGCTAGATCACTTGTGCTCTCCACTATTCTTTTGTGCTTTATAATAAATCAAGAGAGAGTTGAGGCACTATGAATTGCAAATTGTGTACCTTTAATCACAGCATACAGACATCGGGGTTACAGTGGGGTGAAGAGAGCCAGACAGCCGTTTCGCTTATACCAAGCTTTCTCAGAGGCCAGTGAGTACAGTATATCTCACTAGCCTCTGAGGAAGCTTGGTATAAGTGAAACGGCTGTCAGGCTCTCTTCACCCCCACTGTAACCCCGATGTCTGTCTGCTGTGTACACAATTTGAAATTCATAGTACATCAACTCTCTCTGGCTTTATTATAAGATGTGTATTTTCCTGGAGAGCACATGATTGATGGTACCCAATCCAGCATTGCCAGTCGCCTTTTCCCTAAGCATCTAGTGACAGTCTCTTCCTCACATGTTATTCTCTTGTGTTTGCTGGATCAATTGTGTTGTACGGTGTTTGCTGGATCACGTGTGCTCTCTGGTGCTTGCTGGATCGCTTGTGTTCTCCAGTGTTAGCTGGAACACTTGTGCTCTCTGGTGCTTGCTGGATCACTTGTGCTCTCTGGTGCTTGCTGGATAACTTGTGCTCTCTGGTGCTTGCTGGATAACTTGTGCTCTCTGGTGCTTGCAGGAACACTGGTGCTCTCTGGAACACTTGTACACTCTGGTGCTTGCTGGATCACTTGTGCCCTCTGGTGCTTGCTGGGTCACTTGTGCTCTCTGGTGCTTGCTGGATCACTTGTGCTCTCTGGTGCTTGCTGGAACACTTGTGTTCTCCAGTGCTTGCAGGAACGCTGGTGCTATCTCGTGCTTGCTGGAACACTTGTGCTCTCTGGTGCTTGCTGGAACACTTGTGCTCTCTGATGCTTGCAGGAACACTGGTGCTCTCTGGTGCTTGCTGGAACACTTGTGCTCTCTGGTGCTTGCTGGAACACTTGTGCTCTCTGGTGCTTGCTGGAACACTTGTGCTCTCTGGTGCTTGCTGGAACACTTGTGCTCTCTCGTGCTTGCTGGAACACTTG
This sequence comes from Hyperolius riggenbachi, assembly GCF_040937935.1. Lineage (NCBI taxonomy): Eukaryota > Metazoa > Chordata > Amphibia > Anura > Hyperoliidae > Hyperolius > Hyperolius riggenbachi. Next base: position 214,431,184 of record NC_090648.1, on the reverse strand, counting down.
TGATCTCTGGTGCTTGCTGGAACACTTATGCTCTCTGGTGCTTGCTGGATCATTTGTGTTTTTGTTTGCTTGCTGGATCACTTGTGTTCTTCAGTGCTTTCTGGATCACTTGTGTTCTCAAGTGTTTGCTGGATCATGTGTGCTCTCAGTATAAACCACATGCACCTAAGAAAACATTGTCCAGTTACAATAGGAGAATGATGGGGCAAAGCCAATCATGGGGCTAGAGAACACAGAGTTTGGAATTTCTGGAACTGAAATTGCTTTGAATATTTGTTTTCAACAGAAATGAACACTACAGCACCCAGATCCTGAAATAAATTATTTCTAAATTAAATAAAGAATTTGCATTATCAGCCTCCAAACAGTTCACTTGCAATAATGGATTACAAGCTTCAGAGTCTAAAGAGATACAACACTCTTCAAACTCTGTACCTTGTTCTTCAGTTGGTGTCACTTAATACAACAATATGTGGGACCAATCAAGTCAAAGGATGACATGAATGTAGCAGCTAATTGGGCTTTCTTGCTCACAGTATATTCAAAATATTGGGCAACTGACGGATTTTTTAAATTTGCAATATTTTCCTTGTATGAATGTGGAAGAGTGATGGCAGATAGTAACAGAGCACAAGACTTATAAGAGTGGAAGATTGTGTGATTCAGGATGCTGAGAAAAGGAAGGCTTACCGTTCACAGGACGTTGTGCTTTGACAAGCTGACAGTAGGAATATTTTTTCAGAACCTGTTCTTTCATTTATAATTCATCCTGTAGGAAAGGCTTTAATGCTATTCTTATCAACTCACACTGCAGTTTCAGCAAATATAAAGCACTTAACTGTTGTACACTTTCTCTTTCATTAAGCTTACACTCCAGTCAAAACTCACACTAAGCACTGAAATGCACATGGAGAGAAGCCCACCTTCCCTGAACGTCTGTTCTTTATCCTGGTTTCAGAGCTGGTAAACTGCATGTGTAACTATGTACATCCAACACTGCCGATGTGCTGAGTTTAAAGAGGCTGTGTCATCATATATGTACTGAGGTTATTACCCAGCAACCTCTATTTATATCTCTGCCAATAGATGGTGCACCTCCTTGTCTATAGCACCATATTACTTCGCCCATCATCACCATTAATGACACAGAGCAAAAAATAAAGGACCCTGGCTCAACTCACATGAAGCCAGAAAATACAAATAACAGCTCCAAATAACAAAACATTGGCTTAGATTCACTAAGTATTACTGCATTCGGCAATGCAGAAAACAGCTGATTTTACTGAACAATAAACAACAAGTGTCAGCGCCAAGGCAGAAGGCGACCGCAGCCGAGAAGGACAATGTCCAAAAGTCCACACAAGCAATGAATATATAAAGTCAGCGCAGGTCTATAGTAATACAGCTTTCGTCATTTTCTGGTATACAGGATCTTCGAACAAAAAGGTAAAGAAGCAAGGCTTACCAGATTCCAACAACCCACATTATAAGGTTGTAAACGAGTTTGATAGATGGTCCGCAGAACTTTCAAATGGTGTCGTTTCACCAGCGATGTTGCACACCACAGATTCCTCCGGGAATATATTAGATATCCTGAGGTCGCAGAGACTCGCCAAAGAGGAGTCCAGTAGGATATTTGAAAGTTCATTTGAAAGTTCTGCGGACCATCTATCAAACTCGTTTACAACTGTAACGATTGTGGAACTTTCTCCGTGATCAGCGCACAACGTGTGCGCTGACACAGCGGAAATCCTCCACAAGCGTGTAATTGCAGGCACCCAGCAAAAGGTGCTACGCACCTGTAGAGGGAAATTCCTGTCGGCAGATGGTGCTGGGGAGTGCAGAGGAACCAATCCTCTGTACCTCCACAAATGCCAGACAGGAATTGTACGAAGCGCAGAACGCAATTGCAAGAGAGGCGATTGCGAATGAGAACGAGCAAAGGGACAGGTTGTATGTGTGTGCGCCAATCCAGTCGGCACCCCGCGACCGCGCACACACAACAGCAGATATGAAATAGGAACGCGATCGCGAGAGGTGCGATTGCCAGACGTGACACAAGGCAGATCAGAACAGAATACGAGGGTAGCAAAGGCACAGCAAATAATACAATGAGAAGATGCGGAAAATAACAAACGCTAGCTATCCGCGAACACCGCACTCATTCGCAACAGTGCACGCGGTTATGCGCGGTCTCCACGTGATAAGCACAATAGAGACAAGCACGCCTAACTAACCATCGACGGACAAACATGAAACAGAGGACGCGAACGCTTGCTTAACGGTTACCTCACCGAGCCTCCAGCAAGCGGTCGCAGCAGACAAGACAGACACACGAAAACAGGGACAAGTGAGAGATAGGATCCACAGCACTAGCGAAAAGTGGCTAGCGCGATCCAGGTACAGAGTAGCAGAACAGAAGGATCCACAGCACCAGCGGAAAGTGGCTAGCGCGATCCCAGGAGACAGAACAGAAGGAGCCACAGCGCTAGCGAAAAGTGGCTAGCGCGATCCCAGGAGACAGAACAGAAGAGATAGCTGGTAGCAACCGCTGCACCAGCTATACTCTAAGAACAGAGATCAGAACCATTTCCTATCGACCACCGCCGGGACAGGACAACAGCAACAGAACAAACAAACAGATAAACAATCCTAACTGCACTATGGAATCTGCCTAGCACAGTTTCCAGGAATTACTCTAAGCTGATCTTCAAACCAAGAGCATGGCTGACACTCTCCAGAGTGTTTCACAGGAATACTCCTTATGAACAGCAAAGCATTGTGGGACACACATAGTACTTATAGTCCACGCCTCCAATGAATGTGGCCAGGCAATTTGCATGACAACGTATGCAAATTCCTCAGCAAGCACAAGCTGCAAAACTGACAGAAGCTCTTCTTTCCAGAGTCCTGCAGCATGCAAACCTACACAATGGTCAAAAAGCTGCCTGCCTGCACAGGCAGCTGAGCAAATCATCACAACAACCTTATAATGTGGGTTGTTGGAATCTGGTAAGCCTTGCTTCTTTACCTTTTTGTTTGAAGATCCTGTATACCAGAAAATGACGAAAGCTGTATTACTATAGACCTGCGCTGACTTTATATATTCATTGATTTTACTGAACAGTTTGTAAAATGTTAATTGACTAAAGCTGTTAACGCATTGAAATTAAAATTACGGCCTAGTGAGATAAATTAGAGACTTTAAGTCCAGGCTGGTCTTAAATAATTACTTAAGACCAGCCTGGACCTGTCTGTAACTAGCAATCAACATGAGGTAAAATTGACAGACTAAAGGAGACAGGCAATAGGAAGAGCGATTTGGTCTCTGTGAGTATTCTAGCATTATATTAAGAGCAATCTATGTCCATGCTATTTTGATTATTGCTGGATGACTCTCTTGAGACATTATATCCTTGCAGACTTAATCAAAAGTGTCATTGTGATCTTAAATGGGTGATGGTCATACTCATGCACAGCAACATATCATATTATTTGATGTTTGTGTACATACTTGCATTATCATGCATGTACAAAATATTGATATGTGCAGGGCCGGGCCGAGGCAGAGGAAAGAGAGGCTCCAGCCTCAGGGCGCACTGTAGGAGGGCCACAAAACTTTCTCAGCTATCGTTCCCCTTTTGTGTTTGAAGCAAAGAGAAATAAGAAAAGGGGATACATGACAGTGACTGCAAGCCAGATAACTAGAGATTAAGGTGTGTGTGTGTGTGCGTGGGGGGGGGGGGGGGGGGGGCTGGGGCGCCTCTTACTCTAATTGCAATCAGTGAGTGACAGCTGGGGTTTGAGGAATGGGGGTGCACTTTGGTGTCTCATGCTGGGCATACACGGACAGTTTTTCCTTATCAATCGAGCCGCTGATGGCTCGATTGATCATTTCCGACAGGTCCGATCATCGTGCGGATCGATTCGCCGCTCGATCCCCGCGGGTGGACAAAGGACAGAATCGAGCAGAAGATAAGGAAGCGCCCGCGGGGACAAGCGGGAATCGATCCGGGCGTACGCGGGGACGAGTGGGGATGCACCGGCATCGAGCCAGCAGCTCAATCCAGCGCGGAATTGCATCCGTGTATGCCCAGCATTAGCCTTGGATGCTGGAGGACCTTGTCCCAGCTTTGGATATGTGTATTTGTATAATATACTAATTAAAATACACAGTTGAGCAGCATACACTGGTTTTGTGTGGTTTTCTACAATAGGAAGTGCCACCTGGTTCTGCTACTCACTACATTTGATCTGATACACTACCAGGAGAGACATCAGAAAGAAAAGAAAAAACGCACAAGAGCAGACACAAAGAAATGGATCATGCAGACCACTTGTAGGAGAAAAAAACACAATTGCTGCAGAGACCTGTGGAGTAGGTCTCTGCAGCAATTGTGTTTTTTTCTCCTACAACTTCTTCATTACCGGGAAGGTTTTAGTAAATTGAAGCAACATTTTATGGAATATTACCAAATTATTACCGCATGTGTGGAAATCTTAGTGGAATCGGAAAAAAGTATAAAATACCATGGGCTTGATTCACTAAGACAAATAGCATGCCTTATCAAAGTTAGCACGCCTTATCAAAGTTAAGCCAGGACGAGTGGAGCTCTCATCATTGCCATTTAGCAGACATAAATTAGCTATGCAACTCTGATAGGGCGTGTTAACTTTGATAACGCATGTTAACTTTGATTAGGAGTGCTATTTGTCTTAGTTAATCAAGCCCCAAATGTGGTATTTTACTGGCCTAATTTGTTTTTACTGAACAGCCCTTAGTGAATTGAAGCCATAATGCTGGTTCCACAGCACAAACCCCAGTGCCACAACAAGGCCAAAGTCATTCTGAGATCCCTATACTACTGGAACAGTGGATATTTATTCACAATTGGGGCAGGAAACCCAGAATTAAATGGAAAGATCTGTACCTCACTCTCATATGTATGGATATGTGGCATATGCTTTTCTTTATGCCAGGTCACCTTTAACCCCTAGGAGAAGCCTGCTTGGCAGCAGATGCTTTCCCACTACAGGCTTGTAAAACAATAGTAAACAGAGCAACCCTTATCTGTAGCATATCTGCACCATTTCTAAAACATAGAATGATTTTACTTGATGCATGGCATTGCATCGTATATGCATGCCTTAAATCCTCTACCCTAAAGAGTAACTCTGCAAAAGCTCATTTAAACCTCTATTCTCCTGTGTTAAACAGTTTAGAAGGAAGCCAAAAAGGCAATACTGAAGTTAAAAATCTCTCTCACTTTGATGTTTGCTGGACAGCAAGGCTCTGTATTCACAGTGGGAAGGCTGCTTTCACAGTGGGAAGTTACAGGCTCATGTTACAGCAGCTTGTAACAGCAGCCTAACTCACAGCACATGTTCCGTTAGAGTATACTGCGTGAGTCCGCTATTGTTCCTAGCCACATGGCTAATTAATATTCACTGCACAGCAGTGTTGTCCGGATCATGAACCATTAGGATCTTTGATCCTGATCTTTTTTGTGAGTTGAATCATCATGAAGCAGGGTAAGGGAGGATATGACATCACAATTGGCTTCATACAAGACAGACAAACATGGAACCTGCCATGAGCTGTCAGGAGCATCATTCTCTGCAAATACTATATAAAAATTCTGTGAAATCCAAACGATGACAGTGAAATGCATATGTAATGTAAGTACAGCCAATATTTAGCTACTGATAAATGTGTTTTTTTTCTCTGAGACCCTATACCTAACAACTCCTCTTCAAAAATACAGACAGTAAAGATTTTGGACAAATAATGCCCTAGTTCAGCCTCTCATTTTTTTAAGGCATATGATGCATTTATTAGCAAGGCACAACGATTTGTACATTGCACATCTGCACTTTTTGCAATAAATATAAATAAAGCATCTATGTGGCTTCTGGAAGGCAGCATCCAACAGTGTATCACTGCCATTAGAGTGGAAGCTCCTTCCCCAGCACAAGGCAGATCACCTGACCTCGCTCCTCTCCTCCCTCTGCAGAAAGAGATATACTGTTTGTGACCAGCACTACCACTATAGTTCAGCAATTCCGGGCTAGTAAAAAAGCGCGCACAGGGAACGTGGACAAAAAGGGCGCCGCCATAGACTGCAATGCAAAATATCGGCTATTCGGCGCCCGACAGGAAAAAAGGGCGCCCGAGAAATAGCGGTTACAGGGATCGTGTTAACAAAAGTTTTCGTTTACAGAATAAGGGTTATAACAAATATTGTTTACAAGTTCGTTTTGAGTTTATGTTATACTTATTTTTTCGTTTTTAAATTTCGCTTATATCAGTTTTTACTTATTTTTTCGTTTAAAAATTTCGCTTACAAAAGTATAACAACTAAATTTTCGTTTACACTTCTTTGATCATTTAAAAATTTGTTTTCATATGTATAATGCGTAAATACCGTTTTCAACCTTATTGTATTAGAAATACATCGCTTTTGGTATTAACTTTGTTTTTACACTTATAATGCGTTGATTATAGTTACTAAAATATCGCTTTTAATATTACTGTTATATTAAGGTTGTTTTTACACTTATAATGCGTCGATTATAGTTACTAAAATATCGCTTTTAATGTTACTGTTATTTTAAGATTTCTAATGCTTGTAAGGCTATCTATTGTATTTTATATATTTATATATACTTTTCTCTATTTATAATATTAATGTATACGTGATTTTAAGGCTATTTTAAAGCTATTTATTCTATTACAAATATATAAATTATTTTATTCATGTTATTTGTAGAGAAGTATTTTAACGATTAAATGTATTATTGTATATATGTGTTTAGGGTGTTTGTGCGGTGGGGATGGTTAGGTTTAGGCATTAACAGGGGGGGTCTAGGGGTTAGGGATAGGTACAGGGAGGGTTAGGTATAGTTACAGTATAATATACGCAATCAGGGGGTGGTTAGGGTTAGGCACCACCAGGGGGGTCTTAGGGTTAGGCACCAACCGGGGGGGTCTTATGGTTAGGCACCACCAGGGGGGTCTGAGGGTTAGGCACCACCAGGGGGGTCTTAGGGTTAGGCACCACCAGGGGGGTCTTAGGGTTAGGCACCAACCGGGGGGGGTCTTAGGGTTAGGCACCACCAGGGGGGGTCTCTTAGGGTTAGGCACCACCAGGGGGGTCTTAGTGGTAGGCACCACCAGGGGGGGTCTTAGGGTTAGGCACCACCAGGGGGGTCTTAGGGTTAGGCACCACCAAGGGGGTCTAGGGGTTAGGGATAGGTACAGGGAGGGCTCTGTGTGAGAGTAAGGTTAGGTATAGTTACAGCACAATATATGTAATATATACAATTTATTAAATTATATATATTTAAACAAAGAGGGGTCTAGGGGTTAGGGATAGGGATAGGGAGAGATCTGTGTGAGCCTACAGTTTGGTATAATTACAGTAAAATATCTGTAAAACCTACCATTGCATTGCTATGCTTAATACAAGTGTAAATATCGTTTTTCTTATAGACGATATTTGATGTTTCTTTTCAGAATTCATTTGTTGTTATAGACGGTATTTTGCCATTTCATTTCCGTTTATTTAACCTATTTAGCACTAAATTTTCGTTTACAACCCTTTCAAAGAAAAATATGGTTTTGCATTAAAACTTAAAATTTCGGCTATATCCCGCGCCCTTTTTTCCAGGCGCCCTTTTTTGATACACACCAGCAATTCCCCCCAGCTGTATGATTAATGCAGCATTTAAAGCAAAACTGAACTGAAAATAAAGTGAGACAAACAATTGAATCCCATAGTCTTATTTTATGTTTAAAAGCTAAAATCAAAAGACAAACATTTTCACTGTCTCAGCTGAATGATGACAGATTTCACTGTTTTACCTCCTTTTTGCCTATCCCTTTACTTGGAACTGTACTTCTGCCATGTAAGAGTTTTATAGCCTGTAATTAGTAGTCAATGAGTTAAACTTACAGTTGGACTGAAATCCTACCGGAGAGAAACTTTAATTCTGAGCAACTCATTTTGACCCTTACAGTGAGAAAATGGAAATATGAAACACTCTAGTTCTATGTAGGCTTTGGACTGTGTATACACATGTTTATCTCATCATGCCATATGTCAGATCCAGTACCCTTTAACCCTTCCCACACCGTCCTCAAAGTGATTTAAAAAAAAAACCATGTACCCCTCAGAACCTGTTCTGTCTGCAATAAGAAACCCTTCCTCACTGCCCTTTTCAAATAACTTTTTTTATAAACACATTGGTGAGGATGTGGGAGGGGTAGGGGCTTTATTACACACACAGCAGTTAGGAAGTACACATGACTAAATACTGAGATTTTATAAAGCTGCAATGCTGGCCACAAAGAGTTAATCTCTGAAGAACAGCAGAGATGAGGTGGTAGGAGTTCAGATGATCAGCGCTGCATTCATAAGAAATAGACCAGCTGGTGCCCCTCTCAGCTCCTCCCCTTCCTGGCTACCCCATGTGGGTGATGATAGGACAGGCGAGGAGACTAACTAAGCTGCATTTTAAGATTCAAGCCAATAAGGCATTTAAAACACAATTAGGTACGTAAAAATGTTCTATGTGCAAAGCTCAAAACTTTGTGCATGGTAAACCATTATATATTCTGCATAATTGAAAAACAAACAGAATGACGGCTTGAATGTAAAACCTCTAGACAGATTTTTACTTTGTGTGCTCAGTCTTTACCAGCACTTGCCTCCATGCAGGAAGGAAACACACAAAAGCTCTTGCTGCAGGAGGAGATAGCTTGTAATCCTGATGGCAGGAAGAGCCAGGCACAGGACCAGAAGTTCCATAGGGGATTTGTATACCTGCAATAAACTGTGTGCTCTTTTGCAAACAATTGAGCGAAAATACATCTTTTGAGATGAGTTATTACAGTTACAGACACATACTCTGCATTTCTAGGTGCCTATTTACCGGTAAATAGGAAAATAGTTTTTTCTTGGGACTGCACTACATTTCAAAACTGTAGAAGAAGAAAAGACGAACTCCGGGCACCTTCCGTCCAGTGCTGTTTATTGCATGTAGTGACAGACATCCATAAAGGTACCACATACACTGTCTACCTCATCCTGGTGATGTTCAAGGTGATGGTGTGGTGGAGGTCAAGGAGCCAGGGCACAGGGTGGGACCGGCGACGGCCGTTTCGCGTCTATACAGACGCTTGGTCACGCTGCGTACCAGGATGAGGTAGACAGTGTATGTGGTACCTTTATGGATGTCTGTCACTACATGCAATAAACAGCACTGGACGGAAGGTGCCCGGAGTTCGTCTTTTCTTCTTCTACAGTTTTCATTGCATCAGTGCTTCCTTCGCATTATATCCGTGAGCACACGTCCCAGCTAACTGACAGCGGCAACCACAGATGGCATGGTGAGACTTTTTTGCTTTTTTATTCACTCACATGGTAATGCTCATAGGTAATAGGGAGTGCCACTCTGAGGTCTTCCTTGTTCTCCCTATACAATACTGCACTACATTTCCTCTGGGCCGCTACCTGCACAATGCAGGGACGCTCATCATAACTTACAAATATGGTGACTTCACAGAGAAAAAAAAAAACATAATGAAACCAAACATGTGACAACCATTACAACTGAAAATGAGCATGTGATGGGAAATAATTATCTGAGTAAGCTTCAATGAAAGCTCATTTAAAAGAAATGTAACTTTGCCTTCTTAAAACAGAAGGTATTTGCAATAATTCAGATTTAACGAGGAACTGTAGTGATAATAACATAATTAATACAATTTCTTATTTTTACTTATTTTACTGGCATTTATTTAGAGATTATTTAGTCAGTGTTTGCCCATTATTTAACCAACGAGTTAGAGCAAACAGTATCAATATTTGGTTAAGAGCCCGTTCTCACCTGAGCGGGAATCGCGCGATTCCCGCTCACGGCAAACCGCTACACAATGTAGCGAGTGGCAGTGTTCTCACTGCCGCGGTTGCGGTTAGCCGTCGATGAGCATGCATGCAGCGGTTTGCCGTCGACGAGCGTTCCGCGATTAGCGAGCAAAGCACGCTAATCGCGATCGCGGCAAAACCGCCACAGTGTCCAGTGATTTTTCCGCGCTAATCGTGGGAAAATCACTCTTCTGCGATTATAAGTGTGAACGGGCCCTAAAGGTCCATACATTGGGCTGTAATATTGCAACAACTACCACAGCAAGATGCCCATGGGTGGAGAAATTACGCACTCATTTTTAAAGTCAACAATACAATTCAATTTTATTTGGACAAATCACCAGCACAATAAAATAAATAAAACCGTTTAAAAAGTTCTCCTAACTCTGATTGTAATCAGACAACGTGCTGACGAATAAACCATGTATACTACAATACAGAGGTCTCACAGAGATCAATAGAAAAAAAAGAGGAGTCTGCTAAATCTGCTGCTTTGAATGGCCAACAGCTAGACAATTTTACCACTTCCATGTAGTATGAGGGCTTACCTACACAACCTCTTAAGGTGGCCATACACTGGTCGATTTGCCATCAGATTCGACCAACAGATAGATCCCTCTCTGATCGAATCTGATCAGAGAGGGATCGTATGGCCACCTTTACTGCAAAGAGATTGCAAATCGATTTCAGCCTGAAACCGATCACAATCTGTGGAGCTGCCGCTGCTGCCGCACCCCCCCCCCCCCCCCTTCATACATTACCTGTTTCGGACGGCGAGAGTCCCCTGGTCCCACTGTCTTCTTCTCCGCTCCAGGCTCCAGACTGTTCCTGCAGCTACTGAGCTTCCTGTCCAGGGGAAGTTTAAACAGTAGAGAGCGCTCTACTGTTTAAACTTCCTGCCGGGACAGGAAGTTCTGTGTAGCTGCAGCCGGTCCGGAACCCAGCGCGGAAAGAAGATAGCGGGGACCAGGGGACTCGCGCCGGCCAGAACAGGTAATGTATACCCGCTGTATTGCGTCGGTCGTCGGGCATTCGAACGCCGCTATCGACACACTCACGACTCGCAGGCGATTCAGAAAAATCTTCCGCACAGAAGGATCGACGGGAATCGACGGGAATGATCAATTTCGTACGGAAATTGATCAGAACAATCAATTTCCGTCTGAAATCGATCATTCCCCTCGATTCCCGTCGATCTGTCCGCGCGGAAGATTTTTCTCGATCGCCGGCGGGTCGGGAGTGTGTCGATAGCGGCGTTCGACAGCGGTGTGTGTGGCGATTTCACAGCAGATTTAATCACTGTGATCGAATCGGCCGTATATCGGCGGGAAAATCGTTAGGTGTATGGGCCCCTTTAATAGTACTCAAAATCTGTTGGCCATCATAATGGCAGTCTATTAAGTGTCCCAGAGTTAGAATACGTGAACTATTGACCTTTTTTTTTCTCCTTCTGCTCTCAGAAGTTGTATTCTACCAGGAACATTTTTATGGCTGTAATCTACTTATCAGTGATGATATTCCTGACAAGCTACCGACAAGACAGAAGCTGCCACTTCCATCTCTAGAAATTAACTATTTCAGGCAGCAAAAAAAAACAAGTAAAACAGCCTGGTTATTTATATGTTTTGCACTATACATACAAATGTTTATCTCATCATGTCACACATCGCCCTCGGGTACACTTTAAGTTAATAAAGGCTTAATGAAGGATAACTCATGGAGAGATTTTTTTTGCCTGAAAAGTGCTGAAATTTAATTTAAAGATAAAGTGAAACATGAGTAAAGAGAGATAAGTGATGAGAAAAGTTTTGTGACTCAACCCCATACTGTGAAAATAGATAAAATAAATTAACCACATTTTAGCAAATGATGCAAACACCATAACAAATTTCTAAAGCACTCATGTGTCAATGCCTTTAACGTGCCTAGCTGATGAGATAAACAGAAATACTGAATGTGACTGATGCTATATGCAAAGAATTTCTTTATTCCGAGATGCATTTATCCTGGTTGTGTTGAAAGCAGTGTTTGCATTGTACACTTACATAAATGGGCAAGATATTATGCACAGAAAGTGAGATATTCAGCTGTAATGAATTGTAAAGTCTATACATTGATGAAGAAAGGTAAGGTGTTAGAACAATTCAAAGCATGTTTTTTAGTGTTATAATTGCTCATTTGTGGAGGTGGTAGGGACTTTATAGTATTCCAGCATAGAAAAAGAATAGCAGGCCTAAAACTGACCATTGATATAATGTGGAGCGAGGCATGCCTGAATAATTATACTTTCCAAGCGTTTGTCCCTATGTAAATTGCAATGGGAGAGGTTTAAAGGTGGCCATACACTCGTTAGATTAGCAGCAGATAGATTTCTGATCTATCTGATGTGTTTAGGAACATTTTTTACTAGGAACAGATTTCTAATAGATTTCAGTTGGTAATCTATTGAAAATTGATCTGATGGCATTTTTTTTGCCATCAGATTTCCATTAGGGCCAATGCAAAATGATAAGCAATCTCAACAGATCGACCTAGATTTTCCAGCCTGCCAGATCGTTTGAAATCGATTGAAATCGACCGCAAATCGATCGATTGGTCAATCGATTTGCAATCGACCAATCGATCGATTGATTTTGATCAATTGATTGGCCAAAAATCGGCTGAGTGTATGGGCCCCTTTAGCAGATAAATCTTACTTCAGGAAGACAAATAATATTTGAAGAAAGTCTGAAAAATACAGCCTGTCTACCTAAGGGTGCAGCAGCCAGAGCTGTATATTGGTGCTATATACACAAGACAAGATGGTCACCCAATCTCGCTTCCCAAAAAAATGCCTGATAAGCCTGGACCCTGTAATAGTTGACCAAAACGACTGTTGTTAAATTATTCCAGTTGACAGTTGTAGGAACAGTCATTGTACAGACATGCTGCCCAGCTACAACCAAGCAGTCTCTTCTGTTCTATGGGAAAAGCAAAGGATGAATGTGAGGTCCTCAACAATAGTTGCCCTTTGTGCCAATCATTTAGTGAACTGGAATCGAAGGCTGCCAAATGCCTTTGTGAAATATCTGTACTGATACTAGTTTTTCAGCAAAGACGATCAAGAATGATCGTCTTGAGGATGATTTTTTTGCATTATGAATGGCTGACTGCACACAGCTTGTAACACAGTGAATATTGTGGAAAGCTGGAACTAAATCCTTGTAGGCACTTTAGATGGCCCTCAGCCAAGGCTCGGGGCCACCTCTTCCAAGAATCTAGCATGTGTACAGCCCCCCCTTATCTAATGCCCTCAGTAAGTCGGTGAGAGATACAGCTGTTGGATTGCCTCAGTCGAGTGCATGCCGCCGGCATTATTCTCCGACTCGCCACACCCTCTCCATGCCACACCATCATGTGACACGCTGTTGGCCTTCCTTCCTCCCATATCTCCAAAACACAGGCTAGCGATGCATCTGTACAGAACCCCAAACTACAAACTGTCGCTTGAGGGATCAAGTCCCGATTCCTGCAGGTGACAGTGGAGGTGCAGTAGTTAAAAAAAACAACTGAAGCTTCTGTTGTTGCAACATTATTAGGGCAAGTGTGCACACGCACCTGAACTGTGCCTGTACACAGCTGCTGAACAACACAGCCGAAACATGATGAGGAGTGGCTTCCATGGGGTTCATTGAACCCTACTAGTGGTACTGAAGCTGCTTTAAAGGTTCACAAAAGTTATTAGTAGTGTTGAAGCTGTGTTATGAAGTGAGGTGCTGGGCATTTAAACGATCACACAAGTTACTGCGCTGCTAAACAACACTAAGCACGACTTCAGTGCAACTAGCAGGCTTCAGTTAACCCTATAAGCATCAGAGGCCGCTCCTCATGTTCACTTTGAGATGATTACGGCACAGTATATGGCACAGGCAGTGTTTATGCATGGATATACATTTGCAGGTCAGTCTTATTTGCTTGTTTCTGATATACTATAATGTGAAATAACACTAATATATTTAATCAATTTCTAACTGGGAGAATAGGACCCTTATTATAAATCATATAACAATGAACAAATCTTATTAAAAACAATGCATAATCTCAAGTTAATATGTATTGCATATACATTAAGCAAACAACGTCTTTGTGTGATCACTCAAACCGTGGATGTTGTAGAACATACTGAGAATTTTTACTGTGTATCTACGTGCATAAATCATGTATGTCATAACGTGTTATTTCCCATAGTGTTGTCTGTTGCTTCTTAACTAGTACATATTCATTATAAAGCACAAAATGTGATCTGCTGAAACAATTTGCATATCTGAACAGCCGTAGGACATTTGTTTAAAAAGGACGTTAATATCTTATGACAATTTTCACGGTATGTGCCAAGGAAATCTACGTGCAATAAGCAACCTGGTCGTAAAGCAGAAAATCACAAGACGTGAAGATGCACTCTCCTCAGTTATCCCATTGCTGGTGTTTATCTTATTTAAATTCCCATGTTTCTGTATGAAAGGTAGATGAGGGTTCTATACAGATGGAGGAGGGCTGTGAGGAAACCATATAATGAATGAGAGTCATTCATAAAAGTCAGTTAATTTGGTTCCTAATACTTGCTAATGCCATTTGGGCATCTGATATTGGAGTACTGGAAATGTTTTTAACCCACAGAATAAATATCATAAGTGTCAGAAAACGGGAAGGTCAAGATTGGCAGTATTAGGTTTTTGAGAACTGTTTGAGTTCTGCTAGTATTCAGCTACAGTTATTGCTTTGCGTTAGGCCTCGGTATAGGGTTATTACAGAGTTAAGAACAGTGTAAAAGACAGTTTGGAGTTTGGGTTCGTTTAAAAGTTTATAGCTAGCTTAGGTAAAATGTTAGGGTTTATTTTAGGTATATGTCAAGGAACATGTTAAAGATAGGTGCTAAACTAATTCAAATGCATGTGCATGGCCGGATTTCTGGCAAGGCCACATAGGCCATGGCCTAGGGCACCAGATAAACAAGGGGCGGCCTGCAGACAGTGGGCATTATTTGCAGGGCATTATTTGCAAGTGTCCAAACAAATGAAAGGGGTCAGGATAACTGCACTATTAGTACCAGCTGGCATCTGCCTGTGCAGTGCTACAGGCAGCTGCAGTCCGTTAATTAAATGTTTGTGAGCAGTGTGTGACTAGCAAAAAGCCAGACCTTGTCCAATGACATAGCAGCAGCAGCAGGCAGTTACAAAAGGCCGGGTCTCACGCACTTGGTGTGGGGGATGAAAGGACCAGGGGCAGCACCAGCAAATAGTACAGAATACAGAAGGCAGCCTCTCACAGTACCCATTCCTTAATTATTGATTGGCCAGCGCGGTTACCCTGGAGACAGCAGTGGGTACAGGACTCACTTTACGTGTTGCTGACCCCACCCACTGTCCAATTGTGAGCCACTTTTGACAATGTGTGTGTGGTGGACGGCTCCCACCACGCCCATCACCTGTAGATCGCTTGACTGACCAGTTCCCCCGTGTGACGTGATTGATTCACTTCACGTTGCCATGGAGACCTCGGCACTAGTCACAATAGTGGACACCAGCGGCCCAAAATTTTTCGGGTGTGTGTGTGTGGAGAGAGGTGGTAGGATACGGTTTCGGTTGGGGCGGCTGGTAATAGTCGGCCTTGGGCGGTAAGAAGTACAAATCCGGCCCTGTGCATGTGCAGGTATAATGACTGTTGTATTTTCTCCTTTGTAATCTGTAGGTTTTCTAATTGATGGCTCTAACCAGTGATTGTTGTACCTGTGCACAGGAAGATTTCCCCTTGCGTATCGCTTCCTCCTGGTATGTGAGAGTCCCGGATCTTTCCCCTAAAATGTTTGTCTTGCTTTCAGCTGTCATTGGTAAAATTCTGATTTCCAAACTAAACAAGAAATATAACTAGCTGCAGAAATATTTTCCACGCACACAACACCCTGTGTTAAATGAGGAGGACCTTTGCCTTCTTATCCTGTCACTAACATCACACAAGTAGAAGTGACCAAGGGGAGGAGCTCAGTGAGAGAAAATGGGGTGGCGATAACTTACAGTATATCTCAAACTAAAGTTCCTTTCCATCTTAAGATGTTAGAAATGTGAAAGTGAGCTGACTGAACAAGGGATTATTATAGTAATAGGTGTGTAATGTGGCTTTGTATCTTGACTCGAATTGATTATGACGAGACTATGCTTCCTTAGTGCAGGTCACACATTTATAAGTCTCACAAGACAAGACACAGAACATTTATATTACGCTTTACTCCTGGTGAACTCAAAGCGCCAGAGCTGCAGCCACTAGGGTACGCTCTAAAGGCAGTAGCAGTGTTAGGGAGTCTTGCCCAAGGTCTCCTCACTGAATAGATGCTGGCTTACTGAACAGGTGCAGGCTTACTTAACCATTTACCGCCATCCTAACGTATTAAAACGTCATGCTTACCGCTATTAACAGCAACATGACGTTTTAATACGTCGCGCATTCCCGCCGCTGCTACCGCCGTGTGTCCGCCGCTACCGCCGCCATTACCGTCGGGATCCCGTGCTGGGCGATTGGGGAAGAGGACTGAACAGTCCTCTACCCAATCGCAGTGCCTGGAGTGAATGGACGTGACCGCGAACAGCGGCTACGTCCATTCACATAAACAGGAAATGTAACAGTTTAATAAAGTGTGTAAAAAAAAAAAAAAAAAAGTGAACACGTCCTATGAGTGTTCACCAGCGCCATCTTGTGGCCAAAAAGTATAGTACACTTACAAAATACATACATTTTCAAGTATATACACATCATTAATAAAATTACACTTCCAACCCTCCCCCCCAAAAAAAACACTTGTAAAAAAAAAAAAATCAGCTTAAAAAAAAAAAAAAATAGTTGCCTTAGGGACTCAGCTTTTTTTATTCTATATTTTATGGGGGAAAATTAATTTTAATTTATTACATAGGGGCTTGTAATTATGGCCAGAACAAACAGAAAAATAACCACTTATATTTCAAAATAATATACTGTCGCCATACATTGTGGTAGGGACATAATCTAAACGGTTTAATTATCGGGACCACTGGGCAAATACAACGTGTTTGTTTTATCCACAGGAGAATGTTTAATTTTAAAACTATAAAGGCTGAACACTGAGAAATAATGATTTTTTTTCTTTTTTTTTCTGTTTTTCTCATTAAAATGCATTTAGAATAAAAAAATTCTTAGCAAAATGTACTATCCACAGAAAGCCTAATTGGTGGCGAAAAAAACGAGGTATAGATCATTTTCTTGTGATAAGTAGTAATAAAGTTATTAGGGAATAAAAGGGAGGAGCGCTGACAACTGAAAATTGCTCTGGTCCGTTAGGATAAAAACCCTTGGGGGTGAACTGGTTAACCAGTACACTATCCAGCCTCCAGCCACATTCATTATATTTTATATTTACATGAATGAAATGTATAAATGTACAACTCATTCTTTGCATACTTAACTTGTGTTTAAAGTGAACCTTAAGTGAGGAAAAAAAATTGAGTTTTACTCACCTGGGGCTTACCTCAGCCCCCTGCAGCTGATCGGTGCCCACGACGAGTCGCTCTGATGCTCCGGGTCCCGCCGGCGGCCACTTCCGGTTTCGCCGTCAGGACCCGTCAGGCTGGGGAACGCGGCTCATGCTACGCGTTCCCAGCCAAAATAGCACCCCTATGCGGCCATATGTCCGCATAGACACCCGTATGCGGACATATGGCCGCATAGGGGTGCTATTTTGGCTGGGAACGCGTAGCATGAGCCGCGTTCCCCAGCCTGACGGGTCCTGACGGCGAAACCGGAAGTGGCCGCCGGCGGGACCCGGAGCATCAGAGCGACTCGTCGTGGGCACCGATCAGCTGCAGGGGGCTGAGGTAAGCCCCAGGTGAGTAAAACTCAATTTTTTTTCCTCACTTAAGTGCCTCTTTAAACAAGTACAATTCTGCTAGTACTCAAATAAAAAAGTCAGTTCCAGAGCAAGAAAAAAATAACTGACGCCAGACATGCACTAATTATAATATAACAATGCGTGATGTTTTTAAGGTCGTTATACTTTATAGGATTTGGACACAAGTTCACTTGAAGGTTAGGGTTACTAGGGAGATAGCTGAATACAAGAGGGAGGTAGTTTAGGATAAAAATAAAGATCAAGAGGCCAGGGTATGGCTAGCATAGGCTGCAGTGTTAGGGGAGTCAGCAGATGCTTCAACACTGATATTGGGAGATGTGTGCCCTACTGAAATGTGCAAATCAAGAGCAGCCACATCCCACGTACCATCATTTATAACAGCTAGACTAGTGAATATTGTATTTACGATTTGCACATCACAGTTTTGGCTCCATCATTATGCATGACTCCAGCATCTTTAACCAAGACAACCTGGAAACACACATAAACGTGCAGGGAGAAGTGCAGACACAAACCACTCTTACGCAGGGTTTTCTGTCACCTGCACCCAAACAAGAAAGCTCACCTCAGATTGTTGTATTCAGGACTCCAGCTCATGCAAAGAGAAATACCACAATTACATAAATTCTTCCCCTCTGAAGTTATGTATAGATAGGCAATAAGTATCATTTGGAACAGTCACGAATCAGCCTGTTCAGTTCTCTGGAGAGAAGAAGCAGCATGAGTGGAGGCCAGTAAAAAGCGCTTGAGAAGGGAAGACCAATACGCTCATTCTTTCTGTAGCGATCCGTCATGAAGCATCACTAAACAATATTTAGGAACAGCTGTATATAGGTTGAATGTTTTCATAATATGATCGCTAAGCATCATTTCTGATGTTAAAACACATAAAATCTTTGTTGAAGCTATTGACATATTGACCCATAAGCAATTTCCTTTTCCTCCTGCGTTTTCTACTAGGTAATATTTTCATACCTTGTCAATTCATGCCTTTTAAACCACCAGCAAGCAAGCAAATACACAAAAGGCCATATGCAAAACTTTGTATCTACTCTTTAAAGAGAATCTGTATTGTTAAAATCGCACAAAAGTAAACATACCAGTGCGTTAGGGGACATCTCCTATTCCCCTCTGTCACAATTTCGCCACTCCCCGTCGCATTAAAAGTAGTCAAAAACAGTTTTAAAAAGTTTGTTTATAAACAAACAAAATGGACACCAAAACAGGAAGTAGGTTGATGTACAGTATGTCCATACATAGAAAATACATCCATACACAAGCAGGCTGTATACAGCTTTCCTTTTGAATCTCAAGAGATCATTTGTGTGCTTCTTTCCCCCTGCAGCTCTCACCCACTGAAGAGTTACAGGCTGATTGTTTCTTCTCTACAGCTCTGCCCGTGTCTGTAATTCCTCAGCATGTGACTCCTTTCACAACAGAGGATTTATCCAGCTTGTAAAAGATAAGAGAGCAGAGAAAAGCTGGCTAATTTAAATAACACACACATACACACACACACACAGGAGTGTGCATAGAGGGGCCTGGAAGGGGGCGTGCATAGCAGATCAACACTGAAGAGTTGTCAGCCTTCCAGACACAGGGCGACAAGTCCAACAGGAGAAAGATAAGCTGATTTATTACAGAGACGGTGATAGTAGAAAGTGCTGCAGTAAGCCAGAGCACATTAGAATAGGTTTAGGAACTTGTAGGATGGTAGAAAACAGGTTGACATTTTTGTTACAGAGTCTCTTTAAGATACATTTTCATCATTTCACAACTGAAAAAGTACCAAAAGTAGTAGAGAAAGCACTATCAACATTATTATGCGTATTTTCTTGCTTGTTGTAAGGTTTAAAATGCATTTAACTGACAACTGTGAAAATATCAACTTGGAGAAAACTAAGGAGAAAAAAGTTAATTGCATATGAACCAAAATATTTTGATAGTACCTTTTCAACTAATTTTTAAAGAGATATAAAATGATCTCAATCTCAATATTGTCAATTCTATGACATTTTTTAGGCACTGGAACTCCTCTGTAATTTTACATGTAAGTATTCTGGTGTACATGTGTAAATGGACCTGCAGAAATTTGCTGGATTTTGTATACTGTGGTACATGCTTTCCAGTAACATTATATTTTCATTCTGGAATTCTACAATATGCTAACTAACCCCATGTGTAAGAATTTAAAGTATAACAATGTGTTATGTTAGGTGTGATGTACTCTCATACCTGATACTGTATCTGTTAATCAACCTACCAAAATTCAGGCAACTAAAAATAACTTAGGATACACATAATTCAGGAAATTAATCTTTATCTACTGAATACATGAAAAGTCTGCTGTATTTGGTTTTCCATCGTTTTGGTTCATTTCCAAAGAAAGATAAGTGTTGGTTGTTAATGAGTGTTTACCTCACGCACTGTACTGCAATGTACATTCACTCACAGTGCTGCTCACTGTAACACTGACTGACTGTTCACTACTACAGTGAGTGGGGCAGCACAAAGAAATGGGCACTGCAGGGCACTATCACAGAACACCATACTGATGCAAACATAAAGCTCTTACATATTGGGCACTCTGCTGACGTTCAGTTGCAAACATTTTCTCATGAATAATCAATCCTTACCTATGTTCTACCTTATCTATAAAATACATTTTCAACACATTTGAAGCAAAACAATTCACACAAAATGAGTTGTCACTAATTAATTTTCATATTACTTTCATGCCTTATTATTATAATTTTTTACTTGTTATAAAAAAATGTTTTATATAGATAAGGTGAAAAGCAGATGACAGGCCTAGCGTCCTTGCTGACCCTCTCCTCCACTCTCCCCACCCTAACCTGTCCTAAACTTGCTGCAGCTCAGTATCGCCAAATTCTCTCATCAGCCCTCGAGAAAGCTGCTCCACCAATATTTCGCCTCAACCGCCCCCCTAACCCCCAGCCCTGGCGCACTACCCATACTCGCAACCTCCAGAGGGAAACACGTGCCACTGAACGAAAATGGAGGAAAACTCGGCTTAACCAGGATTTCCTACAGTACAAGACTAACCTGCTGCAGTTCCACACTGCCCTTGCTGATGTGAAGCAAGAATACTTTACCAAGCTCATCGGAGCACAAGCTTCCAATCCCCGACATCTTTTTGGCACCTTCAACTCCCTGCTTAAACTCCCCTCCCCCCCCCACCTTTTGTTTCCTCCCTCTCTGCCACAGATTTAGCCACCCACTTCACCAACAAAATAGTCTCCATCCATCATGAAATATCCAATCTTCAATCTTTACCTCCCACCCCCTCACAACCAACTCCTCCTCCATCCTATCCTCCCCTCACCTCCTTCACTCCTACTACCATTGAGGAAGTCAACTACCTACTGCAGACTTCCCACACCACTACTTCCCCCCTTGACCCCATCCCTTCTGATCTACTTCAGCCTCACTTCACAGATTTGGCCCCAGTCCTCACTACCCTGTTTAACCTCTCCCTATCCGCAGGAATCTTCCCCTCAGACTTCAAGCAGGCCACTGTACTACCCCTGCTCAAGAAACCCTCCCTCGACCCCTCGCTACCCTCCAGCTACCGCCCTATCTCCCTCCTCCCCTTTGCCTCGAAACTCCTTGAGCGTCTGGTTCACAAACGCCTGACTCAGTACCTCAATGCCAACTCAATACTAGACCCACTGCAATCTGGATTTCGGCCTGCCCACTCAACCGAAACGGCTCTCACCAAAGTGGTCAATGACCTTGCCTTAGCTAAAGCTGAAGGTAAATACTCCATTCTCCTCCTCCTTGACCTTTCAGCAGCTTTTGACACAGTAGATCATCCCCTACTCCTCCTGTCCCTCCAGTCCATGGGCATTAACAATCTCGCCCTGACCTGGTTTTCATCCTACCTCTCCAACTGCTCCTTCACGACCTCCTTCAATGAGTCCTCGTCCACCCCCAACCACCTCTCAGTGGGAGCCCCCTCCAAGGCTCGGTCCTTGGCCCCCTACTGTTCTCCCTATATACATCCTCCATTGGCAAGGTTATCTCCTCCATGCTCCTCCATGGGTTTTAACTATCATCTGTATGCAGATGACACCCAAATCTACCTCCACACCACTGACATATTCACCACTACCATGGACAAGGTCTCCTCCTGCCTTTCAGCCATCTTCTCCTGGATGTCCACTAGGTTCCTGAAACTAAATCTAGACAAAACAGAATTTATGATCTTCCTACCCCGGTCATCCCTGAACCTCCCAGATGTGCATGTCACTGTTAACCACACTACCATTCGCCCTACCTCTCAAGCCCGCTGTCTGGGTGTCACCCTGGACTCCACATTCTCCTTCACTTCCCACATACAAAACCTCACAAAGTCCTGCAACTTCCACTTTTGTAACATCTGTAAGATTTGCCCTTTCCTGACCTCTGCCACCACCAAACTCCTCATCCATGCCCTCATAATTTCCCGCCTCGACTACTGCAATGCCCTTCTGTCTGGTCTCCCTATGACCCGAATAGCCCCACTGCAGTCCATCATGAATGCAGCAGCCAGAATTATCCACTCCTCCCATCGCTCCACCAGGGTGGCTCCCCTCCGTGAATCCCTCCACTGGCTTCTTATCCAGTCCAGAATCAGATTCAAGATTTTGTGTCTGACCTACAAATCTGTCTACACCTGAACTCTGGTCCCCTAACTTTCCTGTCCCTACCTCTCCCTCTAGATTGTAAGCCTTTGGGGAGGGTCCTCCTCCTTTTGTGTCCTACCTGATCATGCACCTCCATTACTGTAAACCCATGCTATGCATTTGAGTGAACCTAACTTTCCTAATCTCCATACTCCATCCAGTGACTGACTAAGCATTACCTTGTACTCATACTGTGCTGTGTAATCTGGTTTTCTTGTATTCCTGTATTGTCATACTGCTGTATGTCACCCCTAAATAATGTCTGTAACCTAAATTAATGTCCAGCGCTGCGTAATATGGTGGCGCTTTATAAATACAATAAATAAATAAATAATAGGCCTGATTCAATCCTAACAATCAACAGCGTTAAGCGCTGACGATTAACTCATGTTTTTTTATCTTGTCTTGTGTTGAAAGTATTTTTTTTATTGGATTCAATTAGTAGATTCAATTTGGGGAGGAGTTGTTTAATGTAAAAAAAAAAAAGGAGGGCAGATGAGTGCTAAATTAATCACCTGCTTTACCAAGTTAATAATGGCATCTGGAAGCCAGGTAAGCACCCCAGGCCCTACCACCAAATGCCTGGGGTAGTGTCCCCCACTTTCACACACATAAGGTTGGTTTGAGCCCCTTGATAGTCACTATGCCAGCCAGCATGAGGTAAAAGGGATTAAATAAGATTGTGGAAGGAATATGGCCGAGGCAAAGTCATTTTTTGTGTCTAATTATGTTAAAGTTTTTGAGGGGATGAGTAAGGTGTACTGTAGCAATATACCTCTGTACTCATTTCCCTGAATGTGGCCAGAAATGTTGATTTCTGGGGGTTTCATAATTAAACCAGAAGTCCCTTTCATACTTCTATTGCCACTTACTTTTTAGGGCAGGTGGAGAAGATACCATTGTCCTCAGGACTGGGGCCAACGTTGTTTTGCAAGTGAAGAAGAAAGGTAACCCCCCCCCCCCCCCTCCACAATGTTGAAACACAAATTACTTGGTTGGTCTAAGTTGAAAAATAAGAAGCACATTGTTGTTTTGTGGGGTGTGTTTATTTGTATTTAGCACTGTCACTTTAAATGTGCTACAAATAAACCTTACTTACTTCCCTTCCCCCTTGCAAGGTAGCCCTCCCAATGTTAAAAGACAAATACAGGTCTATATTGAACAATTATGGAAAACACATGATTTGTTTTTTTTTGGGGGTGCTTTTTTAAATTAGTACTGATACACAAAACTTCACTACAATTAAACCTTGCCTTCTTATGCTAGATACACACAATACAATTTTCTGTTAGATTTCTTGCCAGATCGATTACATCCAACCTGTTTGATCTAATTTCGATCGATTTTTCCATTTCCTTCTATGGAAAATCGATCAGAAAATCAATCGTTATCAGATTGGATAGGTTGGATTGAATCGATCTGGCAAGAAATCAAACAGAAAATTGTATCGGGTGTAGGCATTAGACAAAACAAAATGGGGCAGAGTGAGCTGCAAGATACCACAAGAAGGGGTAGATTTCAAACAGTCTGTAGTGATCAATAGGAAGGGAAGACATCAAACAGTCCCTGCAGATCACACCAGAAATGTGGATTTTTACTGGAAAAAAAATACACTGGCACATTGATGAATAATATATGCAGGGGTAAGCAGGGGAAAGTCGGGCTTCACATTAGCTGATGGAATTGAAAGGAAACAGAAACATTTGCGTGGAACTGACACATTGCTGGAATGGAGAAGTGTGAGGAAAACTAGAGAACTGTGAGAAACATGCAGAAAATGAAAGCACATTGATCATAAACATGCCCCCAGTCTCCATCTTCAGCCTTGTTTAAGGATGGTCATCTGTAAACCAACAGAAGAAGCTATGGGGTTCCATGACAAGGATATCTCTTAAACATTTATATGCCAGTGGATGTCTTATCCTGGCTCAGGGCACAGTGTAGGAGGGGGCACACAACTCACTAAGATAGCATTCCCCTATTGTGTTATTAAAAAAATAAGAAAAGTGGATACATGGCAGTGACTGCGAGCCAGATAACTACAGATTAACGTGTTGTGGGCCCTGGGGCGCCTCTTAGTCTAATAGCAATCAGTGTGTGACGGCTGGGGTGGAGGGATGGAGGGGCACACTTTGGTGTCTCAGCCTTGGGTGCTGGAGGACCTTGTCCCGGCTCTGGCAAACATGGACTGAATTTTTCAAGGATCTCACTGGGTAGCAAAAGTTTGAATCCTTTCCCTGGCCCTCATTGCACAATAGTGAAGATTGATGATCATTCTTACAAAATCCATTCCTGATTTACTTGATCATATTATCCAGAGCTTCCAATGTTGCCAGCTCAGGAGAAACAAAGATAGTTTGCTTCAGTACCTCAGAAAGCTTGCTCTATGACACATTTTTAATTAGCAGTTAAAGGGTATTTTTATTTCAATATTTTTTATTTCTTTCTATCTATATACTTAAGCAATAAAAAAAACATATTTACTTAGTAATTTTTTCTATCAGCATATTTTAGCAATTAAAAATGATCATTTTTATCTTTTTTGTATATTTTTGTTTTTTTCCTCAATTTGTTTACTTTTGGCCCTGGAGAATATTTCTCACAGGAAATTAAGGGGTTCATCTCCAACGTTAAATTTAGACTTAGTTTTAAAGCCCGGAACAAGTTCTAACCTATCCTCATGCTATTCAAACTTTCATTTTTTTTTCAGTGTCAGTGTTGTATCTGTTGTATTCATGAATAGATAGAAATAGCACTGATGGCAAAAATTATTTTAGCAAAGAATATCAAAGCACACAGCATGACAAGCCTTTGGTTTGAATGTTACTTAGTGGCCAGTCGACAGTAAAGAAGACCTTGCACAAATAATTGCCGATTTGTAGGACCAAATATAGAGAGAATCAAAAGAGGAAAGTTCAAAAAGAATGAAGGTCATAACTTGCTTGTTTGATGTATTTTCTTATTAAAAAAATACTGTTTTGCCCTCTTGAGCTTATCTTTGTACTTTTGGGGGACTGCATATTTGTCTTGCCTTGTCAATATGGGTAGTATACAACACCATACCCTGTAACCACACAATTAATAGATTAATTGCTGCCTCCAGGACAAGTATAATAAAACCTAAAAAAAATAATGGTAGCTTATCTAAAACTACTATACAATTCAGGAGAGTTGCTTAACCACTTAACGACCGCCTAACGCCGATAGGCGGTGGCTGGTTGTAAGTGGAATTACATGGAAACGACCGCTTGTACGAGCGGCCTTTCCATGTCAGTTCACGGAGGGTGTCTCCGTGAACAGCCTGCGAGCCACCGCTCGCGGCTCGCAAGCTAAATGTAAACACGCGGGGAAGAAAATAAATCCCCGCTGTTTACATCATATGGCTCTGCTGCGCAGCAGCGCCGTAGAGGAGATCGGCGATCCCCGGCCTCTGATTGGCCGGGGATCGCCGCAGACTGATAGGCTGAAGCCTATTAGAGGCGGTGCAGGACGAATCTCCGTCCTGTGCCGCCCATAGCCTGCGGGAGAGGGTGGGAAGGACGGGGAGGCTGGGAATCGCTGTGCCCCCTCCCCCCCCCGCAAGGCACAAGTAGCCGGTGGCGATCAGACCCCCCCAGAAGGACATCCCCCTAGTGGGGAAAAAAGGGGGGAAATCTGATCGCCCTCGCTGATTCCTGATCTGTGCTGTGGGATGGAGAGCCCACACAGCACAGATCAGCCATAAATCCCCTGGTCCTTCTTTTTTGATGCATTATACACAAGCATCCTTCGTGTTATATTGCATTGCAGTTTTTGTTTTTAAATATTTTTTTTGTTGTTGCTTATAATTTGCATTGATAGATTGCTGTGAGTATCTTTGTATTTCTGTGAAGGTTATAATTTATCCAGGTCATGGTATTCGGATTAAGAAGCTGTTTGGTCACCTAACTTCATCATGTTTTATAACTGAAATGAGAATTCTAGGCACCAGGCATGCTGTATGGGAGGGGGAGGGTGGACCACTAGATACCAGGTAATGTTGTATAGGGGACCACTAGATACCTGGGCCCATATGCAATTTACTTTATATCTTGAGTTTTTTGCTAGGTGATATTTTAACAACTTGGCAAAATGCTTTTTAAGCCACCAGGAATCAAGACAAAACTAAAAATATTTTTGACACTACTTTTATGCAATTTTTTAATTACTTTTTCAACTGCAGAGTACAGAAGAGTTATTATTTGTAAAAAATAATTTGAAAAATGATCTCCTAGGAGAAAACTTTGTAGAAGAATTGAATTGAATAAGGGCCCAGGTACACTGTGTGGGGGAGGACCACTAGACACAAGGTAACATTGAATGGGGAAGGGAGGAGGGACCACTAGACAACAGTTATGCTGTATAAGGGGGATTACTAAACACCAGGCAACATCGTATGGGGGAGAGAGAGTAGACCACTAGACACCAGGTATGCTCTATGGGAGAGGGAGGAAGACCACTAAAAACCAGGCAACATTGTATGGAGAGAGGGGGGGGGGGGGGGGCATTAGACACCAGGTATGCTGTATGTGGGGAAGGGGGACAATAGACACTAGGTATGGGTGAAGAAGGACTACCAGACACCAGGAAAATATATGGGGGGGGGGGGGAACCACAAGACACCAGATACACTGTATGGAGGAGGAGGGCAGACCACCAGATACCAAGGAATGCTATATGGTGGAGGGAGGGGGGACCACTAATGGTGGTATAGAAATAGGGGCGTTAAATGTTGAAGCCTGAATTTCTACCCTAGGTTTATACTGGAGCCACATATTTTTTCTCCAAGCAGGTGAAACTAGGCGCCGCCATAGCAGTAATGTTTTACTGCGCGGGATGCCTAAGGGTAATTAGGTCTTCTGGTGATCACCGGACCCCAAATTACTCCTCCCTCCGAGTTGCTACGACTTGGACGGGAAATAGTATTTAACACCACCAGGGATTTGAGTGGCAGCAGGGTGAGCTGTCATTCGGCTCACCCTGCACCCAAGCTCAACGGCAGCACACAGATACATATGCAGTTTGGGTGTCTGAAGGAAAAATGAAGTATCTTGGTTTATAATAGCATGGATAAAAGTGCATACTAACTCCAAAACATCTCACTCAGGACACTACTAAAATGTTAATACATGCTCTTATTATATCTCGCTTGGACTATTGTAATATGTTGCTTGGTGGACAATCAATAAACCAACTGGTCCCCTTCCAATCCAATCTGTACTGAACTTGGCTGATCGTCTCATCCATCTCTCTTCTCGGTCTTTCTCTGCTGCTCCTCTCTGTCAAGCGTTTCATTGGCTGCCAATTACCCAGAGGATCCCTTTTAAACTCTTAACCCTAACCCATGGGTCCCCAACCTGGGGGCCGCGGGCCCCTGGGGGTCCTTGGGCAGATTTCTGGGGGGCTGTGGCTTCTCCCTCTCCCCCCACGGCCGCCACTCCTGTTACCTTATGAGTGGGCGGCCGCTTCCTTCCTTATATTCCTCCAGCCGCGGCTCTCCTCTTCGCAGCATGTCGTATTACAGCAGCGCTTCCTGCACGGCTGCTGTAAGGAGCCAGGGGAGCCGGGACAGCGGTTCCCATAGTAACGGTGATGCGTATCGCCGCTACAGAAAGACGCTACCCCACCTCATTCCCTCCTTATAGCAGCCGCGCAGGAAGCGCTGCTGTAATACGACATGCTGCGAAGAGGAGAACTGCGGCTGGAGGAATATAAGGAAGGAAGCGGACGCCCGCTCATAAGGTAACAGGGGGGGGGGGGGGTGGAGGGGGTTGGGAGATGGCACCTCTGCTAGCTACACTGGGGCAGCTATACTGGGGTAACTACTGGCTACACTGGGCTAACTGTACTGGGCTAACTGTACTGGCTACACTGGGCTAACTGTACTAGGTATACTGGGCTAACTGTACTTGCTATACTGGGCTAACTGTACTTGCTATATTGGGGTAACTATACTACCTAACTAACTATACTGAGGCAACTATAGTCCTTATACAGGGGCAACTGTGTTAGCTACCTATACTGGGGGCAACTATACCTAGATACCTACTTACCTATATACTACACTCAAAATCAGGGAATAGAGGGGGGGCTGCCGCCGCCACTAACCACGCCCCCCTCCCCCCGGGGGGCCCCAGAGAAAAGTTTGGTCGGGATAGTGGGCCCCGGGCTTAAAAAGGTTGGGGACCCCTGCCCTAACCTACAAAGCTCTCCACAATCTCTCTCCCCCCTGTACATTTCCTCACTAGTTTCCAGATACCAACCCAACTGCAATCTCAGATCTGCACATGACCTTCTGTTGTCCTCCTCTAGAATTACCTCCTCGCATTCACGTATGCAGGATTTGACACATGCTTCACCCCTCCTCTGGAATGCCCTTCCAAGGAACACCTGTCACTCTCCAACCTTTGAAATCTTTAAGCCCTTCCTCAAAACTCACTTTTTTTTTGACAAGCATATGCTCTAACTTAAGCCGTTCCCCTTCAACCTCTTAAGTTTTACTCCTTAGTAGATAACATAAACAGGCACTGTGCCTGTATGTATACTGCATACTTCCCCACCTCTTGTTTCCACCCACCCATTCCTTTAGATTGTAAGCTCAGAAGGGCAGGGTTCTCTCACCCTTTTGTGTCTTGGATTTTGTTGTTCATTTCATAGCTTGCACTCTGTTATACATTTTATTCATCATGTTACATCTGTCATTGTATCCACCAGTTCTGTATTTTGTACCAGTGTCCATATTTGATATCATTGTCTGTATCATTATGTACCCCTTGTTTGGTTTCCTACTTTGTACATCGCCACAGAATATATTGGCGCTTTATAAATGAATAATAATAGTAGTAGTAAAAAAAAAAATTCCTTGCTGATGTCAAATAGTGTCAAAGAACCCTTCCTGCTTTTTTTGATGGCTGGTCCAGTTTGACGTATATGGTCTTTTTCAAATCTCTTCTGAAAGTATTTTTCTCTATCCAAAATATGCACCTTGCTATCTTCAAAAGAATAGTTTTTCTCTTTATACTGTAACATGGTTCAAAAAAATTAGACAAGAACTCCACCCATTGCTATACATTAGGTGGAGATACTGTATACACACCCACCTGCCTTCTCTGTATCTACTTCTTTGAAGACCCTGGATTGTCACACTTGTTTGCATTACTCTTATGCTGGTCACCATGCAAGAATTAAAGGCCTTTACAGAAATCTCATACATTCTTCAAGTGCTTTGCAGAGAAGTGAGGTTTCTAGAAAAGATGGGCAGAATGAAGCAATTGCTTCATGTTCCATAGTTACATAGTTATTTTGGTTGAAAAAAGACATACGTCCATCGAGTTCAACCATTCTGGGATTTTCAAAGTCGATATGAAGAATACTTTTGAGAAGGTGGTATGTAAGTCAAAACCTCCACCCATTAAATCATATGGTGATCGGTGGCATTCTTCTTTAATTTACCTACTGTGGAAATAGTTTAGAAAGGCTACGTGCAACATGTCAAAGTATTTACTATTGGCCTATTATATTGTATTAATTAACACTACATTTGGGAGCAATAATGGCCATAATTAGAGCAATTTCCAGTATGAATCTTACAGAAAAAGTGACAAATTAAACTTAAAGTGTATCTGAGGCGACAGATAAACATGTGTATGTACAGTGCAAAACATATTAATAACCCGGCGGTTTTTTTTTTTTATTTTGCTACTGAAAGTGTTAATTTTCAGGCATTAACCATGGTATATCTAAAAAAAGGTCATTTTAGGAGTAGGAGGACAGATCCAATTTTTTATCTCATCAGTTTATTTTCACCTCTTGGGTTCACTTTAAATTAAAACTAAACTAAGTTCAAAACAAGGCAAAATCTAATAGCAAATGAGGTTGATATAAAAATACAAAAAGTGTATAGAAGAAAAGTTACGACCCGAATACCTATTCCAGGGGCAAAATGTGCTATTAAAACTGCACTTCAGCTAATTACTTCTCTTCTTTTCATTCAACTGGAGGGCTGATCAATTGAGTTTGACTGAGTGACACCAAAAGTAAAAAAAAACATTAAAAGTCAATAGATGCCAGCCTATAATGCCCAGCACTCCTGCACTATAGTAGAAACCATGTATCCTCTATGTGAGGAAAGTACTTGTACATCATAGGAGGAGGGTGTTGATTCATTCAGTCAACTAATAGGAAACTATTAAAGCACTAGAAGTGCAATGCCATTTCCCAACCCTGCTGAAATCTATGCTCAGTAGACTTGTGATTTTTACACGGATGACATTACTTTAGGGCAAAAGCAAGTCGGATAACTGTATGACCAATAAAGAGCAGGCAAACAAGTTTATATTGTATGTCATGCCAGACCGAAATTCCACTTTAAATGGTTAGAGTTTGCTCTGGAGAGCTTTCTTAAATTAGGGCCCTAATTTACATGTTAAATATCTTTCTGTTTCTTAAAATGTACCTTGCTGCAGAAAAAAAAAGGGTTGCAAGTGAGTTTCTAATAGACACACTTTTCCAAAGTTTCTTGGATCACTAAAGTTCCCCACTGTTTTCTAGCCTTGGTGAGTCTTACTAAATCAGGCCCCAATGTTTGAAATCAACTTTACAATGTGGAACTATTGATACAGATATGGTTAGCACAGATGGGCAATGACAATTCTTGCTTCCCTGTTAATTTAATGTAAATTACTGTATATTTTGGCGTATAAGACTACTTTTTAACCCTTGCAAATCTTTGGAAAAGTCAGGGGTCGTCTTATACGGCGGGTGTCATTGAAGCCGGGTGATACGCCCGATTCCTGTTACCAACTCTTAGATCTTGCTGCTGACGACTGTAGTGAAGTGGCGCAGGCAAACATCTGCCAGATCTGAGAGGTAGAGTAGGACGTAAATAGGATACAAGGGTGGGCAAGAAGGGCGAAAGAGGTGTGTTTTATGGGCACAGCGCTATCTAGTCTTCCATAGCGCTCTGATAAATAGGTAGACAAGGAGAGCTAACCAATCCGCTTGGAGACAGGTAGAGCTGACCAATACACTTTGGTAGAGTGAGAGTTTACCAATCCAACCAGTCATTCACCTATATACTGTGTTATACTGCGTACAACATACAGTACACCGCCAGTATCTGTTCATAATAGCACCAGTATATGATTTTAATTTGGTGTGCGTTGGAAGAGGGGTAGTCTTATACAGCAAGTATATCCCAAACTCTATATTTTAACTAGAAGTGTTGGGGGGGTCGTCTTATACACCCAGTCGTCTTATACGCCAGAATATATGGTACATGCAACTTGAAAATGGGCTAATCAAAGGCAATTCCTGCCAATCTTGATTGCCCCAGTTCCAAGCTGCAACAATTTGCATAACGTCTGCATGCCAGTCAGAATTATTAGCATTTCACTGACCATCTCTAGTGCAGAATTTTAGGCATGCATTATTTTTTTTTAAAGTGGCAGTTTAGTAAAACAATCTCTAAGCCTGTACGGGACATATTAAGAAAATGATGATAAAATTAGTGTGCACACATGGCACACAGCAATTTTATAGCTACTAATGCCAGTTCCATAGTGTGAGTTTAGCACAGCACTGTTACCTGGGTTACACAAGCAACACACACGTTAGCTGTTAGCTAGGTAACACGAGTTACGCTAATTGATCAATGCCCACTATGTTACTAGTGTAAATATGGAACCTGTAAAACTGCCATGTGCTGCCTGCATACAGTTATTCTAGCAGCATTTTCTGACGATGCTCCTAATTGTCTTTTGATTACCTCCCTACAGTGTGCCTTGCAACACATGCATAAAAGTAAAGTCAGAATGAAAGGAAATGTAGATTTTGGTTGCCAAAATATGTTTCTGAAATACTTGATTTTCTAGGAAACTGTTTCCATTTTACTTTTTAAGAAAAAAGTGCAGACTTTTGTTGATGAAGCCTAAATTCAGTATTTAAAAATGTTCCTTGCACAGTTATTATGTCACCCTTTGGTCTCTGCACCAACTAACAATGCAGGGAGACTTTATACAATTGTCCAATATGCCCACAGATTCTTTGTGTCTCTGCTTTGTCAGTGCACAGGGGATAACAAAATGACAGGTGGCCTTTATTGAGACACACAAAAGAAGCAGCCAGAACCGTGTCTGAATCTTTTGGCTGGATTCTCAGAGCTACAAATTTAACAAGACCAGTTACAGCACACAGTAATAGGGCGCCACACTCCTCTTAATGTAAAAGGGTTAAAATAAATCTTAAAAGCTGTTATAAGGACTATAAAAAAGGAACACAGAAGGATGACACAAACACGTCAGCTTTCCTTGTGACGTTTAACAAAATCAATTCCAACAAGTCTTGAATGGTCTTGGAACAAGAGCACAGTACGCCTATTGCTTTTGTAAATTATAACGGAACAATCTTACATTTTAAAGTATTCTATTTAAGCATCAGAAAATACCATTATACAATTTGTCAGAATTCAATTATTATCATTACTGGTTTATGTAGTACCAACTTATTATGAGATGCTGTACAGGCATATACTATACTCTACAAACATGTTACATAGACGAATAAGGCCACTGGCTTGAATTCACCAAGCATTACAGTCTTAGGTAATATAGAAAACAGCAACATTTACCTTCAAATGTCAATTCACTAAGGCCGTTACCATATGGAAAACTCAAATTACCGCCTAGTGAGGTAAATTACTGACTTGTGAGGTAAATACCTCAATAACTGTCAATTCACAAAGGTTAGAACATGCTGTAAAACAAGTATTTTACCTGTATGTTACCTCCAGCCTAGAGCTGTTGGGAACTAACAATCAGTCATTTGGTAACATGGAAAGGCAAAGAAGCCAGCCGATAGGAGTAGCCACCTTGTCTAAAGTACCTCACCCCATTGGTACTGATGTACTGCCAGGTCTGAAAATATGCAAAACATGAGATGCAAAGGGACACCGGGGATGTCTTTTACTCTTGTACACTGTCACAGGACAGAAGAAGAAACTTGCGAAGGAACAGTTTGTGTTTTAGTCAGACCACTTGTACCAGAAGAATCAGTACAACTCGGGCCAGAAGTGGGAGAACATCACTGTAGCAGAATACAGCTTACTGCTGAGACCTACTCCACAACTGGATAGATTTCTACTTTTTACCGATCAGGTCTGAATTGAAGCCATGTTTGTCTGTAAATTGCTGACATGTTACTTACCGCATGTGTGAAAATCTAAGTAAATTTAGAAAAAAAAGGTCTAAATACTGAATGCGGTATTTTGCCGACCTCTTGTTTTTTTCCGAACAGGTATTGGTGAATTGAATACAATATAGTTGTATAGCACATCTTTTGCTAATAAAACATTCATGGGTCAATTAGGAAATATTTAAATACCAAAATTATATAGGAAGTGGTATATAATTAAATAATAAAAGTCCATATGAACTTATAGTCTATAAGAGTAAGTGTGGACACAGGAGGTACTGGGAAGGGGCACATAAGCTGTAAATGACATAAAATCATGTGATTCACACACAGCTAGAAATAAGCACTGAGTTTAGTAGCCAGCCAAAATGTCCTAGGACCGATGATAAGTGAGATTTTAGGTTACATGAGAACATAATGATACATGGAAAGTGTTAAACCTTTTTTGGGGAGTTAGTTCCAGAAGAGGAGAGAGGCACATGAGAAATTCTGGGTGCAGTGTGGGTGGAGCTAAGGTAGATGTGAGGAAGAGATCATTGACAGAGCATAGATCCCAGGTTGGATTATTTTATTATTAATATTGATTTATATAGCGCCAGCATCTTCCGCAGCGCTGTACAATAGAATACAGGGTATAACAATACAAAGCATACAATACAAACAGTTGATACAAGACAAGAGGGTATAACAGCTAAAACAGTGAACAAATTAATAACATATTTTACACAGAGGTGGGAGGTATGTACACCCACTACACAGCATTGTGAGACGAAAGGGAAGAGAGCCCTGGCCAAAAGGCCTTACAGTCTAAACATTTAAGGTATAGGACAGTAGGTAAAGGGAAGCTGTGTATGGGGTGGTAGAAATGGTGGTTAGTGGGCAAGGTATCCTAGGTAGGAGAGTATGCTTGCCTGAAGGATGGTAGCTCTACATTAGTGTGGGGATATACAGTAGTGGGGAGCCAGATTGGTGAAAGCTTTGCAGGTAAGAGTGAAGAGCTTGAACTATATCCAGTACTGAGAGAAGCATCTGAGGAGCAAGAGGAGTTATGGGTGACTTGAGCAGCATCATTCAGAATGGACTGCAAAGGAGTCAGCTGATTTATTGGTAGACCACAGAGCAGGGTATTGCAATAGTTTAATTGGGAAATTTTGATGGCATGCACTACCATTTTACTTCCATACTGATTTAGGAAGAAACAAATCTTGTGTGCTGTATGTACTAAAGTTTACTGTATGAATTTTCATTTCAGTTTATGTTTGCCAGTGTAATCGTGGTGGCTATTAATTTCTTAGTCTATTCAGGTGCCTAGAGCTTGGTGGGTGCCCAGGGGCCTGAATGGATAATTCTCTTTTCTTGGGCTGACCCACATTCAGTGAGTAAACCTTTCTTCCCCTCACTTTTGCATAGTTAAACAGTCCCTTTGGCACCTACCACTTCAAATTCCGCTATCTTTCATCTTCCCTACCCCAACCATTCATAACAATTCACTCTTAAAACCTGCATGCCTCTGTATATCCCTTATTTCATTTCAACTGTGTTCCCTTGTCTCTTAAGATATGTAAACACACCAGATTTTTGTCATACAAAACGACCATTTGTGATCATTGCTGATGACAATCTCAGCAAGGTAAACTGGAATTGGAAGGAATTGCAATCTGTTCAGAAGACATTTATCCAACATGTGTACATAGTTTAAGATTGAAAGCCTGATAGTGTTCTTTCCCTCTGTCTCGTTGTTGTTGTGTACAACCCTAATTTAATGTACACCCCTATGTATTATGTCGAAACTTTAGAAATAAAACATAACAATAATAAAGTAAACAAACAAACGTAATCCTGCAGCTGGGAGAAAATAAAGACGCCTCCCATGTGCATTACTATGATATTAGTATTAAAAAGAATGTTAAATGTAAACGGAGATTGAAGTGAAAGTTCGTTAGGTAAATCTACATAGGTAATATTCATTTGAATTGGTAATATTCCAGATATTGTAAAGGAATTTAGGTGTGAAGCGTTTACATTGGGAATTGGAAAATCTAACTGTCTAGCACTCATTTTATTTCCTACATCTTATTTCCCAAACACGCTGCGGCAGCTTCGTCTTTGGTGGTATAGGTTTCTTTCCACATGTTTTCTTTCAATGGCTGTGTGGTGTATATTGTTCTCAGTAGGCAACACATTACATTGTTACTTCCGATGTAGCCTGCAGATTTATCACTTGCGGCATGTGTTGCATTTATCTATAATCCAGCAAGAGGTCCAGATGGTAATGGAGTTGCAGTTTGTGGCAGTGAATGTAGGAAGCGCCTTGTGATGTTATAAGTACCTGCTGATCACACGAGTTTACACCACAGGCTTCTTTTACTCATATCATTTCTAAGTTGTGCATCAAATGTGCATGCACAGCAGATCTGTAAACACTAGACAAACTTCCAAAGCATTACATGGTTCGCATCTGAGGCAGTTGGCATCACAGGAAACAAAATAAATGGGAAAGCAATGGTTAGTTTATGCAAATTCTGCAGGTGTTAACAAACACAATGTATATCAGCAGTCACAAATAATGCTTCTTCTTTATTTTTTCTATAAATAATGTACTACATATGCACAATAGCATGTTCATGCTATTACTACAACTAGAGCAGGTTTGTCCAGCTCCAGTCCTCAAGGGCCGAGGTCCTCACATATTTTAGGCACAGTATAAGTTATTGATGGGACTGAATCAGGAAAGGTGTGGCTCATCAAGCAGAAAACAGGGATTAAACTCTGTTTTTCAACTAATAAAATATGAGTTCTACATTAATTAATTTGTATATAAACCATTGCCTCCCCCCCCCCCCCCCCCCCCCCCACACACACACACACACACAATAAATAATGATTACACTGTGTGTAGAATGTACCTGTTTTGACTTGCAGACCCTTATTTCCAAAGCAGAGAAAGAAGCAGTTTTTTCAAGGATTGCAATTTTTGGAGCGATTGTCTTTTTCATGCAGAAGTGAGCTCAAGATGCATGCCTACCCAGGATGAATTTGGAGATAAGAAAAGTATTTACCATGGTCAAATGTAGTGTTTAATCCTGCTTTAAACACTGGTATGGATATGGCCCTCAAGGAGTGGAGTTCAACATCCCTGGATTACTTCACCCCCGCTGCCTAACCGCGGATCACTCCAACCCGGTGCCTAACCCTAGCCCCCCTGCCGCCAAGGGCGGCAATAGTAAAAGCATGGTGCTTAAAGTGTACCTAAAAATCTGGATAGTGGGTCAAAGATATTATATTCAGTAGTTTGTAGATTCATTTCCTTAGTGGTGATTGGTGAACACCCCAAACTTGGAAAGTGCGGTTTCTATTGGTTTTTCACGCTTTTTGAGTTCTGCATTACCTCACATATAACGCTATGTAAAGCCTATGAAAAACGGGGACATCTCACTTCAAATGTATTTTGGTTTTCTCCTTAGTGAGAAAAGCATTGTCTTTAAGCAATTTTATTTGCTGTGAATGAGGATTTACCTGCAAATTCCTCTCAAACACAGCATTGAGGGGCAAATGACCATGTGCAGTTACAGCTTAGTTTTGGTACTGTACCATTTTCATTTGCAAGTCTCCATCTTTGAACTCTTTGAGGCCCCGAACTGTATTTCTCAGAAGAGTTTCCACTGTACAATTAATGGAAGCTGCTTTTATCACCATATAATAAGTCCCAGGCCTGTGCCCCACTGCACTGAACTGTTACTGAACTGATTCCTGTTGTCTGCCCTGAGTTTTACAGCCCAGACCCTGATAATAACAAACAAGTGGGCATGGGAGCAGCTGGACCAGCTGGACACTACCTGAGCTTTTTGGATTCTCCAGAAAACTTGGTAAGATAAATCCCAACTCAAGGGACAATTGTAATTATAGTACTCAGAGCAGGGACAAGGTCCTCCAGCACCCAAGGCTGAGACACCAAAGTGTGCCCCTCCATCCCTCCCACCCTTGCCGTCACACACTGATTGCTATTAGACTAAGAGGGCCACAGGGCCCACAACCTCCCCAACACCTTGATATCTAGTTATCTGGCTTGTAGTCACTGCTATGTATCCCCTTTTATTATTTATTTCTGTTTCATACACAATGAGGAATGACAACTGAATGAATTGTGCACCCCCTCCTACACTGCGCCCTGAGGCTGGAGCCTCTCCAGCCTATGCCTCGGCGCAGCCCTGATAGTACTTGGAAGCTTGGAAAGCAGAGTGCCTAGATATTTCCCTCTGTGTCAGAAGACACTCATACTAAAATCAAGTTTTATAGATCTGATGATCACATAACGGAGAAAGCTAAGGACTCTTGCTTTCTGCTCCAGCATTGTCATGGTGTTCAGACATTAAATGGATTGCATGGATTCAAAAAGTCTGTGCTACAGGTAATGGGTGCTTATAGGCCTCATACCTGGGTACTTTAAACATGGTTTGTTTGTTCAAGAGACTTGCACACATGGAGTAAACAAGCTCTGCCAGTGACTGCCTACATAAACAAAATAAAACGTTTGTGACTGGAGTTGGACTTTGAGGCTGTGACTTCGGAGATGACTACACTTCTACAAGTGACTGCCAGCAGCCCCAAACTATCACTGTTGGGTGAATTCACAGACTATATAAAAGATAGAACACTAAGGCTGGCTATATAACTATCCTGCATTAAACAGCTCACAATCATCTAATCTCCTGGGGATGTATTACCCCCAATATTCCTAATTGATCAACGTTTGATTGATTTTGGGCTGTTTATCGGGTGGAAGGGAGATCAGGCACATTGGAAAATATCTGTCAAATTGGAGTTAGGAGGAACAGCAGGGGACGGATCGATGGCTGAACAACATTGTACAAAATCAAGCAGTATAACGCTAGAAGTTGAAATGGTTCCCTGCTAGATTTCTGTTTTAATTTAATTGGGATCAAGAGTACTAGGTGACAGAATTGAACAGTATAACCCAATCAAATCTTTATACTCAGAATGATCAAGTGCTTACTAAATCCAGCTGTTGTCTGCAAATTTAAGGTTTGCATATCTCTCCCATAAGGCACATATAAAAGTATACAGGCTTGGTGTTCACAACTGGTATAATACTTAAAGGAACACCATCAATTAACGTTTTTGTTAAAGTGGACCCAAATTAAAAATACAAGAGTTCAGAAATAAAATCTATTTTCAAATTATAATAATAAATAGCAGCCTTTTTTCAGCTGCATGATGAAAAATATACACTATTTTACATTTATTGGAGGAACCCCTCCCTTCCTTTCATATTGCCGGGACAGAATCCGGCAAACTGGTGGAGTAGAAGGTGTCCGGCAAAGGAGGAACTGCTAATGGCTGCCACCTGTATAATCCTAGTTATGAAAAGAGAAGGGTGAAAAGCAGGCACTGAAATGCTCATAGGCTTGAAGGAGTGTTTATTTATCTTTGTATGTGTCAGAGTGGTGCAACTTAATATTTTGAATTTAAAAAATGTTCGGTTTGGGTGTGCTATAACCTGAGATTGAGAGAGTTCCTGAAGTGCTGGTAAATAATGATGAATATAATTCACTTGCTTATCTCTTTTGTACTGTATCAAATTCTTTTAACTCTAAATTGACGGCAGTCTGCTCTAATCTGAGGGCAGAGCAAGACATGAGGGGAGGGGGAATTCCCTCACAGTGCATCTGTTAACCCTGTGTGTGAGAAAGTCCTGTGTCCTGTGTCTCTGACTGAAGTGTATGAAGAGAGCAGAGGAAATGTAACTTGTTTTGAACATTTGTCTGTGACACCACAGCTTTTCATACTTTTTTGCTTTCAGAGAGAAATACTCTGTAGTCTGATATGCAAAAAAACAACACTGGCTGTGCATTGAAGCAGACACCCCTTTTGAGAATGATTTGTCCCAAAAGAGCTAAATACTACACACAATGAATTAAAACTTTTGCCACTGATATTTAACATGAACAGTAGGGAAATGTTTACACAGCTACTTAGACATTATTTGTACATTGTCGTTTTAGAACACTTGGTTTGATAGTTTTCCTTTAACAAATAAATCTTAGCTGATAATCAAACTAATAGAAGTGACTAAAATTGTATGGCAACATTTACAGCATTCAGCATGATATTATTTTCCTGACATCTCGAATATTACATAGAAGCCAAAGTGCTCAGGGAAATTAAGAACAAGCATTGTCATTATTGCACCACTGCCCAGACTGCTGAAGCTAAATCTCTGCTGTAAACTGTGAAACAGAAATTGCTTGCTATTCAGTTTTACCAGACCAGACAAAAATAATGCATGCAACACTGACAAAGGTGATAAGATGTGCATGTAGAACCTGAGCATGTGCCAGTATTACATCTCACTGGTTACTAAGGGGTTAACTGGCATCAGGCAGCGTCTGCGAGGTCTGTGCTCCTACATCCCTCGAGGGGGTTTGTACCAAACTGGCTCTCTCAATCTATTTTTAATCTGCTGGCTCTCTCAGCGAGCTGATATTTTGAGGAAGCCATGTGTAAAGCAAGGCTTGAATTGTACAGGGTCTTTATGGTACATTTAATGGGTCAGTACCATGTAGTAACCCTCATGACTTTATCTTGTTTAATGGGTTAAGGGTCAGTCATCCAAAGAGAACTAATGACAGTGATGGATATATGGAGTGGGCATCACTTCACTGCAGGGTAACTAGCATAATGACAGTATGCATTGTAGCCAGTCGGTGAGAGGGTTAATCTGACACCACAACAAATCAGATAGAGAAAGCATGAGTAGTGATATCCTGGCAGACATTTTTTAAGCCCACCAGGATTTTTGAAGGGCATTTCGTCCAAACCCAGCATCTCCCTGACAGAGATAAACTACCTCTCTGCAAACCGCAGGGACCCACAGCCTGCGTATGAGAACACAAAGCCAAGAGCTATTCATTAACAGTTAAAGACAGTGAACTCATTTCAAACAACAACGGAAATATCAAAGTGTTGCTGATTTTAGGGGCCAGAGTCCGGGAACTTTTAATGGAGACCTTTCCAGCATTGATAAATGAAGAGCCAAGAACAATGGACGAATACATTCACATTTAAAGCCTCTACAAAGGAAATTTGTTTGAATTTTGACAGCTGTGAAAAATGTGTGTGTCGTCCACTCGAGACACATTTCTGACCTTTCAGGAATACAATGTGTTATTTTCTATCTCAGCCACAGTCAAACTTGAGGACGCCTCTAATAAAGTGTTTATTCCAAATCGTAACACAGAGACGAAGGTAAAGCCGATTCCTCAAACTGGCACACTGAACAAAGTTGCCTAAATGATAGGAATCCCCCCCCCCCCCCCCCCCCCCCACACACACATCTATACACAAATCCAAATTATACGAATTATATCATGTGAAAGAATTTGGTGCCATGTGCTTCTTTGTAGGAGCTAGACAAATCCCAGAAACAAATAGTGATGGAACCTAGCTTTTAGAGCCCTTGTTGTAGAAATATCAATTAAAGCAAATGTTTCCAGTTTACTTAAAGTGAAAAGGTGAACATAAACTAATGAGAAACAATTATATATATCCTCCTAGTCCTAAAAATGACTTTTTAAGTATCCCAGGATTTTCTTTTCTTTTAAAAGTAGGTTGAATGTTTTACTGTCTCTTAACAGTGGCAGCCTTTTACGTGTCCCAGAGTTTACAAAAAGGTCAACAGTTCATTTATTTTATCTATCCCTGCCCTCAGGAGTTGTATTCTGTGAGGAAAACTTTTATGGCTGTTATTTGCTTATTAGTGATGTTTACTATATTGCCGACAAGCTAGCAACAAGACAGAAGCCGCCACTTCCATGTCTAGAAATTAACTGCTTTAGGCAGCAAAATTAAGCAAGTAAAACAGCCTGGTTATTAATATGTTTTGCACTGTACATACACATGTTTATCTCATCACGTCACGTATCGTCACGTATCGCCAAACCCAAGATTACAAAAAAATCATCTTTTACTTCCATGTCCTTGCTGCCCCTTATTTCCCTAATTTCTTGTTCCCAGGACCACCAAGTGAAGGAAAATATCCCCACTGAAAACACAGACAGCAGCAATTTACTAAAGATTCACCAATCACTTTACACTATAAAACGAAAAAGAAAATATTTTCCTGGAAGTGAACATTTAAACTGGTGGGATCTACTTCCTCCAACAACTAGAACTTCATACATAGTGAGCTCATATTATTTTTAGTGATTTATAGTGAGCCAACATATTCCATGGCACTGTACAGAGTAAAACAAACAAACATGGGATACAGTATATAGTAAGACAGACAATGACATATAAAAATATAGACATTGGTACATACAGAATTGCTAGACATAGTATTTACAATGACAAACAACATGAGGATGAAACTGTATAGCAAATTTCAAGACATAAAAGGGTTAGAGCGCCCTGCCCTTGCGAGCTTACAATCTAACGGAATAGGGAGGAAACAAGAGGTGGAGTAATGTACAATATGTATACCTAGGGTAGTGTGTTTTTAGGTTATCTAGTTAGGAGTGCAACTTGGCCAGAGGTTGAAGTGGGATGGCCGAAGTTAAAGCGCATGCTTGTCAGAAAAGAGAATTTTGAGTGAGTGCTTGAATATTTCAAAGGTATGAGAGTGACAGATGAGTTTTGGAAGGGTATTCCAGAGGAGGGATGATGCTTCTGAGAAATCTTGTTTATGTGAATGCGAGGATTGGTCAGTTAGCACTTTGACTACATGGCAGCTGATTGTTGGTGTCCAAACCAGCCCCTTATAGAAGAAAAACTGTTGCTATTTTTTTGGCTACCTTATAGCCATTCCCTGCAGCCAATACATTTCCC
The DNA here is from genome assembly GCF_040937935.1 of Hyperolius riggenbachi. NCBI lineage: Eukaryota > Metazoa > Chordata > Amphibia > Anura > Hyperoliidae > Hyperolius > Hyperolius riggenbachi. Next base: position 214,388,600 of record NC_090648.1, on the reverse strand, counting down.
CCTCCAGCACTGGTATTAGTTATATAGCAACTGAGCACCAGTGACTAAATTACCCATGGCAAAGTTAACTGATTGAAAAACAGGAAGCAGCAATAAAGCTTTAAAGTGAACCTCCGGACTAAAAATCTACTCAGCAGCACTGGAAAGGCTTGGTGTTTCTTTAACAGTTTCACAACATCAGAACTTTGTTTTTCTTACTAAAGCATCATTTTTAGCTGCATTTCTAGCTAAGCTCCTCCCCATGAAAGAAAACTGCCCGGGCTTTTTTTCCCTGATGCTGTGCAAAGCATGATGGGATTTCCTATGTTGTTATTCACGTTGCCTAGCAACTGGGAGGGGTGATCAGCACACAGGACAGTTGGAACTGTGTCTCATGCTCCCTGTCACCTCCTATCAACCAAAAAGATGGCTGCCCCATGAAATCACAAACATTTATCTGTTCTTTTAAAACAGGGTGGGTAAGAGATTATATTACCTATCTATTTTAATTAACATAACTAATGTAACTTAATGACAGTATGTTTGTTTAGGCTGGAGTTCCTCTTTAACACATTACCACAACGTGCCAATCAGAGATTTAAAGTCAGTCACATAATGGTGGGTGTAAGCACACTTGCCTTGCGGTGTTAGTACAAGAACCCTAGGTTCAATTCCTGGTGTATACACTATCTGTGTAGAGTTTGAATGAATGTCAGTAAAAAAAAAAGCACTATGCAAACTGCATACACACACGTGTTCTATGATGTTTGTCACTGGCCATACTGCAGACAGCAAGCACTGTGGGCCTATATACATACCAGAGCTCTAAGCTATTGTTGATAAAACCCAGGTTTAAAGGATACCACAACTGACATGTGACATGATGAGATAGACATGTGTATGTACAGTGCCTAGCACACAAATAACTATGCTGTGTTCCTTTTTTTCTTTCTCTGTCTGAAAGAGGTAAATATCAGGTAAGTGGCTGACTCAGTCCTGACTCAGACAGGAAGTGACTACAGTGTGACCCTCACTGATAAGAAATTCCAACTATAAAACACTTTCCTAGAAGAAAATGGCTTCTGAGAGCAAGAAAGAGATAAAAAAAGCGGGGAATTCTTATCAGTGAGGGTCACACTGTAGTCACTTCCTGTCTGAGTCAGGACTGAGTCAGCCACTTACATACCTGATATTTACCTCTTTCAGGCAGAGAAAGAAAAAAAGGAACACAGCATAGTTATTTGTGTGCTAGGCACTGTACATACACATGTCTATCTCATTATGCCACATGTCAGTTGTGGTATCCTTTAAAGAGCTTTGCTGTATTCCTGTGTGTTGCCTAGTATTATCAGAACAAAGAAGGGAAACTGTAAACGGTTCTATTTGTTAAAAAACTGCTCCTAATGTTCACAGCTACACACGTTTTATTTTTCAATCCAAAGAGAGGTTAAAAGTTTCTACAAAAATTTTGTGTAATCATCCAGTGGTCTGTACCCGTCAGTAAACAATGCTGAGGAATGCTGATTCTGCAGAGTAAGGACTCGTTCACATCATTTAGCGCAGATGGCTGTGTGATCGGAACGCAATGCGTCTGATCACACGCTATCTGCGCTACTATGCGCTGCAGATCCCATTCATTACAATGAATGGTATCTGCGCTGCGATTCCCAAAAATGCGTGCAGCGCGCGATATCGCAACCGCACTGCTGCGCTATGATGGGAACGGTAGAAGGACTGTCTATGCCCTTCTACCGTTCTTGCCTGTCGCACACTATACGCACTGCCAAAATGCACACGGCAGTGCGTATAGTCTGAACGAGGCCTAACAGAGAATGCAATCACAGTGACTACTACAGCATACATCAGGAACATATGTAGCCCGCTTCATGCCAGATATGTGCATTGCCACAAGCTCACACAGAGAGTAAATCTGCCATTCATCAGTGTATACTGAAGTGGTCAGAGTGAAGTCAGTGGACTGGAGCAGAGTGTAGGGCAGGGCAAAAGATTTAAATGGGATAAATAACGGCGCATGGAGACGCCGATAAAGTTATTTAAAACGCTATTCAGCGTTTTGTTCAACCGCAGCTTACCCCTCATGGAGGCTCCTGCCTCTAGTGAAGTCCCAGCATAGATCAAGCAGACTTAGCAGTATGATCGGCTCAGGCAAGTGCTTGCAGCCACGATGATTACAGAGGCAGGACTGTGCGCTGAGACCCCCATAGTCCCGGTGGTGTTACCGTCCCTCTGCCTGACCAGCTTGCACTGTGCTCCATATGATTTCTGGTCAGGTGGTGGAGCGGTAACACCACCGGAACTATGGGGCTGTCAGTGCACAGTCCTTCCTCTGTAATCATCGCGGCTGCAGGCACTTGCCTGAGCCGATCACACTGCAAAGTCTACTGGCTCTATGGTGGGACAGGCAGGAGGGGTAAGCTGCAGCGTGGTTTGAATAAAACGCTAAATAGTGTTTTCAATAACTTACAATGTAAGTTAATGCGCTGTGCCATTTTTTAAAAGTTAAAATGCTAAATAGCGTTTTACAATTAAACGTAATGCGGCACCATTATTATACACCAGGCGCTATGCGCCATTTTTATCTTCCCATAACTGCACTTGTGATGAAGGAGGGGCTGGCACAAGGCAGCCACAGTGGGGGCTCACAGGACATTTCTGAGGATGGGGAGCACAGCAGCATAGACATTATGCATCCTTACTGTTTAAAAGATTGTTTTAAATCTTGTGGAGCCATTAGACTTCTGTTAATTAAACTAATTGTTTGTGATTAGGTGACAGTCTAATGTCTATACAGGTGTATCTTTCCCAATACAGCCAAGCCTGCTCAGTCAAGGGGGAAAACAACTGGCTGTGCTGGATTTTTTTTGGTTGATTAATATTTCCTTCCCAGTCAGCAGGAAGCTTCTTGCACCTCTGCCTCCACGCCTTTGTACATTACCTGCCTCCTAGCCAAGCCAAGCCTGCATGTCTTTACCAGCCTAGTTGTGCAGACTACAGATTATAGCAGAGTCATGCTATGCACAGCCTGACTATTATCAAAAGTCTGTACGCAGCATTACTGCATACTATTTAAGGTTTCTTTCGAAGTTAATTAAGACCTGACTTTGTAACAACAGTATTCCTGGGACACAGCTCATTGTTAATTAGTCAGTACCTGATACTTCTGCTGTGCATCTATTTCAGTAGCATTACTAGCATTGCCACTGGTCTTCAGAGCCTGATCTCATACATTGGCATTTCTATTTCAAGATTCTTCTGTGCAACATTCTGAAGTGCTGAAAACGCACACACCTTCAGTTGCTGAAAACCTGCACTGCCATCAGTTTCTAATGAGGACTTTAGATGAAAATAAGAAGATCTGAGCTGCCTAGCTGTTTCTCATAACAGTTAAAGTGCATCCGAGGTGTACTTTTACTCATTGCATAATTGTGTTCCTTTCCTATTGATTATAGGGCATTCCTCAAGCCAAATACTTTTTTGTTTTTGTTTTAATACTCTAATTCCCTATAAACTAAATAAACCACGCCCACAGGTTTTCAGAGAGCCTTGGCAGTAGCAAGGGCTCATGGGAGCTCAGTCTGGGCAGGAGGAGGAGGTGTTAATAGCCATTGATTTCAGAGACAGAGGGGAGGAGGGAGGAGAGGGGATTAGGTTTTTTTCACAGGCTGAGTGCTCAAGATACAGATAAGCCTGCCTCTGTGTAATGTTTACAAACAACATGGCTGCTGTCATTGTATCACAGGAAGAAATAATCATTTTCCATTAAAGCTGTTTGCAGCTAGATTTGCTGTGTAAACTATCTAAACTTTAGATAAGATATATAGACAAGTTACTTGTTATAGTTAGTTTTTCATCTCGGATCTGCTTTTGCACTTTTTGTAATTTTTGTATGTTTTTCCTCACAACCTAAATGTTTAGTTTATGAGAAAACCCCTGGCTTCCTTCGAAACTTGGCTGTTGTATGGACATAAGGATGTGAGTTCATTACAGTTTAACCACTTGAGGACCCACCCTTTACCCCCCCTTAAGGACCAGCGCTGTTTGTTTGGATCTGTGCTGGGTGGGCTCTGCAGCCCCCAGCACAGATCCGTGGCCACACAGAGCGATCAGATCGCCCCCCTTTTTTGCCCCCTATGGGGATGATGTGCAGGGGGGGTCTGATCGCTCCTACTTGCAGGCATTTTGCGGGGGGGGCACCTCAAAGCCCCCCCCCGCGGCGACATTCTCCCCCCTCCCTCTCCTACCTGCTCCCCCGGGAGATCTGGGCTGCACAGGACGCTATCCGTCCTGTGCAGCCAGTGACAGGCTGTCTTCTGTCACATGGCGGCGATCCCCGGCCGCTGATTGGCCGGGGATCGCCGATCTGCTTTACGGCGCTGCTGCGCAGCAGCGCCGTACAAATGTAAACAAAGCGGATTATTTCCGCTTGTGTTTACATTTAGCTTGCGAGCCGCCATCGGCGGCCCGCAGGCTATTCACGGAGCCCCCCGCCGTGATTTGACAGGAAGCAGCCGCTCGCACGAGCGGCTGCTTCCTGATTAATCAGCCTGCAGCTGGCGACGCAGTACTGCGTCGCTGGTCCTGCAGCTGCCACTTTGCCGACGCACGGTATAAGCGTGCGGTCGGCAAGTGGTTAAGTGATATACCTTATGCCTGGTACACAACATTCAATTTCCCATCTAATCGAATTAATAACTTCTGTCATGTCCGATCTGTTTCCAATCGAGAACAGGATTGATTTTTCAGATCATTATCGCAAAAAATCAATCCCATTCTCAATAGGGAGCAGATCGCACATAGCAGAAATTACTGATTCAACCTTTTGATCTGACAGGAAATTGCTTGGTGTGTACCAGACATTACACAATGTTCTCTCTAACGATTTGAGAAAAACGTGTGTGCCACAAAAATATGCAAAATAAATTAATGACAAAGCATACTCCATGCTGACACCATGATTGCCTGTTTGACCTTGACCATTTTGGCCATACAGTCTTCCCTCAGACAGTGGTTAGTTCAGGGGTGTCTACAAAAGTTACGAGTTTTTCTAAGCCTCTAATGTATATAGTGATTTCCAGACCATAACAATTAATTAATTATCCTCTGTCTGTGTCTGGAAAAGTATGTGCTGCAATTTACAATTAATAACAGGTTATTCTTATGTTCCTAAGAACCCATAAACCATGTGATTTCAACAACATATGTTTAAGTTATGATAAAAAGACGTAGTATTGGCCCATTCAAGCCTTATTCTGGACTTCCAACAGGTAACACATAAAGTGCTGCCCATAATTACTTATACCCCTAGCAAATTTTGACTTAAAGTTACTTTTATTCAACCATGAATAATAATTTGCTGGTTGAATAAAATTGTGAACATGTATCCAGGAGCACTCAAATAAAGCTCAAAGTTCCTTAAAAGGTGTGTGCCAAGATCCTCACCCTTGTACCAAAGGGTCAAACGCAATATTCCAGAAAAGGATCGTCACCACACTCCGTATGTATTAATCAGCTCTTAAACTTTTATTGCGTGACAAAGTTTGACAGGCAGCGACAGCCTGCTGTTTCGGCCTGTACGGCCTTTCTCAAGTTGCCAAAAGTGTCAAATACACAGATACATTAACCAACACCCTTTAAATACCCCAATGCTCCACCCCTAAGGGCAGACAACCAATGTGCAAGCAAGTGGGAGTGGCAAGCAGACGGACCTTATGGGAGACTGCAAAAATTCAAAAACCACCAATAGGAATACTACTAAACACTCACCATACAGGTGACGCATCACATATAGAAACCACCGGTCTCCTTCCTAATTAAATAGATGTTGCAGCCTTGGCAACTTGAGAAAGGCCGTACAGGCCGAAACAGCGGGCTGTCGCTGCCTGTCAAACGTTATCATGCAATAAAAGTTTAAGAGCTGATTAATACATACGGAGTGTGGTGCCGAATGCCGATCCTTTTCTGGAATATTGAGGTTAAGTAAAAGTAACTTTAAGTCAAAATTTGCCAGGAGTATGAACAATTATGGACAGCACTCTACATCCCACTTCTATGCTACATCTCCCCTCCTAGAGTCAGAGGAGAACATTTGTAATATTGCAATTCTGAACAGTTCTTAAAGATTAGACAGGTGGTGTTACAGGGTCTCTTACATGTCTTACGGAGTGGCACTAGGCTCGGATTGTAAACTTAGCCTGAATCTAATCTCTAAACTCAGGTGTAAAACAACACACTAGGGATTGCACCATGCCATTACTTGTTTAACAAAAATTAATTCAAAATGGAGAAGCCATGTTTAACTAACTAACTAAGTACATCCATAATTCAATTCAAACGTTTGTAGCAGTAATAATGTGAAGTAATAATTTTCCATATGACTTTATGAGTCTCTCGCCTCACATCACCATGGAAGAATTTTAAATCACTCTTCTTTCAATTTTGTACAAGTTCATTGAAGCTTGCAAGCATACCTCTATAAACAGCTTATAAGTCCTGCCACAGCATTTGATTGGGTTGAGATCTGGACTTAGAATGGGCCATTAAAGCATTTTGATTATTTTCTTTTTCAGAAATTCTGTTGTAGATTCCCTGAGTATGGAACCACTGTCCTGTTACATGACCAAACTTTGGCCAAGCTTTATCTTTCGCACGCATATCCTCACATTTGACTAGAATACTTTGGCACACAGAGAATTTTATAATCAACTTAATGACTGTAAGATGCCCAGGATCCGTGGCTGCAAAACAAGCCCACGTCTTTGATTAATAAATAATGCCACTGTATAACATGTTGTTCATTGTGATTTTAAGACCTACAAAGGACCGGGTGGTTTTCTATTATTACCTGATATGCAAAATTCTATATTAGAAAGAGGGTGTACATTATTTTTTCATGAAAGTGGACCCTAAACCTTAATGTGTAAGGGGTTTCATAGCTGCACTTCAGACAAAGTGCCCATACTGACAGCTGTTCAACACCAAATGTGTCTACACTGGGCATGTGGGCATCAGAAATGAACCACTTGGGAATCTGTGAAATGTGCAGTCTGTCTCAAGGAGGCTCCATTTCACAATTTACAGGACTTAAAAGACCAGCAGGTAATATATTAGGGCCTGATACCGCAGGGAACCTTCAGAGGGCCTGTGGACTCTCTGCCTCAACAGTTCAGCTGATTTGGGGACCTATACAATATTAGGCAAAAATGTTTTATGCTTTGGCTAATCATTGTATATAGGTGTAATAACGTTTACGATAACTTATTATGGATTCTGAAGTGACTAAATAGTGCAAATTAATGACATTATAAAAGCTGCATCGTGCAAAGAATCGAAAGCTCTGGGAAATACTAATGAATGTCTGTTATACTCGAACAGCCACACTGTAAAATGGCATTGCTGAAGACTAATATTAGGAAGCTGGAAAGAGGCAAGCACAATATTGGTTGATGTGCTTTTCTGGGTAATGTGCCTTTAATGAGCTCCTCTTCTCCTCCTCCCAGTCTGCCCTGCCTTGCCTTTTCTACGAGCGCCACATGAAAGACAGTAACTACTGTTATGTAACGCCAGCTCGCTGATCCAAAAGGCTGCAGGTTAGAAGCACAGCCGGCTCCAGCAGCCAAGTAAGAATGTTAGAGACTGTGGACCGAAGCTTACTAAGTAGTGCTAAGTGGTGCTGATATGTTACCGCTGCTCCTTAGTGGCTGCATGCATGCCAGCTTTCGCTGTCAATCCTACCTGAGAACAAATGAGTTAATCTCTAGCTCAGTCATTCTGAATGAGTCACCTGTGCTGTTGCAGAACACAACAGATTCTGGGCAACAAATCACAGACACTTTTGGTTCCACGAAGTGTAAATAGAACATACCAAGAAAAATGGCCGAGCAATTCATTGCAATAAGAACAAAAAATCCCTGTGTGTTCACAAAAGAAACAGCACAACTGACAACAATGTAGCCTCCAACGTCTGATTGCAGATTATGAGGCATCGGGGTCCTTAAGCAACATCAGCAGCTGCTGCTTTGTGACCACACTGTGCTGTTTAAAAGTAGAGACTTTCACTTCAAAGCTAGTAAGACACTGCAAATCAAGAATTGTAATCTTTCAGCGCAGAAGAGGATGTTCAGATCCCATTAGTAAAGGCAGGCAGGGACATTTTCTAAGCAGAGATTAATGGGCGGAAGTGTTCAGGATTTCTACCAGAAAAGCTTGAAATGGTCAGTTCAGGTCATCATGGCATTTAAAGGCGCTGACCTTGTGTACACAAAAATAAAGGAAACATTATCTAATTGTCTCAATTTGTGTTGCTAGAATGGCTAATTGGAGCAACAAAGGCTAATAGATTCATATCGATTGGCAACTGTCCTGTGAAAAAAATCCCCTTTAATCTATTTTCTCTTCTGTAATCCAAGGAACATTTTACTAAAGGCATAGTACAAGTAATGTTAAACTGCTGGCACATTGAAGTAACAGACTTGATTACCACAGTATGAGGGTATAATTCCACTGTTACCACTTTCTAAGGAAAGTATTTTTTACATTACACAAGAAAGTCAGATTGAATTCATAATTTGATCTCCAAGGAAGACCAGAGGCCATAGCAGACTAACAGTATACAAAAAGTGAGAATCCAAAATAATGTATACAAACACCAAAACTTTTATTTTTATTCAATAATCTGTGAACACACATGAAAAAAATATTATTTAAAAGTGACACAGAAGTGATTTCTTGTCATCAGTTAGTCCTTGAAGTGGACTTAAAGTGGACTTAAAGCACAACTGAATTGAGAGGGATATGGAGGCTTCAATATTTATTTCCTTTTAAACTATGCAGATTGCCTTTCTGTCCCGCTAAGCCTCTGCCCATGGGCAGTGCTACACTGGGACATAGTACTCCAACCCCCCCCCCCCCCCCCTTCTTTTAAATTAGCCAATAACCTAGAGCTTGTATTTTGCAGACAGGAAGTTTTGAATCAGGATTATAATCTGGATTCAAAAATTCCTGTGTGTAAAATACAAGCACTAGTCTCCAGCAATGATTTGCTACCAAGATAAGGTATTACACACACAGTGTTTCTCTCCCTCTGCTCTCTTCCCCCTCCCCTTGCTTGTAGAGTCATGGAATGATTTGTCTGTGATCTGTCCACACAGGAGCAGCGTGCCTCTGCCTCTAATACTCTTAGCTATAGACCCTGAACAAGCATGCAGATCAGAGGTTTCTGACTAGAGTCTGACTGAATTAGCCACCTTGTTTCATGTGTGTGATTCAGACACTGCTGCAGATAAAAAGATTAGCAGGACTGCTAGTCAGCTTGCATTTTTTAACTAAATATGGCAGACTCCAAATAACTCTCAGTTCAGGTGTCCTTTAGGACCTAATTAGCTGGGTAGATTTTCATAATGAAATAAATTGAAAAAATGAATAATTATATGAGTCTTCGCATTGGTTTGGAACACTACCTGCTAGCAAACTAAATGTTTTTGTAAATAACAAAGCATTTGGGTTTACTGCTGTTGTAAACAAGTATCTAGGATTACAGCAATCATATCCCATTAATTGTTAATTTAAGCTTATAGAAGAGATGAATGTAGTGCTATTCAGCCTGGGCTATCATGGCACCAATGGGTCAGGAAGCATAAGCAATCCTGCAAATATGACCCTTACAAGGTTTACAGAAAAAGTTGGCATTGTTAGCTTGTTAACTGTTTGGAAATTTTTTCTAAATTCCGAATCATGCTGCATTGCGGCAGGCGCAAAGTTGAAAATGAGCCAGCCGTATGGTTGCCTTGTGGATAAGATGGCGGATCCCATACGGACTAGAGGTCAAACGGGCAGAACCCAGAAGAGATGTAACAATGCTTACCTCAACTCCTATGCCTATGTATACATCATGCAGTGAATGGATTGTATTCAGGGCCAATTTCGGGGGGAGGAAGGGAAATAAAAAAAATAGGATTTATTATAAAAAAAAAAAATCTTTTTAAATTAATTAAAAAAGTAAAAATCGCAGCAGCAATCAGAGAACACCAACAAAATGCTCTACTAGTGGCAAGAAAAGGAGGTAAAATTCAGTTTGGTGCTAAGTTGTATGACCAAGCAATAAATCTTTAAAGTGGCAAAGTGCTAAATTGTAAAAAAATCGAATAGGAAGTAATGCATGCCTGTGTTACTTCGGAAGTGATGCAAGCATCTCATTGATGCTGGCGATCATGTGGACCTAGAGGGGAGATTAATCAATGGGAACTTTGTTCCCATTCATTCATCTAACGATCAGTCGAAACGAGCAAGCAGGAGGGAGCGCAGCAGCACCATTTAAGAATGATCACTGTTTTTGAACAAAAACAGTGATCATTCTCGGCGGACATGCATGGATTGGCTCAGGGGACTTTTGTCCGTGTGGCAGTAATGGTTAAGGCAGGGGTCCCCAAACGTTTTGGGTCGAGGGCCGGGTCAGCATACTTCAGACTGCTGGGGGGCCGGAGTATACATAAAATGATGTAGAAGTCTTTGTGGGCCAGACAGTGAAGCATACCCAGGTGACAACCTGCAGTGGACAGCAGTGTCACCTGATGTGAAATTTAATTGGAAACCAGCGAATTACTGCTTTCTGGCTCCCATGTGGATGGGTGGTGCCAGTACTGCTATTCTATATGCGAACCACCAGTATATAAAGATGTAGCTGACTGCATCTATAATGTATAGATTTTGTGAGTAGGGGCCGGTAAAAAAGCCTCAGGGGGCCACATTCGGCCCGTGGGCCTTAGTTTGAGGACCACTGGGTTAAGGCATAGTGACATACCTCTGCACCATGCCTGGAAACTGTACCTGTACGAGAAATGAACAGGAGCAGTTACAAAACACACTGCTTCTAGGTATACGCATTGTATATCACCCCACGTCTTGTTTCCTCCCTATTTCTATGGATTGTAAGCTGGCAAGGGCAGGCTCTCTGAGCCTTTTGTGTCTTGAAATTACCTATACATTTTGCTCATCATGTTACATTTGTCTGCGTGCATTCATACTGTATATGCGTCTGTGTGACTCTTCACTCCTACAAAGTCCCATCATGTAATGTGATATAAGCATATGCTGTGTAGGAGGGATAAGTGCCATCATATTTACACTGAAACTGATATACTGATTTACTTTACAATGAAAAATCCAATTATAATGGTCAAATGACTAAAACAATGGAATTGTACACAATCTATAATATATCATATGTATAATTACACCAACTTGAACAATCTTTTATTTTTTTAGGAGTTTAAAAAGAAAACACAAAGCTGTATACCATTTAACCGTAGCACTAGGGTGTATAAAGTGGGATTTTATTTGGTTGTAAATAGATTTAAACAAGGAGGGCATGAAATATAATCTGATAATAATCACAGCTGTATAACACATCAGTTTACTCTGTAAAATAATTTAAGTTTGTAATTGTTAAGAAGAGCGGCATGCAGTTTCCTTTAGCAGACCCTGATTATCTATTTTTGCCTCCAGAACTACGGGCAATAAATGTCTGTCAATCAAGTTCTCATGACAGAGCCAATCTGTCAGCTTATTATAGTCTTAAAGGGATACTGTAGGGGGGTCAGGGTAAAATGAGCTGAACTTACCCGGGGCTTCTAATGGTCCCCCGCAGACATCCTGTGTTGGCGCAGCCACTCACCGACGCTCCGGCCCCGCCTCCAGTTCACTTCTGGAATTTCTGACTTTAAAGTCAGAAAACCACTGCGCCTGCGCTGCCGTGTCCTCGCTCCTGCTGATGTCACCAGGAGTGTACTGCACAGACACAGACCATACTGGGCCTGCGCTGTGCGTTCTTGATGACATCAGCAGGATCGAGGACACGGCAATGCAGGCGCAGTGGTTTTCAGACTTTAAAGTCTGAAATTCCAGAAGTGAACCGGAGGCGGGGCCGGAGCATCGGTGAGTGGCTGCGCCAACACAGGATGTCTGCGGGGGACCGTTAGAAGCCCCGGGTAAGTTCAACTCATTTTCCCCTGACCCCCCTACAGTATCCCTTTAAGTACTGAACTGTGCTTCAAAAAACTTGAAGGATAACTGTAGCGAGAGGTATGTGGGGGCTGCCATATTTATTTCTTTTTAAGCAATACCAGTTGCCTGGCAGCCCTGTTGATCTATTCTGTCTGCAGCAGTGACTGAATAACACCAGAAATAAGCTTGCCGCTAATCTTGTCAGATCTGACAATATTGTCAGAAACACCTGATTTGTTGCATGCTTGTTCAGGATCTATGGCTAAACGTATTAGAGGCAGAGGATCAGCAGAATTGCCAGGCAACTGGTATTGCTTAAAATGAAATACATATGGCAGCCTTATACCTCTCAGTTCAGTTGTTCTTTAAAATGAGACCCTGGTACATAGCATAATGGACATGCATAATTTGTATGTATAGTAAGTGTTGTTATATTGTGCTTATAATGATAGCAAACAAGCTTCAGTCTGTACTGAACGCTTGAATAATGTGCTGTAAAGTTGTCCTCACTGATTCTACAGAGTTAAAGTGGGATTTTAAAGGAAACCTGTACTGAAAAAAAAGTTCCCCTGGGTGGTACTCACCTCAATAGGGGGAAGTCTCAGGACCCTATCGAGGCTTCCCCCGTCCTCCTGTGTCCCACGGCGGTCTCGCTGCAGCCCCCGGAATGCACAGGCGACAAATCCGACAGCCTGTGCAATATTTACCTTTTCGGGCTCAAGCGGGGGCGATGTTGCGGCTCTTCTGACGGTGATAGGCGAAAATAGCCGATCTCCGTCAGGTCCGCTCTACTGCGCTTGCGCTGGAGCCAAAAGGTAAATATTTACATCGCCGCCGCTCCAGGATTTTCTCTGCCGCCGTGGGACCGAGGACGACGGGGGAAACCTCAATAGGATCCGGAGGCTTCCCCCACCCAAGGTGAGTACCCCCCAGGGGAGTTTTTTTCATTACAGATTTTCTTTAAAATAAAAAAAATGATTTCTACATTGATTGCAATAAATAATTATTACACAGTTAGGAGAATGTACCTGGTTGAACCTGCATTCCCTTATTTCCGAGGCCGAGACAGAGGAAATAGTTTTATAAGCAACTGAGATTTTGGACCAATTGCAATTTTTGGAGCAATTTTTGAGGAATTAAGACAGGAAAATGTGTTACAGGCATTTAATGTGAAAGTGCTACATAATCTTTTTTTATTCATCACGTAAAGACGTTACAGGACCATCTATTCCAGAACTACCAGGCGCAGGAACACATTCTTCCCTCAAGCTGTCCTCCACCTGAACTCCAAACCCTCCCTCCGTCACCGTCCGCAACACCTAGCCCCTAGCCAATGCTCGGATCCCTGAACTCTCACCACTCTGGGCAGTACTGCCCTTCACTCTAGCTGCCAGTGCTCTCAAATGAACTGTTCCCCAGTTTCTACAATCTATGCTGCTATACCTGTCTCGTTGTATATTCCTGTCTGTTCTTGTTTTGTCTGTCATGTAAGAATGCCTATGCCATGTGTACCACAACCAATTCCAGGCACGACAAATGTCGTACTTGGCGAATAAAGTGATTCTGATTCTGATTCTGAAAGTGTTTAATCCCACTTTATAACAACTGTACTTATTAGCATACCACTGTTCAAGGGGATTGAAACATCCACAAATAAAAATTTGGCAAAAAATATTTATTACTCCCAAAATATATGTGACTCCCTTTTTTTCTATATGACCCACATTATCTCTTTTTACCTGACCTGGGTGACATTGCCTAACTGCAGGAACTGTGCAGTGCCAGCAGGATAGTGGGAAGGTTTTTCTTAGCTACAGAAACAAGCTTATCTCAGCATGGAAATAAAAGAAAGCTTCCTATTCTGAATAAGATAAGGATGCTGCGACCAGAAGGTAATTGAACCCCCCCTTTGAAGAGTTTACACATGATGTAAGCCTTGTTGTCTCTGTGATGTTTGGTGCAGGAAGGACAGAAGCTGTGACAGTAGGGAAGGAAAACTAACTAACTAAAGGGCAGAAGTGATGGAATCACAGAGATACAGTAAAGATGGAACCCAGCTGAAATATTCTTTTTCCATATCACATTTCTCCTAAATCTGACAGCGAACACTAAAAACAAGAGGAGAGGTAAGCTAAAAAAGTCTTTCTTATTGGATTTTTTTTTCAGTTAATATGGAATTTCATCCCCCTTTAAAGTGCTGAAAATACCTGTTGTGTACAGGCTTCTCTTGGTTTCCATTGTAAATGTTTCTGGAACTGCTGCATCAACTATGAAAACTGTGAATTATGGCACATTCCCCTATTCATCTTCACTAACAATGAGAGTTCTTAGCAGTTGCCAAAATGCACAATTAGAAAAAAAAATAGAATTGAATGGCAATTTAGTAAGTGGTAAAGACTTTGCATAGTACATGTTAGCAGGCACATCAATGACACAGGAATTTACTAGTTTGTCATTTCTCACCATTGTGCAACCAGCAAATGCTGCAGCGATGGCCAGTTAATTAGCTCACAATGCTGCTGTTTCTGCTGTAAAAACAATTCAAGTAAATCCTACAAGAGCTAATGTGAAACTCTACAGAAAGTTTATTACAGAAAATGTCAATACAAAGCAATCACACAACTTGTACAACATGAAGAAAAATACGCAGTACAATAGGGACAATGGCCTCAAATCATAAAAAGCAGTGCGATAAAAAAATCTTGTCGGGAAAATACCGCACTCTGTATTTTCCCAGTCTGTGTGCTAATCCATAAATATTTCCCCAGCTGCCCTTGGAGGTCGGTATATTACCGCAGCCCATTGAGCGGTAGAGTAGAGCAGTGTCTCGATTCTCTCTTTGCCCTGCAGAAATGACTCGCACAGATGGCTCTCTGCACACATGACTCAGACAGATGACTCACACAGTGTTTCTCTGCCTGCTCAAATGACTCACACAGACGGCTCTCTGGCTCTCTCCACAGATAACTCAAACAGACTTCGTCTCTCTGCACTTTGCATTCATCAGAGCTGCCGGTAACTTGTTAACTAGAGGTGTTGGTAACTACCGCCAGGCTTACCGCTTGTTGAAGGCTTTATGAATTGGCATTTGCTGACAATTTACTGACATGTGTTGGCGGTAACTACAGCCAAGTCTGTAATTTATCTCCCTGGTCTGTAATGTCAGCTTCTCATGCGGTAACAGCCTTTATGAATTGACACTTTGCTAAGTGGTCGGTAAAGTCTGCTGTTTGCAGCATTACCGCATGAGGTAATGCTTTATGAATCAAGGCTAATATCTTAAGCTGGCCACTAATGGTCCAATTTGTAGCGAAAAATCGTTCGAGCGATCAGAAATTCTGATCGGATTGGTTGTAAATAATCTCCATTGGTGGACACAATCGATTATGAACGAGTGAAAAAAATGTCGCCCGAATGAATTTTCGTCGAACGAAAATTTGGATTTTCTTGGCGGTCGTGATAGATAGGATGCAATGATCGGTTAGTTGATGGTGTAGTGAACGATTTTTCGTTCGATCAGAATTTCTGATCGCTCTAACGATTTTTCGCTAGAAATTGGACCGTTAGTGGCCACCTTTAGACTTACTTATTAACAATCAAAGTAAATAAACATCTGTGTATCTTATATGCCATTAAATGCAAAAACTAGTAATAATATTTATGGTCCTAGGGAGTATACACACATGATCTTCTGAAAACTAATAAGAAAGCCATAATTAGGTCAATGTCAATACAAATGGATTACATGGATCTATATACCTGTAACTGTGATTTCAAATGAGAACTATATTGAGATCCAAGCCAGAATTCTCATATTCTGAAGAATGCATGAGAAGTTTCTTACTCTAAACTAGTGAGAATCTAATTGAAACATATAGTATTTATTCTATGAATCAAATTGTTTCTGTGCCATGCCGGTTTAAGCCATTGGGAAGCAATATACTGTATGTATATATATATATATATATATATATATATATATATATATATATATATATATATATATATATATATATATATATATATATGTACTTTTTTTCCCAGGTAGCTGTAAGTAGCTATTGGTTTAAGAAGGAGCGATATAGGTTCACTGGGGCATAAGGGGGTTTACGTTTTATAGTTGTTTTGGGTAATTGTACTTATTATAGAGTATATTCCCCCCACAGCCTTGGAGCTAATTTGGACTTACAGCCTGGGTTCATCTGACTTTGCCAAGGATAATTCCCAATGGGAGTATGTATTATTCAGTTGGCCACTCAGTTGAGCACAGGGTGAGATGACAGACGACTCACACCCTGCTCCTGCTGAAATTCCATGTGGCGTTAAATACTATTCCCCCTCTGTAGCAACTTGGGGGAGTAATAATTTGGGGTCCGGTTATTGCCGGCATCCAAATTACAATGAAAATCACTATGCACCGCTATAGCAGTACTGTAATTGTAATTAATGAATGGCTGTTGATCATTTCAAATTTTAAAGGGTCCACAACATCTAATAAATGAGGAAAAAAAGAAGCCATAACAGAATGTAATGATGCTGGAATGTAGACATGATGTTGCATTGGTGAGTGCTTTTCTCTAGGCCCGTAATGCAAGTTTAAATCCAGATTTCTCTCCTAATCTTCTTAGCAGCCAGCAGAGACAGGCTGTGTAATTTTGCAGCGTGAAGATAAGAAATATCCCCCCGCCGGTCAGATTATTGCGGGAGGCGTGCTAAGGATGGATATAATGAACTCCAGACTAATAGAAAGCGTTTACACATGCACCATTAAAATACAGCTATATATACAGCCATGGTGCAAACTCAATCTGTAAACTTAGCTGGCAATCACATCAGATGGGTTTTATGAAAACTGCTTCGCTATTTCTGAGCATCCAATGCAGTGATCTGAGCTACCAGGAAGAGCACAACAGAATGGGGTTTCCCTTGCAGCTGACAATCACGAGGGGTCTTTCCCGTGGATCTCACTCAAGCTTTGACATAAATTGAGAATGAAACCTTCACACCACAAGCTCAACTATGGCTACTTACTATAGATTAAAGTGGAACTCCACAAAAAAACACATTCAATTTTTAAATAGAGCTGTATCTAACTAAAGCCTCTGTCAGATTGTTATTGGTATTTGGATTAACATTGGAGACTTTTCTTCTCAGTTCCTGTGTCACCATGACCAGAAATTGAGGCAAATCTCTCTATCAGGTAGACAGAAATAAAAACGTATCATTTAGCAGACTAAGGTAGGGTATTTCTGTGACATGTAATAGCTGTCTGATTCTCTATTGAGAAGAAGAAGATCTCCAATACCTGCTCCAGTAAACAGTGAGCCTAGGAATGTGTAGGAAATCTACCAATATGAACGCAAATTGCAGGAAAGACTGACAGATGTTCTAGCACTTCTCACTCTGTGTACGATGAGCTAGGACTCTGCTTTGAAGTGAACCTGAGTCCAATGTCTGTGTAGTGATGAAAACATTATACAGTAGAATCCCTTTACAGCAAACTCTAAGAGACCAAGACAAGTAGTTTACTATATCAGAATTGGTCATACATTATATATTTATACAGATGCATTTGCTGGGACCTGAGGACAGAGTTTACTGTTAGAGATGGCCCGAACGGTTCGCCGGCGAACGGTTCCTGGTGAACTTCAGGGGGTTCGCGATCGCGGAGAACCGCGAACTTTACCGGAAGTTCGGTTCGCCCCCATAATGCACCATTAGGGTCAATTTTGACGCTCTACATTACAGTCAGCAGGCACATTGTAGCCAATCAGGCTACACTCCATCCTGGAGCCACTCCCCCTCTTATAAAAGGCAGGCACCGCCAGCCATTATACTTACTCGTGTGCCTGCAGTAAATAGAGAAGGGACAGCTGCTGCCGACTCTCATAGGGAAAGATTAGTTAGGCTCTTGTAGGCTTCTTAGCTTGCTCCTTGCTGATTCTTATTGCTAAAATAGCACCCCTCAACAGCTCTTTTGACAAGACAAGACAAGACAAATAACATTTATATTGCGCTTTTCTCCTGCGGACTCAAAGCGCCAGAGCAGCAGTCACTAAGGCACGCTCTTTGAGAGCTAATCTTGTTCTTGTGATTTTTTTTTTCTGTGTATCCCACTGACACTTGTGTTGCATAGACAGCCTTGATAATTCATACTGTGTGTGTGCAACTTCCAGGCCCAGCACATTCAGTGACTACCTGTGTGTGTGACAGGTGCACATTGTAATACCCATCACTGCATATACCTACCTACCTGTTGTTCACAGTGCACCCACCTACCCACGTGAGTTGAGCACATGCAGTGCCACTGTGCCTGTCTGCTACCTGTCTGTGTGTGACAGGTGCTCATTGTAATACCCATCACTGCATATACCTACCTACCTACCTGTTGTTCACAGTGCACCCACCTACCCACGTGAGTTGAGCACACGCAGTGCCACTGTGCCTGTCCGCTACCTGTCTGTGTGTGACAGGTGCACATTGTAATACCCATCACTGCATATACCTACCTACCTGTTGTTCACAGTGCACTCACCTACCTACGTGAGTTGAGCGCACGCAGTGTCACTGTGCCTGTCCGCTACCTGTCTGTGTGTGACAGGTGCACATTGTAATACCCATCACTGCATATACCTACCTGTTGTGTTCAGTATGCCTACCTCATCACTGCATATACCTACCAGTTGTGTTCAGTGCACCCACCTACCTACGTGAGTGCACGCAGTGTGATATACCACTCCGTGCATACCTGTTAACTGCACCTGTGTGACTGTACATTGTATTAGTCAAGTCAGCGCATACCTTTTACTTCATCCCCCTCGATATGGACACAATGGAGAAAACAGGTAGAGGCAGACCCAGAGGAAGGCCACCCGGCAGGTCTGTGCGAGGTCGTGTTAATGTTATTTCGTGCGGCCCTGGCCCAAAGTACAGTGCTCAGAAGAAGGCACGTCCCATCAACTCCCAAGATTGTCAGGACGTGGTTGAATATTTAACACAGAACACCTCATCCGCTGCATTTGACACTTCGCAGGAGTTAATTGTTGGGGAATTAACTGATTCACAGCCATTATTGTTACAACCAGATGAAGACGCTAAGCAAGTTACACCACTTCATATGTCTGAGTTAGGCGGCGACACTATGGACGTAACGTGTGAGGAGGAGGATGATGAAGTACCTGCTGTTGGTGCATTTTTGGAGGTGTCCTAGGCAAGCGAAGCTGGGCAGGATGATTATGATGATACAGATCCCACATGGGTTCCTAAGAGACAAGATGACCAATGGGACAGTTCAGAGGGGGAGTCAGAGAGGAGTAGGAGGTGACGAGTTCCTGAAAGAAGCAGGGGGAGCTCATCGTCAGAAACAGCTGGTGGCGTGGCATTGTCCGGCGCCATGTATCGTCACCTATGTACAGCCAACCAACATGCCCTTCAACGTCAGCTGCTAATGCCACCATATTGTCATCACCCCAGGGGGGCTCAGCGGTTTGGAAATTTTTAAATGTGTCTTTCTCAGATCGGAGCAATGCCATCTGTTCTCTCTGCCTCCAAAAATTGAGCCGGTGAAAGGCCAACACTCACGTAGGGACAAGTGCCTTACGAAGGCACATGGAGAAAAGGCACAAACTGCAATGGGAAGAGCACCTGAGCAAAAGCAGCACACAAAAGAAAAGCCACCCTCCTTCTCCTCTTCCTCCTTCAGGTGCAGCATCTTCTTTTATTTATTTATTCTTAAGCAGCTTTCTCCCTTGCACCTTCACAGCCACCCTCCTCCCCTCCGCCTCTGCCCTTTAGCGGTTCATGCTCCTCTGCCCACAGCAGCCAGGTGACCGGGAAGGAAATCTTTGAGCGGAAGAAGCCAATTTCTGCCAGTCACCCCCTTACCCGGCGTCTGACAGCTGCCGTGGCGGAACTGTTAGCTCGCCAGCTGTTACCATACCAGCTGGTGGACTCTGAGGCCTTCCGTAAATTTGTGTCCATTGGGACACCGCAGTGGAAGATACCAGGCCGTAATTATTTCTCTAAAAAAGGCAATACCCATACTGTACCGTGAAGTGGAGAAGCAAGGGGTGTCATCTCTGGCACACAGCTTTGGGTCAAGGGTTCACCTGGCCACGGATGCCTGGTCTGCCAAGCACGGTCAGGGCCACTACATTACTGTAGGGCCGCTGCATGGCTGTGCAGCAGACCAACTTGTGACACCTCCAGGGCTTGCAGGCAGGTCTCCTGCCACCTCCTCTCCTCCTGCTACATCCTCTTCGCTGTCGTCATCCTCCTCCTCCTTGACTGAGTGGCAGTTCAACTCTACTGGTGCTGCGATCTCCTCTCCAGCTACACAGCCCCATCTCCTCAGGGCCTATGCTGCATGCCAGGTACGACGGTCACGCCATCTTAGACATGTCTTGCCTCAAAGCGGAGAGTCACACTGGACCAGCTCTCCTGGCTGCTCTTATCAAACAGGTGGATCAGTGGCTGACCCCGCACCAGATGGAGATCGGCAACGTGGTGTGTGACAACGGCAGCAATCTCCTTTCCGTATTGAATTTGGGAAAGCTGACACATGTACCCTGCATGGCACATGTGCTCAATCTAGTCATTCAAAGATTTGTGTCAAAGTACCCAGGCTTAGAGGACGTCCTGAAGCAGGCCAGGAAGTTGTGTGGGAATTTCAGGCGGTCTTACACGGCCATGGCATGCTTTGCGGACATTCAGCGGAGAAACAACTTTCCGGTGAGACGTTTGATAAGTGATAGCCCGACTCGCTGGAATTCGACCCTGGTCATGTTCTTTCGCCTGCTAGAACAGGAGAAAGCCGTCACCCAGTACCTGCATATTTACAGTAAAAGGATACAATCTGGGGAGATGGGGATGTTCTGGCCCAACAACTGGGCACTAATGCGAAATGCATGCAGGCTTATGCGGCCGTTTGAGGAGGTGACCAATCTGGTGAGTCGCAGTGAAGGCACCATCAGCGACTTGATCCCGTACGCTTACTTCCTGGAGCGTGCCGTGCATAGAGTGGTGGATCAAGCTGTGGAGGAGCGTGAAGAGGAACAGTTATGGCAGGAACAGTTGTGGGAGCAATTTTTATCAGAATCAGATGTTTCCTCAACACCTGCGGCAGCACAGAGGGGGGAGGAGGAGGAAGAGTCGTGTGGGGAAGAGGAGTCAGACTCGGATGATGAGGAAGGTGTTTGGAGGAGGAGGAGGCGGTGGCAGAAGAACAACCGCAGCAGGCGTTGCAGGGGACTTGTGCTGCTCGATGTTCCCGTGGTATTGTTTGTGGCTAGGGGGAGGAGGAGGACTTACCTGACATCACTGAGGAAGAGCAAGAGGAGATGGATAGTATGTCTGGATCCAACTTTGTTCAGATGGCGTCTTTCATGCTGTCCAGCCTGTTGAGGGACTCCCGTATAAAAAAACTCAAGGGGAATGAGCTGTACTGGGTGGCCACGCTACTAGACCCTCGGTATAGGCACAAAGTGGCGGACCTGTTACCAACTCACCAGAAGGCAGAAAGGATGCAGCACATGCAGAACAAGCTGGCAACTATGCTTTACAATGCGTTTAAGGGTGATGTCACAGCACAACGCAATAAAGGTACCACTGCCAGTAATCCTTCTCCCATGTCCACGCAGACAAGGACAGGACGCTCCAGCGATCTCATGGTGATGTCGGACATGCGGACATTCTTTAGTCCAACGCCTCGCCTTTGCGCTTCCGGATCCACCCTCCACCAACGCCTGGACCGGCAGATAGCCGACTACCTGGCCTTAAAGAGAACCTGTACTGAGTAAAAATATTTAAAATAAACACATGAGGTAACTTCAAATGAACATTGCATAGTTACCTTGACATCAGTTCCTCTCAGAAGCTCACCATTTTCTTCTGACAATAATCCTTTCCAGTTCTGACAATATTTTGTCAGATCTGAAATATATCAGTTACTGTCAGTAAAATATCAGTTGCTGTCAGTTATAGCTGAGAGGAAAACTGATGTACCAGGTAATGTCCATGTTTCCCTATGGCTCAAGTGGGCGATGTTACAGTTTAACTGTGTGCTGACCAGAAAGCTGTTATGGGTAATGGCCATTTTCAAAATGGAGGACGGAAAATTCCCTTGATCACAGTGAACAAATAGGAAGCGGGACAGGAAAAAGACACTGAGGGGTAGACTACATGGAAGGTAAGTATGACTTGTGTATGCTTATTTTGACTTTTAATTTTCAGTTCAGGTCTTCTTTAAGTGTGGATGTAGACACTGTGAGCAGTGATGAACCCTTGGACTACTGGGTGCGCAGGCTTGACCTGTGGCCAGAGCTGTCCCAATTTGCCATCCAAGTTCTGTCTTGCCCTGCCTCAAGCGTCCTGGCAGAAAGGACCTTCAGCGCAGCTGGAGGCATTGTCACTGAGAAGAGAAGTCGCCTCAGTCACAAAAGTGTTCAGTACCTCACCTTTATCAAAATGAATGAGGCATGGATCCCGGAGGGCTACTGCCCGCCCGAAGACTAAGTCAGTCCCCACACACAGCATCTCTGCCTGCACGCCGTGTGACTGGCTGCCTGCCCCAAGACTAAGTCGCTCCCCACACAGCATCCCTGCCCGCAGGCTGCTTGACTGCCTTCTCCGCCACCACCAACAGGGTCCAGGACTCCAGGCGGATTCCTGAATTTTTAAGGCCGCTGCAGCTATAATAATTTTTCTGGTGCGTGTACATGCCTGCCTAATTTTTCTGGCTGCAGTGCAGCTGCAACAACAAAACAAAAGGCATGTGCATGTGCCCATTCCCCTTCGTGATCACTACCTTGCCGCGGTGAAGGGGCTTGCGTATCACAATGAAGCAATGACCGCCGGCTATATGAGTGTCTCGGGGGATGGCACACCAAAGATAATAAGGTTGTTGCTTCATTGTGGACAGACCAAATTCGATCACATGGACATTTACTGTTCTATCATTGAGCTACCACAGCCCGGCGACCATATGGGCTTGAAAACCGCCTTGGCCTGCACTCTGGCCATGGTGCGCACCAGTCCAGCACAGCCGTCACTACACAAACAGCTGTTATTGGTGCGTTACACAGTGAGTTTGGTGTGTCAATGTGAAGCAGTACTCTAATTACACTCCCTGATTGATGTATACACATGCAAGATGTTTTAAAGCACGTTAGGCCTGCAATTTAGCATTCAATGTGATTTTTGCCCTTAAAACGCTGCTTTGCATCAAATCCAGACTTTTCCCCAGGACTTTTGGCTTCTATCCCACTCCGTCATGCCCCCCTCCAGGTGTTAGACCCCTTGAAACATCTGTTCCATCACTTTTCTGGCCAGCATAAATTTTTCTAGTTTTCAAAGTTCGCCTCCTCGTTGAAGTCTATTGCGGTTCGCGAAAGTTCGCGCTAACCGAACTTTCGCGGAAGTTCGTGAACCGAAAATCGGAGGTTCGGGCCATCTCTATTTACTATATGCAGAGGTTTACTATATCAGAGTTTACTATAAGGAGAGTCTGCTCCCATTGGTCACCCTCTCTGGTCACATGATACTGGTGACAGGATTCGTGGGAAGCAGTCTTCATTTAACTCAATATAACTTTTCTTGAGAGAGATAAAACTGTAGCCTAGGGCCTCATGCTTGGAAAGTATTTGTGCATGTTGATTATGGCAAACAGTCATGTTTCTGCGAGTAAAATACCAATTAAATCGGACTCTACATAAACTGCAGGAGTTTTATCACCGGTCCAAAATGGCTGCTCCCTGAAGAATGAACATGGGATTGTTTAGAAGGTCACAAGGATTCAGTCAACTCGATTTATGCTGGATAGATCTACAGCCCTTGTCAATCCATTAATTTAAATAATGAAACAAAGAAACGTTTGCTGAAACAGATCTGGGGTCAATGCGAATATTTACCCATTTACCCAGGTCCTTGCACATCATTTTTGTGTACTCCCTTATTTGCTCCTTAGTTTAGCTGAGGACTGAGTAACTGTGCTATTAGAGAAAGAGCTCACCTTTAGGTTGCAAGCACAAGCAAAGAAGGGGTTGAATGGAAGACTGTTAATCAAAGAGGGGTGAAATAAAGGATAACAGTGCATGGAGGTTGTGCAGGGCAGGTAAACATCTGTTCCAGATTGGGGATAAAGCTTTAGCATGAAGAGAGTAGTATAATTGCAGAGGCTTCCAAAATCATAGGGATGAAAGGTCTGAAAGGGGGCTGATGTTGGTAAGGATTAAACAGCTCTAAGAAACATATACATCCAATGGCAATGGAGGTTATTGAGCAACATGGGGCCTTTTCTGAATTCAATATATATTGGCAGGAGTCTGCAATGAACAATATGGAATTCCGTCCAGTATTTGTTGAGAACTATAAGTTAATTTAAATATTTAGGAATAACTTTGTCTGCTGACCCAATGAAATGCCTGCATGACAAATTGTATCCTCTATATTGGAAACATTATTCTTTAGATTTTCTGCCTGACTCCTCTTCTCAGTGCCAGGCAGGATTTATTGGATATAATGATAATACTGATTAAATTGTTATATGATTTGATGCAAGTATCTCTTCAGGTTTACTCCATAATACCGTCATTTAAATGGTGTAGATTGAGGGCCAAACTGAAATTAACTATAGTAGAATTCCTTTATAGTAAACTTCAAGGACCTGGCCAAACAGTTTACTAAATCCCAAGAATACACTCCCTTGTGATTTATCTGGAGTTCCCAAACTACACATACACTAGAAAACCAATCCCTTTTTCTTACTCTGACCCCATCTGTATGGAGTATTAACTGAGTTCTGGTTGAGACTTGGGTTTCAAACAGTGGATATGGAGTATTAACTGAGTTCTGGTTGAGACTTGGGTTTCAAACAGTGGTGCAGATATTGGATGGAGGGAATGTCACCTCATCTTACACCATAAAAAGCAGACAGGATATCCCAAGCACCTCTCTTGGGTTCTCTAGTTATCCTCTTTTTGGTATGTTAAAAAGTCCCAAGTATGTCCCATCCTATTTCTATTCCCATTTGATCACAACAATGTCAAATTGAACTCACTTAGTAGTGAAAGATAAATAGTTCAGCTGCATTTTAGATATGCAGGAAAAGGACTGGGAGGGTATACTGTATTCACACACACTCTTGTATCACCAGGAGAAAATAATATATTGGTTATATATATAATATACCAAGTATATGCAGTATATAGCATGCAACAGATTGTTCAAAATGGAATGAGCTGACAGCCCAGCTGTATTCGATGTGGAGGAGACAGGGAACATTTCTGGCACATGATATGGGGTTGACTAACTACAAACCAATTTTGGAATTTAGTAGTAGCTTTACTATGTGAATGAAGTGAAATTCCAATTAAGCATGTCTGCATATCTTTTCTGGGCAGAAATTTTATTTCTGGCCAGAAAAGTAATTGCCCTCAAGTAGATGAATTAATTTAGTCCTCCAGTTTGAAAAGTACTAGTTCATTCAATTGTCTTTGCCAAAGACTGTATGCATAAACAGTGGTTGTTCTGGGAAATGTACTAAGGCATGACCCCCTTGGTTGCACTCTGCTGATACCCTCGCCTTTACACTGGCCCCCTGATAGCTAGTAGACTTCATGTTACATGATGCTGGATAGTGCAACATATGTAGTTTAATGTGTAATACTCTTGCTGTGATGGCTCTAGCGATGTTAATACTCTTTGTAGAGCAATGTTTTTGGAATAATTGTTATAATTCTTTATTTCTTAAATAATATTAGTTTAAAAAAATTCACACATATACTGTAGATTTAGTGTCGCAGTGCAAATACTAGGTTCCCTTTGACTGTGGTTGTAGAGGAACAGAGGATATTGAAAACTCGTGGAATCATTCCTGAGCTTTTATGTGAGTCTCACCTATAGTTGCATGATGGTACCTCTTGGAAGCTATTCAAGGCCATGGTTTTTCACCTTTGTGCAATGGGAGGCCTTTTTTTCTGATATGCAACAGTAATCCAAATGTTCTAATTATAACTTCAATGGACTTTTTACATTGCTCAGTGGGAGTGTCTTTTTTACATTGCTTAGTGGGAGTGTCTTCATTTTAGAAATGTTGAAACTAACAAAATGTACTTTTGTTGTATCTACCAATTTGTTAACATGTTGAAAAAACATGTTTAAAAATGTTTCCTGATTAGGCCTTAAAGAGACTCATTTTCAGCCTTATTTCTTCTATCCTATAAGTTCATATACTTGTTCTAATGTGGTCTGTCTTACTGCAGCCTTTCCTAGTTGCACAGTGGCTGTATTATCTCTGTTATATAATCTAATCTTCTTTTCTCTGATGGCTTTGTCGGACTCAAGCACTCAAGCTGGAATGTGCTGCTCTGTTTGTGATAGGATAGAAGCTATACACACCCTCTCCACGCCCCCTGCAGGCTCTGTGTGAGTCACAGACTGAGCTCCTCTCAGCCTATAACATGCCATGTCTTTTGTTTGTAAACACTGCCTAAAACTGGCAATTACAAGCCAGGATTGCAGCAGGGAGTGGCAGAAACAGCACAGAGGGCCCCAGGAGAACATAATGAATAGAATGGTATGCTTTTTATTGTAAGAATTCTACAGATTCTCTTTAAACAACAGAATCCCAATTGTATATCCCAGCAAAAAAAACATCATTCTGTACTGTATCTACAGATATTATATGAATTGCATAAAACATACATCTTCCACCAACTACACACATGAGGGTCTGTTTTTAGCAGGAACATCTTCATGCATTTTACTATGCTTTCCAATGCAGGATAAATGCAAAGATGCAGGAAAACCAATTACTGACCCTTTCATGCCGATGCATTGTGCACTAAGTATGATGAATCCCACTTGCTGTACTGTCCGTGTGTTATAAGATGCATGTTTGTATTAACATACAATAGAAATAGTATTTAACGTTGAGGAGTTTAGCGGCACCTGCACCCAACACACCGCCGGAGTACTAATACATAAGCTCTTGCAAGGCCCTTGCTAAACTCCCCAGTCATGCAGCCTGTTCCTATGCTGACCCCATTAGCTACTCTTTTTCCTAAACTACCCCACCCCCATGCTCAACTCTCACTGAAATCCCATAGACACCGAACCTTAAGATTACTCATTAAAGGAACCCTGTTCTCAGTTTTGAAACATGCATCTACAGGTAGGGCCTCAATATCTGCAGACATACATAAATCCTTTTCTGGAGCAGTAGTCATTCAAAATGGAAATGCAGTCAACGCCTACCAAGACCCAACTGTTTGTCCATCCTTATGGTGGCTCCTGGGTTCAAATAGCTGAAAGCGCTGCCATGTTTCAGGAGTTCAAAAGCCTGCTGCTTTTACAATGTCTTATCCAGGCTAGGTGTGAGATTCTTTAAGTGTGGCTAATGTTTTCCTTTTGAAGTACAATGGGGAAGACTCAGGGTTTGTTTGTGGTCAATTAAGTCTAATGAGGTGATTCCTTATCTGCATTCCATCGTCTGTTGCTCTTCCTCCGCAGACCTTTCATGGACGGAAGAAGTGCCTGTTTTAACCCTTAAATGTAAAAAGATGAGGTAAAATGAAAGGTGTTTTTAATAATAAACCACATTTTTAGAATGCATTTTTAATTTGCTATATAGCTGCCCTGGGTGTTAAAAATGATGCTGGGTTCACGTTATGATGTTTGGCAACCACCGGTTTGGCAACCAACCTGCAGTGACTTGTTAGAGACCCATTTTTAATAATGAGTGCTAGAGGCAAATGTGTGCATGTTATGCTGCTTTGCACACAGTTAATTTTTGAAATTCACTATTGGTTTTCTTTAAGAATAGGAAAAACTTTAAAAATGTTGGCTTGTCTATGGGAATAAGATAGATTTGCATCAGCAGTGCTGAGCAGTGAAGATCTGAGCTAACTTGCCAGCTTAATGCACCATAGATTCTGTGTCTCCCTGCAATCGCACTTCTAGCTTCAGGCAACGATTTACTGAGGCTCCACTAGCCCGAGGCACACAGAGGTAGAGAGTATTACCCAGAAAATAAGGCTTCAAAGAAATAGAGCTCAGCAAGTATGATGAGGAAATATATTCAGTGGAGGTGAGCTTACATTCCAGTAAGCATGCAAATTTCTGCTGACTGCTAACAAAGCCAAACTAACCTAGTAGGTGCAGATACATTAGCATGCAGCTGTTTAGTTAACCAGCAGCTACTAAGTTTGATTGGGTCAGCTGCAAGTTAGAGGAAGTGCGCATGCTCACATGAATTTATAGATCATCTATAATATTCAGTAACAGAATAAACAGGACATTACAATAACACCTTAACTTCAGCGTTTGATTCTGTGGCTCCCTCCTCCGCAGTCTATCATCACTGACAACCCTGACGGTACTTATCCGTTAGCCGGGCGCATCCGGCAGGTGGCGCTGTTGTAGCGAATTTCGATGCGCTGTTGTATCTAATTCCATTCATACTTAGTGAACGTAGTACTATGTGAATGGAAGCGCCGCAGGTGGTGCTAATTACATTGATACGCAACGTAACTATACAATGTTAATGCTAACGGATATATTGTATTTGAAGTGGCCGGAACTGGCACTTAATGGAATTCAAATGAAAGCGGCGGCAATGTAACACATGAAGCCGCCGCCTTTGTCTGTTGTTCTTCTTCTCCCCCTTTGCCCTCTCGCTTGTATACAATGCTGCCAGCCTGCGGGGATATGCGTGTCCCCCCAGAGTCGTTCGTCGCGGCAGGGAATCCTGCTTGTTTCCTTGCGACGAACGACTCTTGCGACGAACGACCTTGCGTGTGTCCCCCCCCCCCCCCCTGGCAGCATTGTATACAAGCGAGAGGGCAAAGGGGGAGAAGAAGAAGAACAGACGAAGGCGGCGGCTTCATGTGTTACATTGCCGCCGCTTTCATTTGAATTCCATTAAGTGCCAGTTCCGGCCACTTCAAATACAATATATTCGTTGGAATTAACATTGTATAGTTACGTTGCGTATCAATGTAATTAGCGCCACCTGCGGCGCTTCCATTCACACAGTACTACGTTCACTAAGTATGAATGGAATTAGATACAACAGCGCATCGAAATTCGCTACAACAGCGCCACCTGCCGGATGCGCCCGGCTAACGGATAAGTACCACCCTGACTCAATAAGGAGATCAAACTACTGAAACGCCGCTCTTGGATAGCTGAATGGCACAGGTGAAAAATAGATTTCCCTGAGCACTTCCAGAGTTACGAATAGGCTTTGCACTCACTCAGGAAGGCCCTCTCAGCAGACAAACACTCATACCTTTCCTCCCTAAACTCCTCACAGAACACAACCCTAAACTACAATTTGCTACTTTCAACTCCCTCCTGAGCCCCCCACCTCCCACTCCCTGCATCACAGCTGAGGAGTTAGTCTCCTTCTTTAGTGACAAAATCACCAACACCAGGAAAAGCCTCACCAAATAGCCTCCTCTCTCCATACAAACCCCAAACCTTATATCCTCCTGTGTTCTCACCACTATCTGAACTCACTGTCTCCTCCCTCATCTATAAACCATGTCTCACTACATGCCCCCTTAACCCACTTCCTCTCACCTTATCACTCACCTATCCTCTATCATTACACCTACCTTAACCTCAATTTTCACACCTACCTTAACCTCTCTTTTCCAAGGGCATTCTCTTGTCTGTCCAACTACCGTCCTATCTCTCTAGTCCCATTTTCTTCCACAAAGTTACTCCAGACTTGATGATCTCCATTCTGGATTACACCCACCCCACTTAATTGAAACTGCTCTACTGAAAATAACCAATGACCTAATAAGTTCTAAATCTAAAGGCCTTTATTATATTCTCATCCTCCTAGAGCTCTCTTCCACTTTTTATACAGTGGACCATCCTCTCCTTCTCCAAATCCTCTCATCCATGGGCATTCAAGGTGTTGCTCTCTCCTGCCTTTCCTCTTATCTCACCTTCAGTGTCGCTCACTCTGGCACCACCTTCTCTTTGCATGAATCACATTGCATGCCACTGCAAATGTGCGTTTTGGATGCGTTCTATATGTACGCTGTCACACAATGCAATGTAAGGCCCTAGTGTGAAGTTAAAAATCAAATATATTATTGTTTTGCAAATATTAACTAATCTGTATGTTTTAGGGGTGTGGGGGGAAATAAACACAATTATGGTTAATTATCTGTTAAACTTGTCCTTCTACCGTTACATTTAGGAATCAAAACACAATGGCCTCAGTTCACTTAGATCATGCTGGAGATAGTAAGGCAAGAGAAAAGTTCTGGGGAGAACACTGACTGTACTGTATAATGTACTGTACACTGTACAATGTACCCTGTACTGTATAATGCACTGTACAATATACTGTACACTGTACTGTATAATGTACTGTACACTTTACTGTATAATGTACTGCACACTGTACTGTATAATGTACTGCACACTGAACTGTATACTGTACTGTATACTGTACTGTACACTGTACTGTATAATGTACTGTACACTGTACTGTTTAATGTACTGCACACTGAACTGTATACTGTACTGTACACTGTACTGTATAATGTACTGTACTGTTTAATGTACTGTACTCACGGCCGGCCCTAGACTTTTTGCCGTCTGAGGCAAACTTGGAAAAAATCGCCGCCCCCCCCCCCCCCCCTTCAAGCCATAGGTGTGAGGGGCTGCTGAGCTGGAGGCGGTAGCAGGCAGGAAGGGGGTATTAGGCAAAGCGGCGTGGGAGGGGGGTCGGACCCCCCCCTCCCTCGCCTGGGTCCCCCGATCTGCGCTCCCCCTCCAGCTTTAAAAAGTTAAGTAGCAGCCGCTACTAGTAAGAGGCAACGGGCGGGGATGACTCACCTCTTCCACGTTCGAGCGTCCGTTCCACTGTCATCACTTCCTGCAATGCCGCCCACTGTATTGTAAGTGGACGGCATTGCAGGAAGTGACGACAGTGGAACACACGCTGGAACGCGGAAGAGGTAAGTCATCCCCGCCCACTGCCTCTTACTAATAGCGGTGGCGGCGGCGGCGGCTGCTGCTGAGCTTAAGCTGGAGGGGGAGTGCACATGGGGGACCCAGGCGAGGGAGGGGGAGTCCGCAAGCGTCCGTCTGAACCAGCCCTTAGTTTGTCTTCCTTGCCAATGTTAACACGCTCTCGTTGTCTACATATACAGACAGGTATATGTTTATAAACAAGGATATGGAACTGTGGACATCTTTTCCACAGCAATATTTTCCTCTGCAAACATTTGCTTTTTCTTATCCTCTCACAACAACAAGATAAGTTAGTGAAACATGTTTGCACTCCTAATTATATTTGCGAAAAGTTTTCTTTCCTACCAGAGCTGCTTATCTTCTTGCCCTGTATTGGCATACATGCAGAATGCAGTGACATAAGAACTGCAGTGGAGATAAATAAATATATTGCTTCACAGCTGTCATATCAATGTGTTTATGTTGAAACAAGCGGGCAGATCAATTTAACTTGATATATGGGCACAATTGACACATTCACATTTTCATTATTATTATTAATTTATTCATAAACCCGTACCATATTTCACAGCACTGTACAGAGCTCAATGTAGACAATAGTGAGGGACAGTATACAGTATATGCAATAGCAGCTTTAGCCAGTACAGTTATATGAATACATATACTGTATAAATAATACCAAGTACACAAATATACAATGCCAATATATATTAGGTAAAGCCAATAAAGCAAACAGTAGGGAAAAGGCCCTGTCCATGTGGGCCTCCAGTCTGGGGCAGAGGGGGTTGGAAACACTGGGTTAGTGGAAGGGAGAGGGGGTTGGAAACACTAGAGACGGCAATGACTGGAGTCGAATGGGAACCAAACAAGAATAGTTCAGATTCTGTATAAATTTACAAGGTGCTGATGACAGTCATTGTTTAGATGAAGGGATTTACAGCAGTTTGCAGCGCAGCTCTAATTGATTGATAACTGCTTCTGCTACTGGACCACGGCAAAAGACTTGCATTGAAATGCCAAAACAGGCAGCAAGTGTAATGCCATGCCATACAGTCCAGAATGGAGTGATAGCTGATTGGCCATCAATTCAATGCCATTCCAAAGACATTCTTAATAAGGTAATTGGATGGCAGTTACACAGGTGTTCCAAAAAAGGCAGCACATTGTGAATTTCAGACGGTAACCTCACACTGAGCCATTGTAAAAGACTTGCATTGGAACACCAAACAAACATTGAGTGATCCCTGTAGAAATACATGCAGGTGTATTTTGCTGCAACACACTTGATGGCTATTATATGAAGGGAACACTTCTACTGCTACCTAACATCACTTAAAGGGCCATTCCAGCGGAAAAAGTAAGCAGTTAAAATTTGACCGACTCAACAGGTTTTGGACTAGTCTATCTCCTCATGGGGGATTCTCAGGGTTTTCTTCATTTTCAATAGCATTTTCTATACAGCAGTTTAACTGCCAAAATATTAAGATACCAGCCAGCCTTTCTACTCACTTGCACACTATTTTGGAAATTTTGACAACAACAAAAAAACCATGAGGAGATGGACTAGTCCAAAACCTGTCAGTTCTGTCAGATTTTAACTGCTTACTTTGTTCACTGGAGTGGTCCTTTAAGGCATTTGTCAAGCTTTGACAAATGTCTGATAACTGCCTGTCCTCCACTATGCTGCACCTTATGCACCTATGTAGGCAGATGTCAACAGCTGGCCGGGAGTGGCTGGGAAATAGTGGCTGCACTGCTAGCCAACCATCTGTTTTAACTGCGCCTATGACATAAAGTCGGCCTGAGTTTAAAACTGCATCTAGGGGCTGTGAGATCTAGGCTGAATATCTAAAGGCTCATACAAATGCACAACTTTTCCGCCAAACTATTGTCCAAACTTGGTAAACGACTAGACGAGCCACTGATAACAGACGGTTTGCCCGACTCAACACACGGATCAACTCACACGACTGTTGAGCTGATTTTGTGCAGTTGGTCACATTTGTACAAGTCGTTTGTCGTCCTTGTTTTGAATGCGGCCATATCACGCACAGTACGCAAATGAGTTGGTCATTCAGTTGGTTGGTGCCCAGAAAATATAAGTCATGAAATCGCTTGGTTGTGCGGTCGGTCATATCGTCATGTCAGTTATGTGGAAAATTTGCACGTGTGTACGAGCCTTAAGACTTATCAAAGTTAATGAATGCACTAAAAAGCATACATGATAGGAATCTCAACAGGTATTACATTATATTCTTTTTTTATATGCTTTTCTTGCCTGCTCCTGAATTCATCTGTCATAAGCAGCCCTTGGTAATATGTGCTGGACTATAGACAGAGTACAGATTCAATTCACTTCCTACATCTTCTGTAATCTTGGGACTAGAGTTTGATGGCAGAGTTAATAATAGGTGACAGAAGGAATCGTCCAGAAAGGTCTGTCTCCCAGACATGATTTATGGAGGAGCACCTATATGCCACAGAGGGTGGACAGCGTGTGCACCAGATGTTGCTGAATCTTTAACATATACATTATTTGCTACATATTTTTAAATTATGCAAGAACACCACCATTTATTTCAAAGGGGCTGTCGTCAACAGGGTTTATTACATGGATATGTTTCTCATTTATACAGTCTCATGCTGGCCACACATAGAGCTCAATTCACTAAGCATTAGCGCATTCAGGAGCGCAAAAAGTAACTGTTTTACCAAACATTTTGTCAAACAGCAATTCACTAAGGCTGTTACCGCATGGAAAGGTCAAATCACCAACGAGTGACGTAAATTACTGATTGCGGTAAATACCTTGATTATTGTCAATTCACTAAGATTAGAGTGTTGGATGTTCCGTATTTTATGACCAGCCTGGAGCTGTCGGTAATTAACAAACAACCATTTGGCAAAATGTACAGGCAAAGGAGACAGCCAATAGGAGTATACTCCCTGGCTAACTACTCACCCTATTGGTAAGGATGTACTGCCAGGCGGGACATCAGAAAATAAACAAAACACAAGGTGCAGGAGCAGGACTAGAGAGCATGCATATCTAAAGGGATGCCGAAGAAGCCTTTTACTTTTTTAGGACAGAAGCAGCAGCTTGCAAAGGAAAGGCTTATAGGCAAACCACTTGTACTAACAGAATCTCTGGCCAGAAGTGGGAGAACATCACTGTGGCAGAACACAGCTTACTGCTGAGACCTACTCCACAGCTGGTTAGACTTCTACTTCTTACCAAACTCTTACTAAACGCTTTTAGACTTCGTTGGGAAATTTTTGGACAGGCTGCCTTATTTGGAAAAACATAGTGAAAAAAATATCAGAAATACGGCCTGCAGTATTTCCTGTCTTTTTTCCGAACAACTCTTAGTGAATTGAGGCCATAGATAGATGAAGGCACAATTAATTTATGAAATTAGTTTCAAAATGTTTCCTGAAAATAAGCAATTTTCTACAGATTTGATTAGAACTGCTTAAAATGTTCAAGCTTTCCCATATGATAATTGAATGGTATATTTGTTGAAGGGACCCTTAGCAGTCATTAAAAATGAAATTGTGACTTACCTGGGGCTTCCTCCAGCCCACCGTAGGCTGCAAGGTCCCCTGGCGTCCTCTTGGCTACTCGCCCGGTCCCGGCTGGCGGCTCTGTTAATGTACAACTTCGGGCTGAAGTCGTCAAGGCTGCTTCCTGCTTTGCCTATACGCGTCATCCCGCCGGCAGGAATAAGAGTTCTACACATTTGCAGTTCAATATTAGAGAACCACGCATGCGCAGGACTCTCACACCATTCGGCATGATGACGCATCACAGACCGGCGTGATGACCCGTATAGACAAAGCGGGAAGCAGCAGAATTCAGGCCAAAGTGGTCAAATAACTGAGCCGCCAGCCGGGACCGGGAGGGGAGCCAGGAGGGCGCCGGGGGACCTCGCGGCCTATGGTGGACTAAAGGAGGCCCCAGGTTAGTCACAATTTAATTTTAAATGACTGCTCGGGGTCCCTTTAAGCAATTACATCTTCGTTGCAGGTCAACATGAGGGCTTGCACACATTACCTCAATCATTCCAAGGGTCCTGGATCACCCACAAACATTCTCCACAGAAGTGGGAATATAACTAAAAAGCAAAACATCAAAGCTCTTCAATAATAAAAACAAGGGGACTGAAAGAAATGTTAGCGTTTTCATTGTAACGTAGCAAAATGTTAATTACATTCTGCAGCATGTCTAAAACGATTTATGTGGATTTTCATTCCACTCCACAAAACAAGACTTGCAGGAGCCATTATTGTTTAGAATTGCTAAACTAAAATTCCGATCCTCTCACAGTTAGCCCTTGTGCTGTGTAAGTACACTAAAGTGACTGGAAACATTGTTACAGCTTTAGTGTGGTAGGACACAAATACATTGTTAAACAAGCTTCTCAAGCTACCTGCAGACATAGGATAACAGTTGCAGGATCAAGCTCAGCTCACTTAGGGGTCTCCTTGCATTCACAAGGCCTGAACAAAAGACACACGCACACCCAGTTTTTGTATGCTTGCCTCATTTCCACAAGTAGTTGATAGGCAGGGAAAAGCCTCGCAAACTCACAACTGCTTGCTGCCACCTGGTAACTGTTTGCTGCCGCCTGGTTACTGCTGACTGCTGCCTGGTACGATTTATGTGGATTTTCATTCCACTCCACAAAACAAGACTTGCAGGAGCCATTATTGTTTAGAATTGCTAAACTAAAATTCCGATCCTCTCACAGTTAGCCCTTGTGCTGTGTAAGTACACTAAAGTGACTGGAAACATTGTTACAGCTTTAGTGTGGTAGGACACAAATACATTGTTAAACAAGCTTCTCAAGCTACCTGCAGACATAGGATAACAGTTGCAGGATCAAGCTCAGCTCACTTAGGGGTCTCCTTGCATTCACAAGGCCTGAACAAAAGACACACGCACACCCAGTTTTTGTATGCTTGCCTCATTTCCACAAGTAGTTGATAGGCAGGGAAAAGCCTCGCAA
The DNA here is from genome assembly GCF_040937935.1 of Hyperolius riggenbachi. NCBI lineage: Eukaryota > Metazoa > Chordata > Amphibia > Anura > Hyperoliidae > Hyperolius > Hyperolius riggenbachi. The sequence continues at coordinate 214,352,598 of NC_090648.1, read as the reverse complement.
ACTCACAACTGCTTGCTGCCACCTGGTAACTGTTTGCTGCCGCCTGGTTACTGCTGACTGCTGCCTGGTAACTGCTTGCTGAGCACACAGTTTAACTGCCTGTGGAAATGACCCCTAAGCTCTTTAGGTTATGTGGCCAACCCTCCTAGAATGGGTTGGAGAGGAATATAACTTTTTGAAAAGAAATTCCTGGAGAATGTTTTTAAAGTAATCTTTTAGTGGTTCACTGTAATCCAACCTGGTTGCTGTTCCTCACAATTGCTTCTTGCTGACACTAATGTGGCTCTCCTAAGGCCCCTTCCCCACTTGTGCATTGCTGATCGCATTTTCAGCAACAGCTGGGACATCAGAATTGCATAGACTGCATTGTCTAATGTTTCCCTTCATGCATTGTGATACACCAGGGAATCGCAACGCATGGTTGCATACAAAAATAAGCAAGCGCAGTGCCTTTCCATTTGTGATAAATGAATGGGATCGCAACCACATCAGGGCGAACAGCGTAGCAACAAAATACTGTATATTGCAATGGCCACGTTGCTCACAATGCAAATAGGGGAAAGGGGCCTAAGTCTCAACGATCTCATGACTTTAGATTGATTTCCTGGTATGGAAGTTGGTTGAAAACCCCTCCTGCCACAGCTTTCCGATACAACCACACCCATTGCTGCCTCACAGACCGGAATCTGCATCCATGGAGACTCCAGTCAACAACAGAGTTTATCAATGAGGAACTATTTTTCTTGCATGCATTTTGATAAACTTTGATTGCAGCTTGGGCCACTCCAGTTTGACAGGAAGTACTTGACTGGCCTGCTTCCAGGTTGCATACAGTTTTCATCACAATTGTATGGAAGGTGGGAAAATAACATCTCATTACCCATCTCTATTCAACAATTACACATGCTGGATAAAGGTGTCCTGAGAGTTGGGTGTGGAGTTATGTTAGAAACATAAGCAGCCAACCAGAAAGTGCTAAAAATAAATAAAGAAATATCAGAATACAGTCAATTAGGAGCAAGATTTTTTTTTGTGTGTGTTGTTGTTTTTTTTTGGGGGGGGGGGGGGTTGCTTATCAAGTACTTAAAATGTATTTTATTGATAAGGAAAAAAGTAATGCATGAGATTGATTTTATTGATAAAGTAAAACAAGTTAATGCATGAGATCAGATTTCTTAATCAACCCCCAGCCATATCATATGCACAACCTTCTGAGTGATAAACAAGAATATATATTGTACACACATTAAGGCTGTTCTGTATAATGTACATATTAGTTTAAATTATTAGAGCTCGTCAATCACTAGCACAGTGACTGATGCTTTCCTTTCTGGCCCCCTTTCAATTTGAAGAGTGATTAATTCCTAGTAATCATGCTTCAGCATCTGGCTGCACAACTTGGCCTATGACACATACGACAATGAGCCAGGATTGTAGGCTGGCCTAGGCAGCGGTCTGGCTACACCAGTGACTCACAACTAGTGGGTGTCAGAATTAGTGTATTGATACCCTGCAAGATAATTCCTTCACTATTCAATGTTCAGACTATCTTACTAATAACTACAAATGCACTAAAATGGAAAGCAAGTAAACATTTTATAAGCTTTAGATTTAAATGTAACTGCTGTCTGTGTCCCCATTAAGGAACCACTTCCTCTCATATTTTTTGGACGCCCCCAAAATGATGGTTGTCAATGGAACAAGTGTCTTATCTCAAAGTTTATTTTAAACATCTGTTCTGTGACTCTTACCAGAGACTAAAAAAAAATAAAAGTTTTATAAATACATGGGGCTTCCTCCAGCCCCATGCGCACGGATTGCTTCTACACTGCCGTCCTCAGTTTTCTGTTACCGGGTCCCGTGTTACCGGGTCCTGTAACGTCTGCCAGTCGCTGCCAGTCTATGCAAGAGAAGTGCGCGCTCTACGTACGACTGGGAGAAGTTATGGGACTCAGTACCGGCGATACAGAAGACTGAAGGATGGCGGCGTGGGAGCAATCCATGTGCATGAGGCTGGAGAAAGCCCCAGGTATGTATAAAACTTTTATTTTTTTTAGTCTCTGATTTCCTTTAAGTGTCAGAAATTTATTTTAATTTCACTTTCTGTCCTGATGCTAAACATCACGGAAAAAAAGTAAAAAATGTGAAATCTCCAAAACAGTAAAAGCCCAGCAGAGATTTTAACAATTTCCCACACTAAAAAAAGTAGTTTAGATGAATTCCAAGACTTAAAAATAAATTAAAAGGCCCAACTTCAGGATTTTTTTTCAATTTACATACTCTCCTTCCTAACTACCGTAGTCTAATTATGCATCCCTCAATTTCCAGTCCCCCATGCTCACCCCTGAGGGTCTTCTCCTCTGGGGTCATGTGACCTTAAAATCTGACTGGACCAACTATGGAGCTGAAGCACATGTAGGTGCTTTGACATTTTTTAGTGCTACCTTGACTCCTACTCCCATACCTCCCTGCACCATATCTCAGAACCTCCTACATTGCTTCCACATTGCCTTGCTCCACCTCTCATAATATCAGGGGTCCATGCTAGTAAAAGTCATGTATGTCTTCTAAATAGTGGTGACGTCAGGAAGTGAATGCCATGAGTGCCATTGACACTACCAGATGTCACTAAGGGAAGATAGACTATGGTGACGATGAGGTGGTCTGCCTCCAGAAGATAAACTGTCACCCTATTGATCAGATTTGATCATTACAGACTCGCAGGTTGGGGATAATGGTGCATATGTGGTGCCATTTTAACTGGGAAGGCCAAAGAAAATATTTTGAGGTATGAAAAAGCTATGGCACTTGTCACATAAAAGGGTGAAATATAAAAATAATGTGTATTTACTGCATACCTGACTATTTTTCCCCATAAAATGCATAAAAAATAAGATAATCTTTGGAAAATAATATTAGCCAGAGAAAGCCTAGATTGTCCTGAAAAAAATATATACATATATATCACTTGGATGTCTTAAGTAATGAAAACATTATCACAGTGTTAATAGGGAGGTACAATTGAGTTGGATTCCAACTGTACCCATTGAAGCTATGACTAATGACCTGTGTGTCTGAAATGTGTCAGCTACCAGCCTGTCTTTTAGATGTACCAATACAGATATGGGGATTTTTTTCTTCGCTGCACTGCGGACGTTTGTACCTGTTCTTGCGTTGCTGCCCCGTGAGGATTGCCTGGCTATGAGGTGTTTTTAGCAGTCTTCCTGTCCTTTCTGTATCCATAGGAGGCTTTGTCAAAGGCATTAATTGGAGCTAGTTGAGCCAGTTAGGAAGCACAATAGTGAAGGGAGAATTTTGGTAAGTTAAGGCCACACTTATAGTCTGAGGAAGTAAGAATTGAGTGTTTGAACCTAGGTCTTCTGCCAGCCCAAATAAAGTTATGGCAAGCTTTCTGGACCCTAGTGATGTCTTTCATTTTAACACTGATGTGTAAAACCAGAAAGAAGTACATGAACTCCAGAGGGAGATTCATTTTATCTGAGTGAATGCCACCTGTAAGTGATATAGAAAACTTGTCCTAATGATCAAGGTCGCCGATCAGTTAGTTCATCATTGGAGGGTAATAAGCTTGGTATATTTGGCCTGGATACTTTGTAAGGTTAGCCCCCAGGTATGATATAATTATCATGTAATTGTAGTCTAAAGCTGAATACTCACCTGACAATGGATCGAGGAACCTCACAGTGACGCCCCCCAACCAACAAGGTTCCTCAAGCCATATTCCTGCCTACGGAAACACCCAACGTCACATGTTGTGCGCAAACAAGAGTTCAAACAATCATGGCACTTTGCACGAGAGTCATCGAAGGTCGTCTGGGATCTTAAAGATCCAATCCGCCGTGACGGTTGTTATCACTGCACGTCACAAATCGTTGGTCATCTAATCACGTGCCTGTACCCACGTTTCAAAATTGCAGAAATGATCACTCATCACTCAAATAATTGCCGGTCGTCAAAAGAATCACAGACAAAATTGAGAGGCGAGTACAGGCCTATAGAGATTGTGCCAAGGATATGTCGCCTGCCCATGACAAATTAGAGAACATCACTTCGTCTAAGTTCAATTTAAGGCCAAAGACCAGAGTGAATGAGTCTACGAGTGTCTACAAGTTAGGGATGGAAGTGTGAGGATTTCATAGAGCCAGAATTACATTGTCGAAAAACAGAGCTAGTGCTTTATAGGAAATGCTGCCATCATTTGCAAGTCTGCAAGATCGACAGAGTCCTAGCTTTTAGTGCATGGAATGTAATATTTAGAGTTAGTGTGTTGGTTTTTTTTTGTTATTGAAAAGTATCATTTCAGGTATTCTGGAAAGTGACAGCATATTGATTTCTGAAGTTATTTTGTTACAGTGCCTGCCAGTTGCAGGTTCATAATCAGCCACGCATAGAAATTGCAGTTTGGCAGTACAGAACACCCATAAACTAGAAATGACTGTGCATACAAGTATGTAAGACTGTGTGAGGCGCACACTGGGAAGCAGCGGAGCATAAGAACAGACAGCTTCAGTGCATCTTTTTTTCCCCAAATAATTCAATTAGTCTGTGTGTCTTGGGATCACATGCTAAACACAGTCTTCTGGAGTACTGCAGCTAGGGGCTGTCTATGACAATGTGTGGGGTTTGTGTAACAGGTCACAAACTGAATGCTCTGCTGAAGCTAAATCCTGCTGTGCAAGAGCTTGTTCTGCATGGCCTGCCTCCTAGATTATGCAGTCAAAAAGAGTTAATGGGCAAGAAAAAATTGTCTGTGTGCCATCTGCTGTTCACGCTCATTAAAACTGTATATTTAAAACTGTGATATATCAGTACCATTCTGTATACCTAATGAAATAAATACAATAAATTGTCACTTTCCCTTATAAGGTAAATCACAGCTGTGCAGTGACTCAGTTATGAACAAAAATCAGCAGTAAACCCTTTAATGGTGATAGTAAAATATAATATTGTGGCACCTTCTTCTCTCAGGCACTGCATATAGTGTACCTAAGCTCATTTAAAGGACAACTGTAACGAGAGGGATACAGTATGGAGGCTGCCATATTTATTTCCTTTTAAGTAATACCAGTTACCTGGCTGTCCTGCTGATCCTCTGTCTCTAATAGTTTTAGCCATAAACTCTGAACAAGCATGCAGCATATCAGGTGTTTCTGACATTATTCTCCGATCTGAAAAGGTTATCTCCATGCTTGTTCCTGGTGTGATTCAGACACTACTGCAGCCAGATGGCTCAGAAGGGCTGCCAGCCAACTGGTATTGTTTAAAAGTAATAAATATTGCAGCCTCTATATCCCTTTCATTACAGCTGTCCTTTAAAGTGCTATGAAACTCAGCATTTTCTCTTTGTTTTAAAGTATTATTATTTACGGCATAAAAATCTACACACACAAAACAAAAATGTAGCAGAACAGCATTCAAATAGTAACACGTCTCTTTGTTCTTCAGTGGGCAGCTTCTAGCCTCATCTGAAGAGGTGATAACATTATCTTTTGTTTACATTTCTTTGAAAGATACATTTAGTAAACATCAGCAAACTGCAAGAACTGAGCTGAGAAGCAGAAACAGCTGAGAAGATATCACTAAATAGATTTTAATATATAAATACAGCAGCTATGCAATAAAATGCAATGGCAGCTTTCAGAGCAGATAAACTACACTTTGGTAATTTGTAATTTGTAAACAGACAATATTATTGGGGGAAAAAAGCAAATATGGTAACCGTAGGGGTAATAAAATGTAGAATTCTATAAAAGAGGTATGCGCTCACAGCTGTAATGATATCAGCATAGACCGGTTCGCCTCCTCTTACATACAATTAAATTCAATTCTCAAGAGGTAGTGCTCATAGTTTGCATATACTATCCATTAAAATCCAGTCCATAAAACAACATCTAGTATATTATATCCTAAAAAATGCCAAATTGCACTCTCCGCTTAGACAGTTCAGCAACAACTAGTGTGAACCAGTCCTCAGTTCCACTTGCACCACTATTTCAACAAACTGCAATCCTTCCTTTTCCTTAGGTAGTTCAATGGTCACTTCCCTCCTATATGAACAGGCCACCACCAGTCCACCACACTCTTTTGTGGTTCACTCACTGCAATTTCTGACCCAATCTAGGGGTGTGAAGCGCCTTGGGACCGTTCCCGGGTCGTCCCTCACCACTCAGGCAGTCTTTAGGTCCCTCTTCTTATTCTAATACCTGTACTTGTCACTGGTCCACTTATGATGATCAACCTAAATAAAAATATTGCCCATAGCGTGATACTGCTAAAAAGTTTTATTACAATAAAATAATTTTGCACTCACATGTCCCGAATCATATATAAGGCGTACAGTTTTACAGAACGGGCTCGCCCCCGTATATTGGCCGCTGGCAGGTTTCCATATCCAGGCTCAGTCACGGCACCTCCGCCGCGCGCTTTCGGTCGGTGCGTGTCCTCCTGTGTTGTGTCGTCGCCGCCAGGGTCCCGTCCGCTGTCACGCTAAACTCGCTTCCACATCAAGCTCTGCTATGCTCTGCTATGATTAAGGAGCCTTCTAGAGCTCCGATACGCGTCAGCCTTGTATGTGCTTACTGATGTGCTAATAAAGTTGAAAACATGGCTTTTAACCCAGCCTTGGTGTAGCGGAATACTTCCTTTTGCCTGCATGATCTGAAACCTGAGATTCCTGCTCCTTTGGTACAGACAGCGGTGGTTGCAGCGATCCTTCCTTTTTGCCTTCACAAGCTCTGCTCATTGTTATTGAGCCGGATTCGGCCCACGGGCCTTAGTTTGAGGACCACTGCACTATATTCTTGGCAGGGGCTGCCCGGAACGGCTGTCTTGCCAGGTATACTCCCACAATTTATTACTTCCCTGTGATGTTTGTGACAAGAAAGTAAACAAACAACTCATACTCAAAACTGCCAGCCTTAAAGGGACATTTAAGTCAAAAAAAAAAATTAGTTTTACTCACCTAGGGCTTCCAATAGCCCCCTGCAGCTGTCCGGTGCCCCCGCCATCTCCCTTCGATCCTCCTGGCCCCACTGGCAGCCACTTCCTGTTTCGGTGACAGGAGCTGACAGGCTGGGGACGCGAGTGATTCTTCGCGTTCCCAGACACATTAGCACCCTCTATGCTGCTATATGGTATATGATATATGTTATAGCAGCATAGATAGCGCTATTGTGGCCAGGACCTCGAAGAATCACTCGCGTCCCCAGCCTGTCAGCTCCTGTCACCGAAACAGGAAGTGGCTGCCGGCGGGGCCAGGAGGATCAGAGGGAGACGGCGAGGGCACCGGACAGCTGCAGGGGGCTATTGGAAGCCCCAGGTGAGTAAAACTCATTTTTTTGGTTTGACTTAAGTGTCCCTTTAAGCCTTGTACATGCGTAAGAAGCATGCCAGATCTTTACAAGACATTAGGCGCTGGACACTCTAGACTCTCAATTAAGGGGTTATTATTGTTTGTCGGTAACATTGCGTTCAATCCAGGATGTGTGTGTGTAGCTTTAGCCAGTTGCTGAAAACCGATGCAAGCATAGCCTGAAAATAACTTAGGACTCATACACACTTACAGATTTCATAATAACATTTGTGAAAAATATTAGTAAAACATCTTTTGAGGTGTTCATCATCACTGTGTGCTGTGGTGGGTTGTTTACAGGTCACACTGTATTCTGTCACAGGATAGTAGTAGTGATGTCAGCAAACAGCAACTATTCTGGCACAACATTTGTAAAATGTTGGTGCTATTGCTTCTCACCTTGCACTTATTGCAGAGCAACAGCTTTCCAAGGTGCTGAACATCCTCTGCGGTTGACTCAACATGTTTGGCATATAGGTATTATTTTATATATATCAGGATCCCTTATCTAGTCACCCAAAAATTAGAACTATACCATGAAAAAAAAATCCATGTGTTATAACAGACACAAATATATATTAAAAAAGTATTAAAATAAAAGCCAGCGTCACAATCCACATTTTTCCCCAAAGCTTCCTCTTCCTTTTTTCATTTGCAATTTTCTTTTTTTTTATTGCACAGTATCTATTCAAGCACCACCAAGATTGAATATCCCACCAAGGCTTCCGAATGGTCCAAATAAATGAAGCACTGTGATTCCTCAGTGAGGAATTGAAATAACCCCCCCCTCCCCCAATGATGAGGCCATATGAACTGGTTATGACTCAGGAGAGGAGCCACACATTGACTAGCTTTCTCTGCTGGTCATCCAGCCTACCGTACATACTGCAACTGGAAATCTGTTTTTTTTTGGCACAGTTTTTTTGTTATTTTCAGTTTTTCAATAATATAATTAGTTCAGAGTGTAATATTTTATAAATATTTTATGAGACAAAAACCAATGCCTCTGCTGCCAACACCTGAGACATTAACCCTGTAGCAAGCGCAGGCAGTGGCGTAGCTAAGGAGTTGTGGGCCAGGATGCAAGTTTTACATGCCCCCAGCCCCCCCCCCCCCCCCCCCCAAGCACTCTATACACAGCAATTGATACGGCGCACCAAAACCTGCCAATGGCAACTACAGTGTCAGAGGTGCTAGAAGGGGATGGGGCAGTTTGTTAATGATTACCACTATTCAAAGCATCTATAGAAGTGATTATTATGAGTACAGGACCAATAGAGAGCTAATACTGTAGTTGAGGGAGGGCCCTTCGGGGCCCCTCTGGCCCAAGGGCCTCGATGCAGTGGCTACCTCTGCAACCCCTATTGCTACGCCCCTGAGCGCAGGGGATCACTTAACCAGTTCACCCCCAAGGGTTTTTATCCTAACGGACCAGAGCAATTTTCAGTTGTCAGCGCTCCTCCCTTTTATTCCCTAATAACTTTATTACTACTTATCACAAGAAAATGATCTATCCCTCATTTTTTTCGCCACCAATTAGGCTTTCTGTGGATAGTACATTTTGCTAAGAATTTTTTTATTCTAAATGCATTTTAATGAGAAAAACAGAAAAAAAAGAAAAAAAATCATTATTTCTCAGTGTTCAGCCTTTATAGTTTTAAAATTAAACATTCTCCTGTGGATAAAACAAACACGTTTTATTTGCCCAGTGGTCCCGATAATTAAACCGTTTAGATTATGTCCCTACCACAATGTATGGCGACAGTATATTATTTTGAAATATAAGTGGTTATTTTTCTGTTTGTTCTGGCCATAATTACAAGCCCCTATGTAATAAATTAAAATTAATTTTCCCCCATAAAATATAGAATAAAAAAAGCTGAGTCCCTAAGGCAACTATTTATTTATTTTTTTTAAGCTGATTTTTTTTTTTACAAGTGTTTTTTTTTGGGGGGAGGGTTGGAAGTGTAATTTTATTAATGATGTGTATATACTTGAAAATGTATGTATTTTGTAGGTGTAATATACTTTTTGGCCACAAGATGGCGCTAGTGAACACTCATAGGTCGTGTTCACTTTTTTTTTTTTTTTTTTTTACACTTTATTAAACTGTTACATTTCCTGTTTATGTGAATGGACGTAGCCGCTGTTCGCGGTCACGTCCATTCACTCCAGGCACTGCGATTGGGTAGAGGACTGTTCGGTCCTCTTCCCCAATCACCCAGCACGGGATCCCGACGGTAATGGCGGCGGTAGCGGCGGACACACGGCGGTAGCAGCGGCGGGAATGCGCGACGTATTAAAACGTCATGTTGCTGTTAATAGCGGTAAGCATGACGTTTTAATACGTTAGGATGGCGGTAAATGGTTAAGCTGGCCACTAACGATACAATCTTTCCAGTAATATAAGGTGACTGCCTAAACTATCCATTCAATATATTCACTCAGTTTACCCTTATACTACATCGATTTGGTAAAATTGCATGAAAAAAGTTTTTATCGTTAGTGGCCACTTTTATTGAATTTCTGAAGTGTCACTGCGGGTGTACCCGACCTATGGGAATGTCTGGAACCTGCCCCCTCCTTTCTTGACTGTGGGTCATTGGCACTTAGTGCAGACATGGTAAATCAGGCCCTACTTCTCTGTGTCTCTCCCTCCATCTCCCTTTTTATCTCTCTTCCATGCAGTTTTACACTCCATCATCATCTTCCTTTCCCTTGTATCAGCCTCCAAGTCATTTCACAGAAAGGATGCCACATAATGTCCCCTGGTACTTAGTTTTCTTCTTATCTAATGAAATCATGCAATACTTGACAACAAGTCTGTACCGTAATGTATGCCAACACTAGCAACTGCAACTGGCTTTACAAGTAACATTATTTGCAGACTGCATATTATCTCGGCGCCGCTCAGTTCGGCGCGGGGAGAGCCGAATGACGTCTCTACCTGTCCTGAGGTGGCGTTAAATACTATTCTCCCTCCGAGTTGCCGCAAGTCGGAGGGAGATGTAATTCGGGGTCTGGCAGCCGCCAGAGCCCCGAATTACTGCTACGCGAGGCACGCATCATAGCATTGCTGCTGCTCGGCTCTCAGAGCCGCGTGCCGAAATGAACTGATCCGTTATTTGCATGTTAATATTACAAATCTACAAACAGCAATCTCCCAAGCCTTGCTGAGGAAGTGATTAAAATGGATTTTGCAATACCAATTCCAGCACAAGTGTGATTTTAGGAGTTTTACATGTAACAAAAGCCTCATCTGCAACAATCATAGGCAGCAGAGGGGAATCTGTGGTGCCTGGTAGGGGGTTTTGGGTCTGGCAGTTACCAAGTCTTGTTGTGCAAATTTTTCCAGTTTGGATCCATCCACACTAACATAAAATAAAACTGTACATGTTGTCATCTAAAACCTGTAGAGCAGCTGGTGCATTTTATAGTTACAGGACTGAATAGGAATTCTGTGGCACCATTGCCCAAATGCCCTGTACGTCACCCCTTAGGCCTCGTTCAGACTATACGCGCTGCCGTGCGCATTTTGGCAGTGCGTATAGTGTGCGACACGCAAGAACGGTAGAAGGGCATAGACAGCCCTTCTACCGTTCCCATCATATGCGCTGCGTGGCAGCGCAGTTGCGCTATCGCGTACTGAACGCATTTTTGTGAATCGCAGCGCAGATCCCATTCATTGTAATGAATGGGATCTGCAGCGCATAGGAGCGCAGATGGCGTGCGATTGGACGCGTTGCGTTCCGATCGCACAGCCATCTGCACTAAATGATGTGAACGAGGCCTAAATATTGTCTATAACCTAAACTAATGTCCAGTGCTGCGTAATATTTTGGCGCTTTATAAATACAATAAATAAATAAATAATGCATTAATCAAGTGCATAAACAACATGAAAGCTAGCAATGGGTTCAGAAATTCTCTGCAATTCCTGCTCAGTTCTCTGGGTGCAGATGAGACACTGCAGCTAAAGGTACTTCATTCCACATTGTTTCATTAGTAGATCTCCCTATTTTACTTCAGATTTTCATCTCCGCTGCCGAGACCCCACACACGGGGAACCATTGGCTGAGGAAGTGGGAGGGGCCAGATAAGTAAAAGTACTATCAAAATTATTTTGAGTATTTTCTTGCTTGCTGGTGGCTTAACGGGCATTTTATTGACAAATTTAAAAATATCTCCTAAGAGAAAACTCAGGTGAAAAAGTGAATTGCATATGGCCCCTTATCTCTTTTAACTCATAATATAACACTCCTTGGGGGACAGTCACTAAATCACATTAGATTTTAAGTTAAGTGTACAGTGTTTATGCAGGTAAAAGGAGCAAGGTGTGCTTAGGGTGCACATTGGGTTAATGCTATTTGTGTAAGTTATTATTTGCTGTTTACTAAGCCCTTATTAAATGTTATATGTGCTGTCAGTGCAACATAAAATTTTACATTATTTTAGTGAATACACCCCCTTATTTGACTTAACTCATGATTTAACTCCCCTGTGGGTTGGTTTACAAAGCTTAATTATTTTTCACCTTAAAGGATACCCGAAGTGACATGTGACATAAGATAGACATGGGTATGTACAGTGCCAAGCACACTAATAACTATGCTGTGTTCCTTTTTTTCTTTCTCTGCCTGAAAGAGTTAAATATCAGGTATGTAAGTGGCTGACTCAGTCCTGATTCAGACAGGAAGTGACTACAGTGTGACCCTCACTGATAAGAAATTCCAACTATAAAACACTTTCCTGGCAGAAAATGGCTTCTGAGAGCAAGAAAGAGATAAAAAAAGGGGAGTTTCTTATCAGTGAGGGTCACACTGTAGTCACTTCCTGTCTGAGTCAGGACTGAGTCAGCCTTTTACATACCTGATATTTAACTATTTCAGGCAGAGAAAGAAAAGGAACACAGCATAGTTATTTGTGTAAACACTTTTCAAGATGAATACCGTGGCGCCCCAATTTGCTAAGAGTAAGTTGCTGCTGTGTGGGGATGAATCCTCACATCCAAATAGTCAGTAATAGTAAAGTTTTCACAGCGCAGGTATACTCTTCTTAGTAGTGTATCTCTCCACTTCACCACCTGTATGCACTCAGTGTGCGAACAAAGTAAACAGGGATGCTTTCAGTGGATTATACTGATTCATTTATTTCTGGATAAAAGACAGTACAGGCAATACGAGGTGGGCACTTACTTCAAGAGGGTCCTAATCCACTTAGGACCCTCCCTGGCTTGTAACGCTTCCCACTCAATGTGGTACTCAGACCTCACAACTCGATCCTGTTTCCGTGCTGCCCGCTCTTATCCCGACTACTTTCGGCGATTGCCGTCCTCAGGGGATTTTTTTATCCCCTGGGGACGACAATCGCTGAAACTAGTCGTTGCATTGTGGGAGATAAAAGCTTTTTTCAACTGCCAAGCGAGCAGTATCTCCCTCAGTGCATAGAACTCTCAGTAAATGAACATTCCGTACAGATAACCTGGCAGAACAAAAGATGTTGCTGCCTGTGCTAAATTTCAGAATGTAAATTGGGGTGAGGAAAGATTACAGAATGGCCGAATACTGCCTAATCTATAAATGAATTTTGTAACAAATAAGCAATTTTATTAATTATATTATTTTCACTACAGTTCCGCTATAAAGCCTCTTAGGCATATACCTTTTACTAGCATGGATATGTGAGAAATGTCGTCAAAAGGTATTTCTAAGATAAGCCACGCCACAAATATGTAATCTGGACACACACAAATACAAAAACCATTCCGAAACCTGTATCCAGAGGAAAATAAGCATGTTAATTGTTATCTTTCCTCACAAATCAGAAAAGTCAAATAAATGTCAAATACTGGTATATCTATTTATACTCATGGCAAAATATAGCTATATTAGAGCTAACTACTTCAGCAAGCCTTCAGAAGTTGTTTCAGGTTGACTGAATGTGTGGTGGTTGTACGGCAGCAGTGGTGGCAAATTGTAGAATTTAATTGTACCTGCTACTAGCAGGGAGTTGTGCTTGATCCCAGAGACTAGTGCTGCCTTCCTGGCAGCTGAAAGTAGGAAACAGACGAGCTGTACATGTTGAAGGCTATACACTGTAATCCTTTTTATATCCTGCTACATCTATAGCTAGATTTTTTTTTTACAGATACAGGATTAAGGAAAAGAAATTTTGTCTGACTATCATCCCCCAATTTAAAGAAGCAGCGGATATGCACATTAATGGCTCATGCAGTAGTACAGCTAGAGTTATTTAAGGCAATCACATGATTCAGCGTGATACACTGAGACAGCTCTGAATGCATGAATGTATGGAGCAGGGAGCATGGCAGAGACTAAAGCAATTAGCATCTTTGCCTTTTAGCGGACAGAGACTTACAAGGAGAAAGTAATTATGCCCACATTATATTTGTAAGACTTTCATTTATAATTTGCTACAAATGCTCTCACTTCCTGTAGATAATTCCATTATGTACGGTAGCTGTATACACAGTTACCGATATGCATTCAATAGAAAGAGGTCTGGCATAAACATGCACACATAACCACTTCCAATGCGGTTTTATTTATCTGTGTCTATGTGCTTCTTTTCTGTCTCCCTTTTCCCTTGCTGTCTTCCTCATTCCCTCCCTTTTCCTCCTCTCCCCCTCCCTTCGGTATCTCTCCTGCTTTCTCTCTCCTCCTGTCTCTCTCCCCTCCTGAACCTGGTTACATAACAGACCAGCTTTTCCAAATCCTGCATTTCAGTCACCCAAATCCCTCTGGCTTAAATTCTCCCCCTGCAGAAAGAGAATCAGCCAGGAATCTCAGCAGAATGCCGCTCGCTGAATTCCCTCTCTAGCACTGGCCATATTAAATCTCCCTTTAATGCGGTCTCTAGCCCCTCTCACACCATCAGCCATCTTTTAATCTGCCGTTAATAGGGCAATGTTGACTGTACAGGTGGATCATACTGTTAGATGCTGGGCACAATACTTCAGCGTGACCTCTGACACCGCTTTGCCGTTATGCTATACTTTGTCTTTGAAGTGTGCTGGGAAATGTCCTGGAAACAGCTGAATGCAGGCAGTATTCACAGATTTAAAGTGCACACGGATAATTATTGCTGACCTGTGCTTAATGTATGCCTACACACACACAGCAACAACTGCAATGTATTCTTCTAAGAGATGCGGGAATATTTACCACTAAAAAGAGCAGTATAGTTTTTTTTTGTTGAGGAATATGAAATGCAGTATCTATTCAGGTGAAACTCCATGGCAAGTTGAGGGCGGAAAATGTGTGCTATGGCTAATAGGCAGGAAAGGCAGTAATGATACTTGCTGGTCAGGAATCCCTTCTAGGCAAATGCTGAGGAAAGAGCCATACTTGTAAGGTGACTAAGGGCCTGATTCACTTCCAAACAAAAGAAATCTACAGTGATAGTTCAAACTACTGCATTGCACTGCATTTGTAGCCACATTCAATCATTGTATTATTGGTGGCAATACTAATGTACTAAGCCTTTCTCTGTGTATTTCATCTCTTGGTAAGTGAGTTAGGATGCTGTTTTCAGGGGATTGGTGGGCAATTTTCATTGCATTCAACGAGCTAGATTTATCTCCAGACACCACAGGTCTCCTATGACTTCGCTAACGCTAATAAAACGTATTATTTTAAACATTTATTCAAAAACTATAAAAATTATACAGGTTGGAATTGGTCAAGAAGGCTGAACCTGCGAGGGTTGAACTTTGCAGCCTGAGCGAGGTACTCTACCCACTTCCAAAGCATCCTGTCCAATACAAGGGACTCTTTACCACTTCTGGTACTGGGTAGATCAAATGAGGTAGATTCGTTATGGATGAATCTAGAAGTCCTGTTTACTAAACACACTAGTGTACTACTGCCCACTTTTCAGCAAAGCACATCATTCTGTAACATTTATGTGTTGCTGAAAAGCTGACATAAGTGGACAGAAGCTTGCTAGTGTGTCCAGGCCCTAAAGTAACCCACCCCCCCACCCCCTATCCCCAGATAAACTTGCCCCCTCACAGGTGAATACATTAGTATACCTACCTATTCACACAAGCAGGAGTAAAAAGGCAGACTGACACCCTGAAAATACTTTACAATTTGTTTTTTGTTTTGTTTTTGTTTTTTCTAAATAGAAATACCACTTGAAATAGTAAACTTTTAGTTCTGCTAGTATGTGTAATTTTTCAAGGTTTTTTGTAACTAATGGTATACGTGTGAAGAGGTAAGGGGTTCTAAAATACCTTGTGCTCATTCTCCTAGAATAGGACAGATATACATATACACATCCACTGGAGGTAGAGAGGAGAAGAAGAGCTCATTAAATGTAACAATGAAAGAAGAGGTTGAGGCTGGGTTTCCACTAGCCGCTGTGCGTCCTAGAAGATGCGTGGCGGCGCTTCGTCTTCTGCGAGTACGCAGCCGGATCCCAGAAGCCGTGCCATGTATGGCTAAGGGATTCGCTACCACTCGCACCAGAATTGATAGCAATAGCTTAATATAGGGAATCCGAAGGCAGTACCATTATCCTCTATGGCAGTTTCCCCGTGCATTTGCCTGGTAGTGTTATTTGTATTGTTCCTGGTAGTCTATGGCTGCTTACTGGTGCACTGTTCTAGTTGCACAAGTGGTGGAGATAGTGATCACAAATGGCAAATAGAAAACTCAGTGAAACTGCAGTATCAGGAAACGAAGGCAGATTGGGATCCATGCAACAGGGTGAGGAACCAGAGATCAGAAAACAAGAGCAGAGAACACTGTGACCCAACAACAACTGACACACTGGGCTGACATTCTGAGAAGGGTAGAGCCTACAGGTGTATGAAAAATTAATGTACAAATAGCTTGTAGAATGGCAGCCTACTGGTCAGCAGTGGACGTAGTATCACAGTCCATAATCACATAATGCCACTAATAGGTGTAGGAGGGAGTTAAAGGTACATGAATACGCTGAATGTCTTACAGTATGCCCCCTGTGGGTGATTAGAGGAAGTACAACAGTCCAGGCGTACAGTGCCTGGGCTCCAAACATACAAGTTGTAGCATATTTCACTCACTTCTTCTTGTTCTCATGGGTGTCATAAATGACAGTATGTGAGAGGACGTCTACTGAAAGGGGGTACAAACACCAATAACAAATTGTCAGTCATTCTAACCCTTCCTTACTGTGCCTAGGTAAAATAAAACTCAGTTACTGGTCCATTCGTTATGATTCTATTAGAGACTAATTACCTTATTTACTAAGTCAAAAGGTCAACACACAGCAGTCCTTTAGATTATTGGCCTTGTGTCCGTTGCTGTCAGGTCCTCAGCAGGTACAGATACTGCAGATCAGAAATTGTGACTGGGTGCATTGAAATGAACAGGGCACACTTAGTAACTAGTCAACCATACTATCATTATTATTCAGATAAATTATATAAAACAACTCCCCTGAATGAATCCTAAATGTTCTTTAAGGCGGACCTGAACTCAGAATGTCCTCTCTGCTCTAAAAGATACACAACAGCATAATAACTTTTAAAGAAAAACATTTCTTTGTTACAACTGATACAAATCCTAAAATACATCCGCACTGTTACAAATGAGGGAGAACAGGCTAAACTCTCTAAATACATACAGGGTGCATTTCTCTATGTTTCCTTCTGTCCTGTTCAGGACCACATTTTAAAGAATGTTACTTAAAGAGACACTGAAGCGGAAAAAAAAATGATATAATGAATTGGTTGTGTACTATGAATAATTACTAGAAGATTAGCAGCAAAGAAAATATTCTCATATTTTTATTTTCAGGTATATAGTGTTTTTTCTAACATTGCATCATTCTCTAATATGTGCAGATTACACAACACTCAGCATTCAAAATGAGTCTTTCAGAGCAGTCTATGAACTAATGACCTCTACTCTAGCAGAGGAAAAGTAAACAGTTCACTTACAGTTGAGATAATAAAAGTCAGATAACAGCCCTCTCCACGACTAACTTAGTCGGAGAGCTTAATGGCTTGTTTGCATAGAGATAACAACTGGAGTTTCTCAACTCTTCCTGTACTGGAAACAATTAGACTGATGTATCTGATCTTAATGTTTTATTTCTTAGCTGTACTACACATACAAATCATAATATCATAATTTTTTTTTTCGCTTCAGTGTCTCTTTAAATGCATTCAGTTCCACTTTTGCTTTCTCTTGATCTTCATAACCTACAGCAAACACCTTACTATCTTCAGTATGCACCAAATAACTTGGGTGCTCTATCACAGATCAGTGGTAATGTTTGTGCATAGAAATTGGTATCCATCTTCTGTCTCCAATACATACACACTCCAGCAACTTCCTATGAACATCTTCCTGATTGCAAGCAACTAAAATAACATGGAACTGTCCAAAGCTCACAATCCTGGTTAGATCCATACCCCCTTTGCAAGGTACCTCCTCCAACATTAAAAGCTATGTTGGTTGGTATTGGCCTGGGAGTGGAGCCCACAATTGCTGGCTTTGCCTACTTGGCCTCACAAACTGCAGTGTTGAAGTGGTTTATAAGAGATAACGTTTTTTTTTACTTTTTTGGAAAAAAAAAAACATTAAAAAGTGAAATATTAACTTTTATTTATTTGTGCTTGCACTGAGGTTTGAAAAACATTTTCCATGACAAAATCCATGCTAGTAAAACAGCACTGCCAGCTATTTGCTGACAAGCTCTGCAACCCTTGCCTGGAGCAGAAAACTCTGTAGCGAAGGCTGAGATCCTTATAACAATCTCCGGGATGGTCACACTTGAGATACAATGGCACTTTCACTGGTTTGCAAATGAACTTCTTAGCCTGATCACAGCTCAGTAATATGTTCTGCTGTGTTCCTTAATCAGGGACTTTTTTACTACATCAGTAAGGTTACGTTTACAGTGGAATGTTTAAGTGTGTTGTCTCGAACAATATAATCACATTGCTAGTGCAATACAATTATACTGCAATGGTATGTCCATATCGGCTTGTTAGTAGTACAGTGAGCCGGATCTGTAACCAATAGCACGATGCATGCAGTGTGTTCCTGCATAATCCATGCATTAACAGTGGCAGTGAAGCATACTTATTATCTACTGAATGCTTTACTGTATGTGTCACACTGCATACATAATGTGCATTGCGTCTTTTCTCCATTGCATTCCTGTTTTTACAAGGAACACAACTCCCCACTGTGAATGTAGCCCGAGGTAAGATGCTCCTCTATTTACTGAAACTGTCTGCCGTACAAGCAGGTGGCATTCCAAACAAACATGAATATTTGTCTGTAATATTACATTTTCCTAATTAAAAATGCACTGTGCATGTGCTTTCTCTTAAAGTAATTGTCTCTATTTATCATCAACATACAATGCAGTTTTAGCATATTTACCCCAACATATTATAGACATGAATAATTAACACATGCATAATAAGTGTCAGCTGGGCTGAACTATGTAAATTATCTGTACATATTAATGTCTGTATAGTTTGTCACCTCATTTAATCACTTCAGGACCACAGGCTTACACCCCCCTAGTGACCAGGCCATTTTTCACAACACAGGGCTGTGCAGCTTTGTCAGGTTGCTGCACAGCCATACAACTCAGCACACAAATTAATCTAACCTCCTTTTATTGTCCTTAACAGAACATACTTTTGGCGGTGTCTGATCGCTCCTGCAATCCTTTGTTTATTTATCAGGCTTGCAGTGCCTCCCTCCCCCTCACCCTCCTTCCCACCCCACTGCCCCATCCTGAATTGAATAGGACAGCGATCCGTCCTCTTCTCCGCCTCTCATAGGCATCAGCTTCGATTTCCAGCCCCTCTGAGGGACTGCCGAGTGTCCCTTGTACAGCGCTGCACTAGATAGCAGCGCTGTATGGATGTAAACAAAGGGGATTTCTTTCCCCTTTCATTCACTAATGGCCTGCTAGCAGCTAGCGGGCTGATCACAGAGCAGAGCTCTGTGAATAGGTAGGGAACAATCGTGTATGCGCGCGCATTCCCTGCTAAACTGCAGCTCCAGGACTTGATGCCAATCACCATTAGGCGGTCCTGGCGCTGCCACCTTCCCGACGCCTATCGGCGTTAGGCAGTCGGGAAGGGGTTAAAGAAAGATGCTTCTAGTAACTATGGCACATCATCTGAGACAGAAAAATTTGTCCAATCAAAACTACAGTAAATTATTTTCTTTAATCATTTCTTAGGTTATCCAGATTCCTGATGTGGGAGTCCTGATACCTATGGTGTGAAGAGAAAACCAGGAGCCAAATGGTGTAGTATCATTAGGTGACCAAAATACACAGAAATTACGGGTTGTGGATACTCACAATGGTGGGTTGCAGCACCTGCAACCACTGTATGCACCTGCAGGGAAATAACCGTTCCCACTCGTTATCCCAGATCCTCCAGATTCTGGTTGGTCGCTCTCCTCGGGTGTTTATGGACTGAAGGTGACTACAAATAGGAAAAACTATCACCTCCAGAGGAAGTTCCTAGACACTCACAAAGGGATGTCGGGGAGGCGTCCAGTAAGTAATATTCTGTACATTGTGATCTATATCACTCAAAATAGACAGATGTATCTTACCTCTTCCGATGGTGCACATCAATTTAATGGAAAAGATTTTTATTGAAAATGATTAGTCTGTTGACCTGACTAATTATTTTCCATTAAACTGGCATGCACCATCAGAAGAAGTAAGATACCGTATATACTCGCATATAAGCCGGGTCGGCAAGTCGCGTATAAGCCGAGGTACCCCCTTTTCCCTTACAAACCAGGAAAAAGTGATTGACTCACAAAAAAAAAAAAAAAACCCTCCCAAGTATAGCTCACTCCACAGTAGCCATATGTGCCCCCAGTACAAGTCAGCCTCCCTCCCCATAGCCATATGTGCCACAAGGATGATAGTTGTGTCTCAAGACACCACTAGATGGGATAATAGATATGAGACAGCGAATGCCACACAGGAAGACTCACTGATCATTGCACCACTAGCACATTGCTTGCACACTCTGCTCCACAAGTCAGGGGACACAGGTAGTCTTGAGCAGCGCACTCTGCACACCATGTTGCGGGGGATGGGGGCGCAGATACAGCAGGGAGCAGGATTCACTAGTATACGATCCTTACGCTCCTCTGCAAGTAACAAAACCTGCTCCACCATCCGTTCTGTTCAACTGACTCACATATAAGCCGAGGGGGGTAACTTTTCAACACATTTTTGTGCTGAAATATTAGGCTTACATGAGAGTATATACAGTAACTCTATCCATTTTTGATTTGGAGTAATATAGAACATAACATACAGAATATTACTTACTGGGCACCTCCCCAAAATCCCTTTGTTATTTTTCTTTAGAAAAAAAAAGTTTGGTGTCTCCTGCAAAAGAACTTGAAGTATGCAGAGCCCCTACCTGCACTGTGCAAGTGGAAGGTCCATATCTACCTGCATTATGTGTGTGTAGTCTGCAGGTGCAGATGCATGTTCAGAGATTCAGACAGGGGAGAGGGTTTGGGTCACATCTGGTGGGATGCCTAAAACCCATTAACAGATCTCTTCTTCATCCTCAAATTGTTCTCAGGAGTACATACCACTGTGTGCATATTTCTCATAGTGCTGTTTACCTGGGTTCAGGAAACTGGTTTAATGCCAACCAGCACGGCTTGCAGTGAGCTGGATGGGCCATCCCACTGTGTAGTATCACATGACTAGGAAAGGCCAATTGCTTGACATTCTGGCAAGTTGTCATGTGTAGGAAGCGGTCATGCAAGATGAACATCTTCACAGGGACCTCAGTTTTGTACATTAATGGTATGTAAGCTATGAACATATATCTGAAAAGTATATATATATATATATATATATATATATATATATATATATATATATATATATATATATATATTTATATATGTATACGTAGTAAATATAAATATGGTTTAGTAGAGTTGTTAAACAAATGAGTTAAAAAAAACTGACACTGGGAAGGATACATACATTGTTTGCATCAGCATTAGGGTGGGTTTACATGGGCTTACTCTGCATTTTGGGGCGGTGACAAAAGCGTTGTTTAAGCGTGAATGACCGCTGCTCTAATCAAAATAATGGAAATGGGTTTTAACTGATGGTGATCACATTTAGCAATGTTTGCGTAAACACCACAATAGTTGTCTCCTCTTGAATGCTACATGTAGCGTCCAGCATCAGCTGCGTTCAGCATTTCCGTGCAGTCCTGGTGGCTCAAAACACAACAGCGCAATAAAACGCCACGAGCCAATGCCTAAAGCATTTAGCATTGGCTAAGTGAGCCGCCGCCAGCCGTCCCTCAGAACCCCGTCTGAACCAACCCTTACCGTGCAACAGGACCTTTTCACTAAAACAATGTGTAAAAAATACCTACCAAGTTCTCATTGTCAGCATATTCCTGGTACCACCTAGCAGGTGTACATTATTTTTCATTGGACTTTTAACTAACACATTGCTTTTCATGGCATTCCAGAAAAGAAACCCCTCATCTCTTTTTTACCCACCTAATTTCCCATTTGTGCCTGCACAGGCAATACACGTTTCCCTGCACATCGTGTATAAGTGATATACTCTCAGCCTTAAGATTATGCAGAATGAATGGGTTAAGCATCATATTTTTCCCTTTGCCACGAGAAGACAAGCGTTCTCTCAAAGCCGGAGCTGATTTATACATTATTTATAAGAATAATTAAACTTGCAGGCTTATTTTCCCACTATGCATGGCATATCCCTTCAACTATTCTTTCGACACAGGGAAGACATCTCTGAAACAACAGAGAGGAATCGGTATACTTCTAGACCGCAGGATGCCACAAAGCAAAACACATCATGTGTAAGATAGGGGGGGAAAACACATATTTATTAGAGAAGGGAAAGTGTCATTATTCCCTTTGAATGTAGGAGCGGAGCTAATAGTGTGCAGCCTAAGAACTGCTTTGCTCACCCGGTCAGCCCCACTTTAATCTCCCATAAGCCAGGCTCTTTTCCTCAGATGGTCTTTACTACATCTCCACAATATTATATTACTTTAGCAATTTAACTGCAGAGATGTGGGACCGCGCGAGGATGACAGTGGTGTCAAACCCATCATCCATCAATGAACTGCATCAAAGAAAAGCCAATTTGCATCAAAAAAGTTGCAGTGACTCACAGATACATTTAGTGAAATGTGGGAGTATATTTGACTACAAAACTGATGCAAAGGTTAAGTGGAATTTGCTGCAATTACTACACCGTGCGCTATAGCCTCCCCACATAATTAATAGCAACTTATTATCATTGCTTCTTGACGTCCTTTTAGGAAGCTGTTTAACGTGCTAGCAGTCACCACAATGATTTCCAGCAAAAACACAGGAGACACGGCTCAGCTGATGTCCACTCATAAAGTTATAAAGTATTCATAAAGGTTACAACTTACTGCCATCAACAATGAAATCTGAGCAAGCTATTCTTCCATGAATGGAGACGGAGAAAAATCAGGCAACGTCAAAACACACATCTCCCGGTGCCCACTGGATGTTAACACTGCTTTTTAAGGCCAACTGTACTCAAAGCTGGACAAAGCAAAGTCTAAAGCCGCCATGTTATTTGGTGTACATTATACGTGTCACTTTTGGAAATGAAATTTTAAGATTGAATAGCTGTGCTTTCCTGCAGCCTGGTTCACCATCAGCTTGCTGGGCAATCTGTAGCTTTCCTACAGCCATGCAGCTATCCATACACATCAAACTTCTGGAGTGTGGGCTGTTTCCTCTTATCAGACTGGTTTCAATTGCTCACTACCTACCTAAAAGTCCTGCCTCTTTACATAAAGAGCACAAGGTTTCTGCTGTAATGCAGGGATGCTGGAAAATGTTGTCTGGCATGTTCAGTTCTTCCAACGTTCAGTGTCATATAGTCACACTTGATGTACTCACCCTACAGTTGAATCCAAAGTGAAAAGTGAAGCAGCCAATTAAGCACATTTGGCCCATGAAAACAAGTACATTTTACCACCTCTATGTATGTACTTAACTTATTGCTATTAGAATTTGCCTTGTTTAATTTTCTGTGTTACCACTGTAATGCAGAGGAGGCCAAATTATTTGTAAATTCAGGGACTAATTGCACTGTATTTAGCAGCCAACTAGCATGCTCAAGCAGATAGGAAATACAGTATATAGTATGTCTCATTAAACAAAAATGAAAAGTTAGGTGCCACCTGAACCTCTTGGGAGGTATTGGCCTTATGACCGCATGATACAGAACATCTGCTCAGTCATAGTATAACTAGATGTCTGATTGGGAAAACTTGGAAGACAGGCCCATAATTGTTTTTTACTATACTGGGCAGTTGACAACCGGGCATGTTGGGAAACACTCCATTTGTGGAGCACTGCAGGAAGTAAATCATTAAAGTAGGATAAAATTCCATATTATCTAAAAAAAATTAAAAAAATCATCCAATAAGAAAGTATTTATTTAACGTACCTATCCTGTTGTTTTTAGTGATTTAGGAGAAATGTATTTCGAAAAAAAAAAGATTACTTCTGCTGGTTTCCATTTTTAACGTGGACCTTGCGTCCCTGCTGGATTGGAACAGTGGCGTTGCACAGTATACTCGCATTGTGTCAGATACAGTGAAGCATACAGTCAATGAAAAGTATACTGTACTGTTACTGTTAATGTGCGCGTTTAGTGGTAGCGCATTGCATGAAGTGTGATGTCACGCTGCAACTCATTATATGGCCGCACTGTGAACATCACATAGGTGATGCATTGCAGTGCAGTAAGCCGCCCTACAAAGCAGCCGTTACAATGCATTGCAACACACCACTGTGAACGCGGCTTGACTGTTACTCTGTGATGCCAAAAGTGACATAGCTTCTGCCCTTTTTTTCAACCTAGCACAATTTTACCTCCCTACTGCCACAACTAACTGTGCCTCCCACTCCAAACATCACCTAAACAACAGGCTTACAATCCTAGTGTCCTTATTTTATGCAAAATAGGAAGCGTTCTGTTATTCGCATGCTGAGATAAAATTGTTACTGTAACTTACAAAAAAAAAAAAAAAACAATCCCACTGGCACTGCACAGTTTCTGCAGTTAGACAAAGTCACCCGGACCAGGTAAATAGAAAAAAATGAGGGACATATAGGGTCCTATTTTAGAAATTGGATGTTACAACCGCCTTAAACTTGGGAAGCACATCCTGGCTATGGAGAGATCAGTACAGTGAAGGGCAGTGGTCACCTGCTAACACACTGCTCTGCACAGTAAAGACAGTACTAGTATTATTTATACCTTAACTTATATGACCGTTAACCATATTACATCTGCCTCTATGTGATCAGAATTGCAATAATTAAAAATGAATAGTAAACTCAGTGAAAAGAGCATTTGTATGTGCCAGTATCAGCAATGTACCAGTGTCTCTCGGCTCAAGGCTCTCATCCCCAAGGCGGTCATCTTCTACTGGATATATGGACACAGGGGCATAGCAATAGGGGGTGCAGAGGTTGCGACCGCATCGGGCCCTTGGGCCAGAGGGGCCCTCCCTCAACTGCAGTATTAGCTCTATATTGGTCCTGTGCTGGTAATAATCACTTCTATAGATACTTTGAATAGTGGTAATCATTAACAAACTGTTCCTCATCCCCTTCTTGCACCTCTGACACTGTAGTTACCATTGGCAGGTTTTGGTGCGCCGTATCAATTGTTATGTATAGAGTGCTTGGGTGGCCCCACTGTAAAACATGCATCGGGGCCCACACCTCCTTAGCTACGCCACTGTATGGACAAATGGGTCATTGGGGACTATCAACCTCTACTTTCTTTACCAGCTTTCTACTCACAGCTACTGTAATCAACAAAGCAAATGCAAAGCTTCTCTACAGTTATAAAGGAAAGAGGAAACAATAAACCTACATACAAGCATTGGAGAATTCTCACCCAAAACTTTTGTTCCTGATTTGTGTTCAACACCAACACAAATAACCACTTTGGTTAATGGAAAGCATAGGACCCATCCATGAGCATTAAAGGCATGGGCACCAATACTTTGCAAATTCGATTTATGTCTGGGCAGCTGACAGCAATCTTGAGCCAGAATGAGAACCTTTCTAGCTTCTATACAACAGTTTCCTTTTGACGCAAACTTTACCTTTCCACTAAAGAGAAATGATGGCATCTGTTAGAAATGCTAAAACAATCCGTTTCTTATATTGTGTAAAATGTGACATCCTTCCATCCAAAGAAAACCTATCAATTGTGTCAGTGATCATGCACTTGCCTACATCTGTAATCCTCAGAGCCATTCCAATTATATTTTATCATCATATCCTAAAGATCAAAATACAATTTTTTACCCTGTTCTAATACCAAATTACTGTTTTGGATGACAAGATAGTTGAAGAGTATAACTGCCAGCAATATAGTGCTGCAAGAAGTTTAAACAACATCTCATTTACACGGATGGGTAACAGCGAAGCAGGTGGTTTCGGGGCCGTGCACCGACCACATAGCGCCTGACCTGGTTGCTGCTATAGCAACAATGCTATAGTCTGCGGCCTGCGTATGGGTAATTCGAGGTTCTGGCAAATAGAGGGGGAATGCTGCCGGAAAATTGAGCGGCATCAGGGTGAGCCGTCGTTCAGTTCACCCTGTGCCCAACTCACCGGCGCCATACATATACATACCCGGATAACAGTGGTGTGCCCAGTGCCTTTCAACCAGTCCTGCAGAACCGCCGGGGTTAGCAGGGAACTGCAGGTGCTAGACACTTGTGGATGACCCATTCTCATACACCTGAGCAGATGGCAGCCACTCAGCCAAGACATTACAAGCAGCAGTTCTCACACGTATGGTTATAAATGCTACCATTTGGTTGCATTATATCACAACTAAATGGCAGTTGTTCCCCAGAAGATCAGCAGATCGACTGTACGGCAACCCTATGGCTCAACTGCCAGCATTACCATCCCTTAAAGTGTACCTGTGCTGACATGGAATGCAATAAACATATAGTACTAGTTATCCTAATAACTTGTCTGAGGTCACCTTTTATTTTTTACAGTGCAAGGGTTAAAAAAATTGTATTTTTATCTATGCAAATAAGGTAAGCCAAACAGCAGTCAAATCCAGCCTCGGGTCTTCTACAAAATAAACAGACGTCAAAACACTTTTATTTGGCTGAGAAACAATCCCGATAACAAGACAAAGTTGTAAAATTTGTTTTGCAGCTGACTGAAGCAGATTTTACATTACACTGTCATGGATGCTGTTTAGAATCCAGTCATAGACATTCAGCCCTTAGAATTTTCCTGGGTATTTTTATTATAATTTATTAATTATCTCATAAGTTTACTTCCAGTTCAGGTCTATTTTTAAGAAAACATATATAATGTTGCGTACAGTATATGTAAACTGTATGTGGCTCTACAATCCAAATGCAGAAGATGTATCTCTCCACCTCGCCACTATGTTGGAAAGACTGTGGCCAAGTGGATACTGAGAGCTGCACATTCTGATCCTGTCTAGTTTCTCTTTATTTTTGCAGACATTCCTTTTTGGAGATTCCACTTTTATATTTGTGCATAGCTCACAACTATTCCTCTTGTGGACGTACAGTTCCTCTACCCGTGGAAGCAATTCTCCATCTCTCTTTCCACCTCTGATGTTCCTCTTTGTAGTTTAATGTAAAGATCTTTATAAATAATTGTATTTACATTTTATTATTGGTAAATGGTTTACCCAAAGAGAGATAGTGAGAGAAAGAAAGGATAATTGTGATTTGAAAAATGAAAATATGTATTTTGCTTGCAAATTCTAAGGGCTGTTTTCCACTATGAAACACAATTGCAAGTGAACTGCAATTCTTTTTATTTACACCAAGCATTTTGCCTGTGTTTTGGCCTGATTTTCATGAAATTGTTTGTTTTCATAGTGATTCTATTTTCATTTTCCTGACAATTTGTTTTTTTTCTTAAAAAAAATAAAACGGAAATCTCCAGAAAATAGCTCAGCACTGAGTTTGCAATGCAATTTTCTTGAGCTCCTATCTTTTTAAACCAAACGCAAATGTTCATAAAATGCAGCATGCCAGCCCAGAGGAGTACAAAGTGTACCTCTTGTTTATCTCAAAATCCTCAAATTCCCCCCATGTACTCACTCCCATCCCACTGGTGCAGAGGGCGAGGCAGAGGTGACTGAGCAGCCTAGCACATCTGGCTATTCCCCAGGGCACATGGGGCAATCACAGTGGCATTTGTCATACTGCTTATATTGTTATTTACTTTTATGTTATTGGCTATTTGACTGTGAGATGGTATCTTCCTTTTTGTTAATAAATGTTGTATGAAACACAAACTGTTCTAAAATGAACAATTCGAAGCATACAACTGGAATCAATTAGTTTGTAAAAAGCACATTTTTATTGAATATTATGCAATTTAGGAACACTGCCTCATAAGGAAAAAATATATTACAAACCACCATCCAGCTTTTTAGATGTTTTCAAAAAACATTACAAATTGTTTCCTATATATGCAGATACATTTGAATAGTGGATCCCAATCTTTTTTAAGTCGAGACACACCATAACAAACTTAATGAAATAGTGACATACCATAGCACATAACTGTCTGTCTATCTGTCGATATGGCTTGACTTTCTTTTACCCTCGGTACTAGTGCTAGTGTTACAAGGGTAGTACTGACCTGTCCTGGTATTGGCGCTGGTGCTAGTCTTGCACTGCTGGCTTGTGCTGGATGTTGGCCAGGTACTGTAATGTCCAAGGATTGCTGGCTTCTTTACTGGCCTGGACTTTCTATCTCATGCTAAAAAACACAACCTGTCATAAAACTCAGGAGACAAGTTGATTACATATCGGCCAGTATGTGTAATTATTCTGTGCTTTATAAATGCAATTCATTTTTACTCCTGAGTTATTTCCTAGGAGATCATTTTCACTTTTTCTTCAAAATAACTTTTCAGCATTTATGTTACAGCATTACTATTGAAAAGGTACCCCAAAGTTAGTGAAAAAGTACTGTCAAAGAGTATTTTCTTGCTTGCTGGTGGTTTAAAAAACATTTTTATTTATTTATTTATTGTATTTATAAAGCACCAATATATAACTCATCGCTTTCATGACAAGCGCCCACATGTAATTCACTTTTTAACCTGAGTTTTCTCCTAGGTGATATTTCACAACTTGTCATAAAATGCCTTTTACACCTCCAGCAAGCAAGGACATACTCAAAATAAATTTGATAGTACTTTTTGAACAACTTTTGGGTACTTTTTAAGTTGTAAAATGCTCAAAATGTAATTTAAAGAGAAAATGAAAATGATCCCCTAGGAGATAACTCAGGTGAAAAAGTGAATTGCATATGGGTCATTTCACTTAATTTAATTACATTTATACAATTTAGTACATTGATACGCCTAAAATGCTTGTAAAATGGTAAAATGTATGTGGGAAGACAAATCAACTATGAACTGATATAAGAAAAATGTTTTGCATTATATCTTAATTTACATGGTCTAGAAAGTTTTTTTTTTTAATGAATGCAGTCATACTGCTCCAAGTCACCAGCCATGGGCTTGGCATTCCATCTTATCTCCATTGCTACAAGCCGGGACACCAGCAAGACAGGCTCAAAGACAAGTGAGATGCACCTAAAAATCAATGAAAACAGCCTCACAAACCCAGGCTAAATCTTACCATGCCAAATTCAATCTCCAAATACACAATACTCAAGAAATGATTACCGGTACACCATATGACCTGCTACATCTCATAGGCCAGTTACATCAGCAGGGAGTTCCATGCTGAGATCACAGGACAGGGAATACATGCCTCTGACAGGGAAGCTGGGCACCTCTGCCTGGTACCTCAGTTTATTTGGGGAAACAGACTATTCAGCATGGGGCATAGAAGAAAGAGAATGACATTGAGATTTTAGATATTTATGACACTGGTACAATCCCAACAAAATGTTTATTTTATTTTGGAAAGGTTGGTAAGGAGTTAAAACCACTTTTGAATTTTTACTGCAGTTTTGTAACGTGGGAAAGTCAGTACTTTGTGCCCGGAACAGAAATGTGGAAATCTCTCAAAGAGGGACAAGAGATAGCAACAAAGAAAACCTTTTAAAATAGAGAGGAGGAGTTCCTATCGCCAGGACTATCAGTTTTAATAGAAAAGCAAGAAAGCTCCACAGAAGGCACAGGGAAAGGAAGTGAGAGGAAATCCCTGCAGTGTGAATACACATATTCAAAGCTAAAAAATGGCATTGGACTTAAATTTACAATGCTCTAGGGCAGTGGTTACCAAACTTTTTTGGGTGAAGGCACTCTTGGTGGCTTTGAAATTTTTTCAAGGCACCCCTCGGCAAAAACAACTCACGAAATGCCATTATGACCCTTATCATGGGACAACCCACTCCAAGTAGCTAGTGATGCTTATTAGGTACAGCGATTCCTCTCATGTTCAACTTTACCCATGGTTGCGGGGACTAAAGGTTAACTAGCAGGTAATGCAGCCACATTGCATATTAATGCGTGGTTGCATTACCTGATGGTATTGCATGAAGGATCGGGATGCATGCCGAGGCACCCCTGAAATGTGCCCGAGGTGCACCAGGGTGCCGCGGCACCCAGTTTGAGTACCCCTGCTCTAGGGGTTTTTGTGTGATTATCAACTATACCCAATGTATACAATATTCTGGACCATTTTGCAAGGTCACCTGGAAGATAGGTGCAACCTACTTGTCCTCCATCCATGAGTGGAAGGCACACTACACATAAGGTTATGTGGGCTGTTATCACCACATTAGGGGCCACAGGCTTTCTACTGTGTGTCATGAAGACACCAGCCTTGATGCTTAGTGCCAGGGTCAGCTGGATAATGTATTGGCAAGGCTGTTGCCTTCCCGTTGTCCTGGCAACTTGGCTGACCTTTAACCCAGACAGTCTTTGCTTCTGCCCGGGGCATAAGTACGGGCAGAAGTACACGCACTCTCCCGCCTCCTCCGTCCTAGCGTCTGCTCTCCACTGAAAAGCAAGTGTCAGATGCTAAGTGGAGTCGCGCTCACTTAGCATCTGACACTTGCTTTTCAGTGGAGCGCAGACACTAGGGCGGAAGAGGCGGGGGAGTGTGCATACTTCTGCCCGTAATTATGTGCCCAGCTCTGGTATCCTTTAGGTGGCTGAAGCTCTGACGCTTTGAGTTTGCTAAGAGAAAAAAATATATAAATGTTTTGTGTCTTGTCTCGGAGTACCATGCTGGTTGGGCTCAGTTTTTTTAAAGAGTAACTGTCAGGCTGCAGAAGCTAATTTAAACCTCTATTCTCCTGTGTTAAACAGTTTAGAAGGAAGCCATAAAGCAATTAGTGAAGATAAAAATCTCAGTTACCTTTGATGTGTGCTTATCAGAAAGGCTGTTATAGAACCATAAGGACGCAAGCCGCATACTAAACTGCAAAGCATTCTGGGGCCCTCCCCTCGGCTGCTAATGAGACGGTACAGGAGCTTCTAATCAGTCCAGCGCGTAGCACTGATAAATATCCGGGCAGAGTACACTGCAGGAGTCAGCTATTGTTCCTAGCCACATGGCTCATTAATATTCACTGCACACCGTGTTGTTCAAGTAGGAGCTTATCTGTGATCAGGAAGCAGGCAGGACATGACGACACATTTGACAGAAAAACATGGAGCCTGCCATGAGCTGTCAGGAGCATCTATCTCTGCATATACTATATACAAATTCTGTGAAATCCAAACGTGGACAGTGAAATGCATATGTAATGTAAGTACAGCCAATCTTTAGCTACTGATATATGTGTTTATTTTCTCTGAGACCTTATACCTAACAGCTCCTCTTTAAATGAGTGTTTGAAATGGTGTGAAAGGGTAATACATTGTTACTGCTGTCTGTGTCCCCACCATGGTGGTCTTACTTCAGTTTCATTACCTGAGACCTCCCAAGTATTAATAAAAACCCATGAGCTCCTGGGTGAAAGGAAATGAGGAAGAACAACATTTTGACAGAGAACAAAGGCTGTATTTCCTCCAGACCCAAATGTCAGCATTTTCCAGACATGAAAAATACATTACAGCCTATTTATCAGTGGGCTGTTCTCATCTGATGCATTTTTTCATGCGAGGAAAAAAACCTGACAGCAAGTTCCTATCTTCTGGACACCACACACGTTCATACATGGACTGTTATCGAGAGCCTATGGTGAACATGAGCGTTACGTCAAGTACAAACGTGCATGCAGTGTCTGGAAAACCTGCATGAAAAAGCACTCCCCAAATCTCGGGCGTAGCCTGAAATAAAACAATTGCCTGCCTATTGTTATTTAATGATATCTGCATGCAAACCAGCAATGTGACACCACAGGGGAAGTGCTGGACAGATAAAGCATAGCTTTCTATCTACCAACAAGTAGAAAGTTAAAAAAAAATTTAACATCTATAATTAGCTTTTTTGTGATTTCTCATATTCAAATGTGATGCATCAGTCCAAAATGGCTACTGGAGACAGCTGTAGATACATGTAAGATGAGACCATGGCCATTTCCATTCTGCTCTGGGCCGCTCTCAGCACAGTGTGATCTGGAGCCACAAGGTACCACCAAAATGCTATTCATCTTCGGTAAACATAGTAGAAAAGTGCAACCATCACATTTTTCCTCCACTGTTGAAAGCAGCTGAATAGCACATTTCCAGTTGCCTTCCATTGCTATAGAAAAGTTATCTGTTAGGATTGTCATAATAACATCATAATATGAGCCGCAGCTCATTCTTGGGTCTCCCAACTGGATGTAGGAGAACTCCACTAATGCATTTATTACTGCTTACTATAAGTAATAAAGAGTCACTGCGGTGTGGTAGTTTGCCCTAAAATAAGTGGTGTTATAATATAATCAATTTGTGTAATGATATCTATCATGTTAAAAGTTTATTCCAGGGCTGTGGAGTCGGTACAAAAATCTTCCGACTCTAACTCCGACTCCGCAGTTTATGAAACCACAACTCCGACTCCAACTCCGACTCCGGGTACCCAAAAAGGCTCCGACTCCTCGACTCCGACTCCTTAGTCTAATACTTAACAGGGCTGTGGATTTTGTACAAAAATCATCTGACTCAGACTCCTCAGTTTATGAAATCAACGACTCCGACTCCAACTCTGACTCCGGGTGCCCAAAATTACCCGACTCCAACTCCGGGTGCCCAAAATGGCCCCGACTCCTCGACTCCAACTCCGACTCCACAGCCCTGGTTTATTCTCATAACTATAACTATTCTCATAACCACAATCTATGTGCAACGGTAAAGC
Organism: Hyperolius riggenbachi; assembly: GCF_040937935.1. Classification (NCBI taxonomy): domain Eukaryota; kingdom Metazoa; phylum Chordata; class Amphibia; order Anura; family Hyperoliidae; genus Hyperolius; species Hyperolius riggenbachi. The sequence goes on along the minus strand of NC_090648.1, from coordinate 214,319,848 downwards.
AAACATACGAGTTTCCCTAAGCAAATCAACTGGAAAGCAATTAACCCATGCTCCCGCCCTGTTCACATGCAGGATGTTTTCACACATACATCAGAAGAAAATGTGTGCAGTTCCTTTCCAGTCCTGTCCGGTACAGTTCATCCGTTTTCTATCAGTTTTCCACAAGATTTGTATCAGTTATAATGGAGAGGAACAGAACTCACAAAGCAGGACAGGATACAGCTGATCCTCCTCTTACAATGCTGTGTGCTACAAAAAAACTTCCAGTGAAATGGTAATTAAACAAATACAATGTATTATGTAAATGGATACTGTCCATTCCTATTGATTGCAACTGTGTCCATTTAGCATATGGTATCTACTACATTTAGCTTCAGGTCCGGAAAAATACTGAGACTGGGGCTTTCCATTCCATTAACGGGATAAACAGAACTGAAATGTGTGAACAGTTTCAAAGCACTGTATGTGTTTTTCTTTCTGTTTATCTGGCTTGTACAATCTGGAAAACGATACAATTTTATACTATGTGTAAACCAGCCTTAAGGGTGCTGCATTTTTATGTGAATAATTATAGGGCTGAGCTGTATATTATGCCTGCCCCTTCCTCCTCACTAAACTTCTCTTACTGGCCAACCATCACCATCTCTAGTCATGTGATATTGGTGACAGGATAAATGAACATCCCTGTAGTGACAACAGGCCAATGAAAGCAGGTTAGTGAGAGAGAAAAGGGCAGGCACAATTTATGATTCAGTCTTGCTTCACAAACACCTGGGTAGAAGTTCACTTGAAAAAAGGAATTAAATATGCTGAATGTTCTGAATTAAGACGAAACAGCTTCACAGTGGTCAGTTGCATAAAGCACGTGTTATGAGTGTGAACTGCAATGGAGACTGGCCATAGACTTTAATGCAAAGCTTGTGTGCAGGTAGTTAGTATAACGTGATAATTTGCAATGCAGTAAGGTGAACTTCCCTATAGCATTGTATGGGCAGTGAGTTGACATGCAGAATTACTCTGCAATGCAACTGGTCACTGTGAACAGGGCCTCAACTGGACTTAAAAAGATTCAAAACTTTCAGTAAAGGTCTGTATGCACAGCAGATAAAAGTTGGCGCACACAAACAAGCAACGTCACTCAAATGACATCACGTGGAAAAAGGAACAAGGAGTCTATTTAACGACTTTGTTCACACTCCAATATTCCAGTCATTTATATCATTGGAACACTGCGCACACAAGCAGAAGTGACATATCACACAACATATGCACGCATGCTCTGGAACAATGTCATTTGAACAACACTGTAAACACCTGCTGACTGCACAATATCTGCCCAATAGTTATCTGAATTGATCCGCCAATTGGATTGGGCAGAATACCAGAATTTGGCTCCTCGTCATTGTTGTTTAACTTTGTTAGGTTACATTTTTTACAACGATTGTTGTCCAAGACGGTGATATCTGTAGTTCGTTGTATGTTTCAAATGACAATTATCTAGCATGTGTACATAGCTTAAAGGATATCGGAGGCAATGAAATAAATTCATCTTTACTTACCTGGGGCTTTTTCCAGCTCCTAGAAGTCACATGTGTCCCTCGTTGCAGCTCTAGTGTGTACCTCGCTGGAGTTACATTGAGGGACACATGTGACTTCTAAGGACTGGAAGAAGCCCCAGATAAGTAAAGGTAGATTTATTTTGTTGCCTCTGATATCCTTTAATACCCTCTTCAGACTTGGGGTTTTAGATTCTGAGACAGGATTCACAGTGGTCAGTAGCATAACACACAAACACACGTTATAATTAGTGATGTAGGAGAACAGCTCGCTTGCAAACAGCTATGGCCCTACACTACTTCCCGGGTTGCTGTCTCTCAGTATTGCGCATGCCCTGGACCAGACGCATTTAGTAGTGCACATGCCCTGGCCTGGCGGTACATGTCCTTGATTGCGCGCCTGTGGCCGGGCTAGCTTCGTGACATCACGCACATGCTCAAAGCGTGCCTGGCCACAGGCGCACAATCAAGGACGCACACCGCCGGGTCAGGGCATGCATACTACTGGACGCATCTGCTCCAGCGCATGCATACTACTGAGAGACAGCAACCTGGATGTAGTACAGGGCCGTAGCTATTTGCAGGTGAGCTGTTCTCCTATGCAGGCGAGCTGTTCGCCTATATCACTAGTTATAATGAGTGTGAACTGCAATGGAGACTGGACATAGACTTTAATATAAAGCCTACATACAGCAAGTTAGAATAATGCAATCTATTACAATGCAGTACTGGGAACAGCCCCATAGTATTAAATTGGCATGCAGAATTATTACTAGCCCTGAAGATTGCTTTATTAGATACTGTGAGCTTAAATAGCCTGTAAATGGTATCATCCCGATTCAAAACGTCCTGCCTCACCTGATGGCTAACACAGGATAATACACTATTGCATTAAATAGGGACATTTTAGTTTTACAGCATCACTAGCATTTTCTTTGAGAGACAACACTTTGGGGACAATCTACAAAAATCCCCAAAATATCACTCTATTAATGTGCCGTCTTCTATGTACACTGCATATTTATGTCACAAAAAACTTTCATTGTTTATGAAAACTTGAAGCCTTCTTGTGATGTACAGTATAGACTCCTCACCAGGCCTTGTGTGGACTATTATTAGAGCAGAGGTTTTTTTTCTCTATTATTATCCAATTAGTGTCACATGATGTTTGTAAACATCACATGATGCTGACTGGTCAAGAAAAGGCTGGGAGTATATCCTGCATTCTCATTATACATGCTTAGGGCTAGTTCACAGTGCTCAGTTGCACTGCAGAATAATTCTGCATGTCAACTCACTCCCATACAATCCTAAAGGGCCTGTTCACAGTATTGCTTTGTAACGGATGGTGTTATTCTAACTCGCTGCATGCAGGCTTTGTATTAAAGTCTATGTCAAGTCTGCTTGCAGTTCACACTCATTGTAACACGTGCGTTATGCAACTGACCACTGTGAATGCAGCATTCTTTTCCACTAACAAACACGATTGCACCACTACAGTGATTCCCACACAATTTTCGGGCAATCTGATGGTTGTACTGATTACGGAGCATTTTTGGTTTAGATTTGCGCCAAAAGAAAAAAAACTAGAAGGAAAAAAATACTTTAATTAACAAATTGCAAATAAAGAAAACACATAGCAGCACAATTTTCCTGCGCTCTCATACTACTGTATGTACAGAAGTTCAATTGCACAAAAAATGCAACAGGAACGACATTTGGGAAAAATTACATTACAAACCAATCACACAAATGGAAACGAAGGAAACAGAGGCGCCAATAGAATAAAAAAATGATGCCAATTAAAACCAATTAAAATGTGGGCGGCAATGGTGGATTTGCCTACCCTACAAAAACCAAAGACCACTATGTATGGTAAAAGGATATCATTTTAATCAATTTTAAACTCCCCCAAAAAAAAAAAAAAAAAACAACAATTGGTTTGCAACGCGTTTCACGGGACACAAGCCCGCTTCCTCAGGCAAAACACATAAAGGCAGGAGCAACCAAGTAGTGGTCAGTACTAGTGTGGCGCCTCTGTTACTGCTAGTACTAGTACTGACCACTACTTGGTTGCTCCTGCCTTTATGTGTTTTGCCTGAGGAAGCGGGCTTGTGTCCCGTGAAACGCGTTGCAGACCAATTTTTTTTTTTTGGGGAGTTTAAAATTGATTAAAAATTATATCCTTTTACCATACATAGTGGTCTTTGGTTTTTCTAGGGTAGGCAAATCAACCATTGCCGCCCACATTTTAATTGGTTTTAATTGGCATCAATTTTTTATTCTATTGGCACCTCTGTTTCCTTCATTACGTGATTATCCACCTGGTGGATGGGTGTGGACACCTTTTTTCTTCTGTACAGAGAGCGACTTTTACCCTGAGCGGGGACAGGCCTAATCTCCCCGTCTGTGTTACAAGTGGTTGCCTGAACTTGGCAACCCACACTTGTGAGAATAATTCTACTATTATTAATTTGACGCTAACTGATTTACAATAATACACTATTGGGGGCTCTCGATTGTTCCTTTTTCTCTCTCCCTACACAAATGGAAACGTTCCAACACCGCTGTTCTATCATCCAAGGACTACATATTACCGAATGTATTGTGGCACATGCACAAGAGAGACAATGCCAGGAACTGCAACATTTGGCAGATGCAGCCGGTTGGGTAGAGAAAATGGCACCTCCTCGACAGGCCTGAGGCCTGTCGACCAGCACCTCATAGGCTCATTCCAACACCTGCCCCCCAAAGGCACACTCATTATGTACCTCCCTTATGGGGCCCCCGGCCACCAAAATACATGCTGGGGGATGTAGTGTCTCAGTGTGACTGCATCTCCAGGCTAATAAAAAGAATTACAAGACAAATATTAAAATAACTCCTCTGACAAAATATGGAAAAAGTACTTGAGATCTGCAAAGACATCAGACACTGCATAGAAAGTGATGTCTGATGTTGCTACTGCTGAGCAGTGCAAGATCATGCTGCAGTATGCATGTCTGTGTACTGCGCAGCATTGCTCCATTCAGTGGAAGGAATAGGGTCAGGACTGCACTGGTGGCCCAACACAGGTTGCTCAGCTTTGTGGTATACCAACCAGACACTGCATAGCTTTAGGGTGAGTAAACACTATAGCAGAGTTCACATTGAATCCATTGCAAAGTGCTTGCGACACATCACAACAGATTTCAAATCCGGCATCTTACAGCAATGCTCGTTACCTTGTTGTCATCCATTTGGCAGTGCACAGCTCTTGCGTTACTACGACAGACCCTGATGCAACATGAAGCCAATGGGCCAATGCAAATAGGCCTGTTTTTGGACCATTGCAGTGCTTTGCTGTGCGGTTATAACTCACATTATAATGCAGCACAACTCCCATAGTATGAACTATGCACCCTAACACTAACAGGAGGTAAATGTAAGGCTTTAGTTCAGGTTAGGGTATAGGCAATGTAGTGTTAGGTCACAGGCACACTCTTGAGACTGGCCATAGACTTGGAGACTTGGAGACTGGCCATAGACTTTAAAGCTGTATTGTCACCATAAAAATCAAATTTCAACAGCAACTGGTCTGAGTGTATTAAGTGGAAAAGAAGCTAATCCTGCATTCAAAACTTGCAAAACTTTTTCTGCAGTTATGGTTTGGAGTTATCACATACTTTAGGAGCATTGGCCCTAGTGCCAAACACTTCCGAATAATTGAATGATGGGAATTATTTTTATCTATAATATACTCCTCCTCTTACATTTATTTCCCTGCCTAGCTCCTTATCTGAAACACCTCTGCTCACTTGTGTTTACAAGCAAGGCTGAGGTGACTCAGCGATTGGAGGATAAGACAGTGTAGTTCCTAGTATACACCTCAGTGGGAGTGTCTGAAGACTCTGGGAGGAGGGCAGCTAATGAATACACAATGAGCAAGAGAAGGGAGGGGGGAAAACAAGAGTCAGGTAGGATATGATGTCAGCACTAGCTTGGCAAGATGGCCACTGCCTAGAATAGTATTTTCTGCTTTTCCTTTATAAAATTCACAGGAATCATTACGTGGATAGCACAATACATCTGTTATGCAAGTAAAAGTAGTATTTATCTACTTATATATGTGTTTTTTATTTCTAGTTTAGCTTGGGTGTCGCTTGTTCTTTAATACAAAGCATGCATGTAGCAAGTTAGAATAACACAATCCGTTAGGCCCTGTTCACAGTGCTCAGTTGCGTTGGAAAAAAAGTTCTGCATGTCAACTCACTGCCCATACATTTCTATGGGCCTGTTCACAGTAATGGATCACATTTTTCTAATTCGCTGCATGCATGCTTTGTATTAAAGTCTACGGCAGGTCCCCATTGCAGTTCACAGTCATTATAACATGTGCGATATGCCTGACCACTGTGAATCCAGCCTTACTGCAAAAAAAAGCCTGTAGAATTGTAAGGCTAGGTTCACAGTGGTCAGATGCATAATGCAGCTGTTATAAGGAGTGTGAACTGCAATGGAAACTGGACATAAACTTTAATACAAAGCCTGCATGCAGCAAGTTTGAAAAACATGATTGTTACGGTGAACAGGCCCATAGAATTGTATGGGCAGTGAGTTGACTTGCAGAATTATTCTGCTGCGCAACTGAGCACTGTGAACCTAGCCTTAGGGTAATGAGTTGACATGCAGAATTATTCTGCAATGCAACTGACCACTGTAAACAAGGCCTAAGTCCCCCTATTTCTTGAAATGATAGCAATCATCCAGAAAAATCCATCCTAGTAAATCACTAATTCCTCTGATGTACACTGGCCTTAGGCGTCTGCACGGATAGGGAGTAACCCACAAAAACACAACTGTGTTCTGATTTCATCATTCTTGATCATATCAGGCAACATGCGTCTCGTGTCTCTGGGTGCCTTAACCTTAGAGTGATTCAGTATAATATCTTAATATCTTCTGATAAAAGCAGCCCCTCAGATGTTTGCTATTGTCATGTTATACTAATGAAATGAGAAATGAAACAGGCAAGTTTTCATTAAACTTTATGAGCATTTGTCAGAACATGACATAAGCACATCCATCTTTATGGGGGCATTGTGCACATAAATGGTATTGATGGAAGATCATGTGGACTTCAGCAACAATCAGTCTCGCTCCGAGGATGAGGTTTCGGAAGACATTATTCCATGGAACACTAATATGAGTTTCACTAGACAAAACATCAGCTCTGCCAGTTGAAAAGCCATGTTCATACTGACGCGAACACTTACTACCAGGTTACATAATACTGACGTCATCTGAAGACTACAATGCCACTCTTGCATAAACTAGCACTGTCACATGGTACAAAAGACAGTGTCATATTCTACTTAACACTATTATTACCTCATAGAAACAACAAAAACTTTTTTGTAACATATTTCACTGAAACAAGAATCATTAACTAGAGTGACATTTACAGTGGTGTATTTAGACGCATGTTTAGACACAAGTGGAAGCCTGGCTTTGAGGACTATGCTCAAGCCAGCTTTAGGCTTTTCTGTTCAAGAGTAAAAGGCCACTGCCACTGACACATGGTCCCACCTGTGTATAGCAAAGTATCAGGCCTCAGAGGGTTCTTGAGGACAGCAGATATACTGTTCTGCTGTAAACACACACAGCACTGTAACAATTACAATACTGGGCTAGCATACCATTTCCCTACTTAGAAGACTGTCAGCATGTACTGGGAAACAAGCATCATAAGTTCCATTATAGAATAATATATATATATACACACTGACTATATGCATTTCTTCATGCATTCATTTCAGTAGCCCATTCACACTCATTGCACACATGGACTTCATTTAATTTTAACGCCGAGCTGTAATGTTTACAGCGTTATAATGTAATCCCTGTGGAGTACAAAACATATAATTAACATATTAATGGTATTACATAATACAAACTGCCTAATACTGAACTCCATTCTGAACACGCAGCTCTCACTAGTGCTGTCAAACATGTAGCTGTGCCAGAGCAGCAATGTGGTTAATCCTTAACCCTTGGGTGGCAGACGACTGAACGACTTAACAGAAAGCCACGCAAACAGAAAAGATGGCAGTGCACAGCTGCTTCACTCTCAGCAATAACAAAACAAAAACAATGCACAAGCCATGGTGCGGTTCTGAAGTCTGAGCGTTCACCCATTCACAATATCAGGCGCCCAGCACTGTAATGCTCCTCCACAAGCCATTCTCCCATTCCTGGCATTTAAGGGGTTACTCTTGCTCACTAGCTGGCAACTGGAAGCGAAAGTAGTTGTACTGTACCTGCCCCCTGTGCAGCTTTACAGCCACTTTAGTGCAGAGCAGATATAACGTGATGGAGAAGTGCAAGAGGCATCAGGAGGAGTGGTACCCAGGTCAAACCACCCCCTACTAACATTATTGCTTCTGTCAGTGCAAATGCTTTCACTTCAAACTTTTGCACAATGTCACTTTTAATGCACTTCAAAGCAGAATACAGCCCTGTTGGATGCAAAGCTCTCAGGCTACTGCTGAACCGCAAGGGTTAATTAACACCCCTCCTCCCCACACAAAAAAAAGCTGTCAAAGTTTTTCCAAGGCTGCTCTGCTGTCCTCTTCCACTATCCTCCCATCCCTGCTTCTATCTCCCTCCATGCATGTATAATGAAAGCCCAACGCTGCCTCTCCCCGCATCTCGCTTTCCTCCCTGTACATGCCACATCATTTTGGTGATTGGTACCTCTGTTGGTGGTGGTAGTAGGGTAGCTGTGCCTTCCTGCAGCTCCTGTGTGATCTCCTCTTCTTGCAGGTTCCTGGGGGTCCCTTGGCTGGGTGGCTGGCTTGTTGATCTCTGTTTCCACAGCTGGATCAGGGCTAGCAGGAGAACAAGGATCCATTATTCCCCCACAAGAAAGATGTTGTGGGGTTTTGAGGATTAGTATCCCCCCCAATGTAAGATATTGCTGGGAGGAGGCTCATAGACTCCCTCTGTCTCTGTGTCAATGCAACTCTATGGTAAGGAAAGGAAGGAGGGAGAGACACAGAGGGAAAGAGTGTGTGATACAAGAACAGTTACCACGAATGGCCACTGACAGCGCTAGAGAGAAGCTATGTGAGGTGCTGGGATTTATTATAAGAAGAACACATGTTCAGAGGTCTGTGTGCTGAGATGCGCAGCACCAGTAGATTATCACACGCTGCACAAAGTTTCTGTGAAGACAGACGGCATCTCATTTTAACTTGTAAGTGCAGAGTCATAATGATATACGCTATCTATTTCGTGGTAATCAATTCAAAAGCACCCTTATGGATGAACGAAAAACAGAATTTTATAAGAAAAAAAAATACAAAAACACATGTCAGCACATAACATGTCGGCACATAATTTGACAGTGACATTACTTTCTATTTGACACCACTTTTTCCTTTAAAGTATTAGCAATCCACCTGTGCTGCAATGAGGCATTAACAGATTTTGTGGTTTGGGTGTTGGTGTTGGGCTATAACGACCACGCCCACTGGTTTTTGACTATGACATAGTACCAGTGCACGGCTGGTATATAACGATATCAGCCCCTTTGTGCCAATTTGGATTCACACTGTGCGTGGTGTGCTTAAACGCACACATAATTATTTTGCAATGTAAGGGATGTAGTGTGAAAGGGCCCGAAGGACTAGTTCACAGTGCATCATATGCATTGCAGAATAATTCTGCATGTCAATTCACTGCCCATATAGTTCTATGGGCAGTGGCGTAGCTAAGGAGCTGTGGGCCCCGATGCAAGTTTTACATGGGGCCCCCCAAGCACTGTATACATGACAATTGATACGGCGCACCAAAACCTGCCAATGGCAACTACAGTGTCAGAGATGCAAGAAGGGGATGGGGAACAGTTTGTTAGTGATTACCACTATTTAATGTATCTATAGAAGTGATTATTATGAGCACAGGACCAATAGAGAGCTAATACTGTAGTTGAGGGAGGGACCTTCGGGGCCCCTCTGGCCCAAGGGCCCCGATGCGGTCGCTACCCCTGCACCCCCTATTGCTACGCCCCTGTCTATGGGGCTTTTTTTTAACAGTACTGCATTGTAACGGAACACACTATTCTACTGGTGGCCACTGGCCACTAATGATCCAATCTTTTTCATCCAATCTTACCACTTCTATGTAATATAAGGTAGAGTGACGTCCAGGATTGCCCGGGACGCGTCCCGGATTCGGGGTCCGCTGTCCCAGGCTTAATGAGGTCCTGGGAAACGTCCCGCTTCCGGCAGCGGGACGTCCCGGCCTCGGGACTCTGGCCACTCTCTCCTCAATGAACTGGCAGCGGCGTCTACAGACGCCGTGCCAGTTCATTGCCTGCAGCCCCGCTCCAGCCTCCTCTTCCGGTGTCTGTTCCGACACCGGCAGAGCAGAGCAGGGCTACGGCAAGATGGCTGCCGAAGCCCTGTACTGGAGACCTATTTGTGTCTCCAGTACAGGGCTTCGGGCGCCATCTTGCCCTAGCCCTGTCAGCGCGGGAGACTGCAGGAGAAGTAAGACGGTCCCAGGAGCAGCGCGCCAGAGGCCGGAGACTTCTGCCAGGTGAGTAAATCAATGCTTTCTTTTCCAGGTGAAATGTTTGCCCGCATTGTTTCTTTTACAGGTGAAATGTTTGCCCGCATTGTTTCTTTTACAGGTGAAATGTTTGCCCGCATTGTTTCTTTTACAGGTGAAATGTTTGCCCGAATTGTTTCTTTTACAGGTGAAATGTTTGCCCGCATTGTTTCTTTTCCGGTGAAATGTTTGCCCGCATTGTTTCTTTTCCGGTGAAATGTTTGCCCGCATTGTTTCTTTTCCGGTGAAATGTTTGCCCGCAGTGCGTTTCTTTTCTGGCGAAATGTTTGCCCGCAGTGCGTTTCTTTTCTGGCGAAATGTTTGCCCGCAGTGCGTTTCTTTTCTGGCGAAATGTTTGCCCGCAGTGCGTTTTTTTCTGGTGAAATGTTTGCCCGCAGCGCGTTTCTTTTCTGGTGAAATGTTTGCCCGCATTGCGTTTCTTTTCTGGCGAAATGTTTGCCCGCATTGCGTTTCTTTTCTGGTGAAATGTTTGCCGCATTGCGTTTCTTTTGTACTGACATGTTGCCCGCATTGCGTTTATTTTGTACTGACATGTTTGCCCGCATTGCGTTTATTTTGTACTGACATGTTTGCCCGCATTGCGTTTATTTTGTACTGACATGTTTGCCCGCATTGCGTTTACTTTGTACTGACATGTTTGCCCGCATTGCATTTATTTTATACTGACATGTTGCCCGCATTGCGGTTATTTTGTGCTGACATGTTGCCTATTGCGTTTATTTTCTGGTTTCCGGGGTAACCGTTACTGCATTTATTATTTAATGGTCATAGATGGCTATGTTTGCTGCTTTGTGGTTACGGTATACTTTTAGCATCACACAGTTTCTGCACACCCATGATGCAAAGTCTCGTTTGTCCACATCATGGCGTAAACACTGCTTTCTTATGCCTCACTGTTACATCATTACGTTAGCTCCGCCCATACAATGTCATGGCCACGCCCATTTTTCGACGCGGCGCGCTGCGCGCGCCCCCCCCCCCCCCCCCCACGCCCCCCTCCCCGTCCCAGGTTGGACCCACAAAAATCTGGTCACTCTATATAAGGGAACTGTCTTAATTATCCTGTCAATATATTGACTTAGTTTACTCTTCTACTACATAGATTTGGTAAAATTGGATGAAAAGGGTTGGATCATTAGTGGCCACCTTAACTCAATTGGCAAGCTTATCTCCTCCCTGGGCTTCAAATTCCACCTTTATGCCGATGACAATCAGATTTACCTCCATACCCCAGATCTCTCATCCACCACCATAAACAAAGTCTCCTCGTGTCTCTCAACAATTTCCTCCTGGATGTCTGCTAGGTTCCTGAAGCTTAACCTAGAAAAAACTGAGCTCCTGATCTTTCCACCCAATGCTGCTGCGCCCCTCCCAGATTTCCACCTCACAATCGACAACACAACCATTCGCCCTACCTCCCAGGCCCGCTGTCTGGGCGTCACCTTGGACTCTGCCCTCTCCTTCATCCCACACATCCAAAACATCACCAGAGCCTGCAGTTTCCACCTCCGTAATATCTCCAAGATCCGCCCCTTCTTAATCCCGGACACGACCAAACTGCTCATCCATGCCCTCATCATCAGCTGCCTTGATTACTGTAACTCCCTCCTTTCTGGCCCCCCCCCCTTGAAACGTACTGCACCCCCTTCAATCAATGATGAACGCGGCTGCAAGACTCATCCATTCTTCGCACCGCTCCGCATCCACATCTCCCCTTTGTGAAACCCTGCACTGGCTCCCTACTCCCTATCTGTTTCAGGATAACTTTCAAGATTCTATGCCTGGCGTATAAATCTGTGCACTAAACCTGCCCTACCTACATCTCGGAGCTTGTTCACAGGTATACACCAGGTCGCCCCCTCCGATCCTCCAACGACCTTCGCCTCACCACCCAACGCATCTTCCACTCCCATGCCCGCCTGCAGGATTTCTCAAGAGCCACCCCCACCCTCTGGAACGCCCTTCCACTACCTATCAGACTTGCTCCCTCTTTCAACACATTCAAGCAAGCCCTCAAAACCCACCTCTTTATGATGGCCTACCCACCTCCTACCACACAGTAACTCTCTACTGAATATTTCACAGCCCAACCTAATTTTTCCACCCCACCCTTTAGATTGTAAGCCTCTGGCAGGGTCCTCCTTTCCCTAGTGTAACCTACAGGATCATGTGCTCCTGTCCTATGACAGCCTGTACTTGTATTACTGGGCCTACCTAACCGGATCCATCTGAAAATGGCGCCTGCGAATAATGGCGCACGGTGTTGCCGCTAATCCATTTGCCGCTTATCGCTATTTAACGTTAAAGCCTTATTGTTATTTAGCGTTAAAGCCTTATCGTTATTTAGCATTAACACAAAGAACCCTCTCTGTACCTATCCCTAACCCCTAACCCCCCCCTGGTGGTGCCTAACCCTAAGACCCCCCTGGTGGTGCCTAACCCTAAGACCCCCCTGTGGTGCCTAACCCTAAGACACCCCCCAGTGGTGCCTAACCCTAACCTTGACAATGTAACATTAAATCCATTCACCGTTTTGCAGTTAAATAACGTCTGCAGTTTGGCTTATGTAGGGCACTATTGATAAATAACGTTACTGTGTGCAATAACGTCTGCTGTTTGGCAAATGAACGGCACTATTGATAAATAACGTCAGTGTGTGCCACTATTGATAAATAACGTTTGTGTGTGCCGTTTTTCTTCTTTTTTCCCTGTGCGCCATTATTATGCAGTACTAACGATATATAGCGATAAGCGTATCTTTTTAATGCGGCGCCATTTTTATGCATAGGCGCTGTGCGCCATTATTCACTGATCTGTACCTAACCAGCCCATATCTCATGATCATGTATTTTGTACAATTTGCATATGTAACTTTGCTCTATGTTGTATAACCTTGTTATGTCTGTCATCCTTGTATCATTGTATATATTTATTGTCCAGCACTGCGTAATATGTTGGCGCCTTTATAAATTCAATAAATAAATTTTAAAAAAACAAAACTCACTACACAGGCTTTCTATTAACATCTATGTCCAGTCTTCATTGCAGTTCACATAACGTGTACATTATGCCCTAGGTTCTCAACGTGTGGTACGCGCACCCCAGGGGGTACTTCTGATAGTTCCAGGGGGTACTCGGGCTTGATATACTTAACCAAGAATAACAAATTTAGAGTTTTAGAAAATGATAAATCTTATTTAAACAACACCACATTAATATTTTGGTGAATTAAAAGCAATAGTAAATACTTGGAAATTGTTTAGAACTAATTATCATGCACTACGATTAAATATACAGTATCTTTGTTAAGGGGTACTTGTGATAATGTTTACTATGCTAGGGGGTACTTGGTGAGTTCAAGGTTTTAAAAGGGGTACATATCAATAAAATGTTGAGAAACACTGCATTATGCAATGCACCATTGTCAACTCAGCCTTAGGCTAGGTTCACAGTGGTCAGTTGCATAATGGACACCTTATAATGAGTGTGAACTGCATAGACAATCATAGGACATAGACATAGACCTTAATACAAAGTCTGCATGCAGTGAGTTTGAGTTAGAATAATGCGATCTGTAACTATTAACAGCCCCATCGAATTGTATAGGCTTTAGTGAGTTGGCATGCAGAATTATTCTGCAATGCAACTGAGCACTGTGAACAGGGCCTTATGCTGAATACACACCATGCGTTTCCTTGTCGAATGCGTCCTTCGATACGCGTCGATTAGATTATTTCCGAGCATTTCCGAACGCATTTCGATGATTTTTAGGTCGATTGCCATGTAAAGTATGGCAAATCGACCTAACAATCCATCGAAACGTGAATCTGACATGTCGGAAATAATCGAATCGATGCGTATCGACAGACGCAACGAACGCGGAAATGCATGGTGTGTATCCAGCATTAGGGTTAGGCGTCAGGGCAGTTAAAGGGAACCTGAAGGGATGGGGATATGAAGGCTGACATATTTATTTCATTTTAGATAATGCAAATTGCCCGAGTAGCCTGCTGATCCCCTGCCTTCATTAGTATTAGCCCTAGGAAATAAGGTTAAATTGGGCAGATGTATTAGTAAGCCATCCTGAGCCTAGGAATCTTGAGGATGCTATTTCTCTGGCCATAAAGGTTGACAGGCGGATTAGACACCGACGTCAGGGTAAGGTCTATTCCGTGTCAGGGAACCTTAGGTCAAGTAATTCTAATACTGTTGATGAACCCATGCAACTAGGCTTCTCCCGATTGTCACCTGCGGAGAAGCTTAGGAGGAGGCAGGAAGGATTGTGTATGTATTGTGGGGAGAAGGGTAATTTTGCTCAAACTTGCTCTGCAAAGAAGGCTTCGGAAAACTCCAGCGCCTAGGTGAAGTTCGTGAACTTCACTTAGGCGACTCGGTTTTTCCCCTTAAAATTAAGAAAATTCTGGTACCAGTTATTATACATTGGGGCGATAAGGAACTTCAGTCTGAGGCCTTTATCGATTCTGGTGCGGCAGGGAACTTCATTGATACCACCTTTGCAACCACTCTGGGTATTCCTGCCAAACCTCTGCAGAGCAAGCTTTACCTTATTGCTATTGATGATACGCCATTGCAGACTAAAACTCCCATTACCATTACACCTGAGATTTCTATTTATGAAAACATTCAATTGTATATGCTTAAAATGCCATCCAGTCCTATCATATTGGGATTGCCCTGGTTACAACGTTACAACCCTCACATAGACTGGTGTACAGGTCAATTTACCAACTGGTCAAATCGTTGTCAGGATAATTGTTTAAGGGGTGTTCCTCTTCTTAGTCTTGAGGTCAAACAGAGTGTTCTACCACAACCCTACATAGATTTTTCTGATGTATTTTCTCCTCAATCAGCTGACAAACTAACACCGCACAGATCTTATTATTGTCCCATTGACCTGTTACCTGGGACCATGCCCCCACGAGGTCATCTTTACAATCTTACAGGCCCTGAAAAAGTAGCAATGAGAGAATACATCAAGGAAAATCTAGAAAAGTGGTTCATTAGACAGTCCACATCACTAGCCGGCGCCGCCTTTTTCTTTGTGGAGAAAAAGGATGTTGGACTCCGTATCGATTACAGAGGGTTAAACAAGCTTACGGTAAAGAACCGATACCCTCTGCCATTAATCGATGACCTATTCGCTCAGGTGTCAGGGGCCAGAATCTTCTCCAAACTTAATTTACGGGATGCTTATAATTTGATCAGAATACGCCAAGGGGACGAGTGGAAAACAGCCTTTAAAGTGGATCCGAGGTGAACTTTTACATATTGCATAATTATGTTCCTTTCCTATTGTTTATAGGGCATTCCTCAAGCCAAATACTTTTTTGTTTTTATTGTAATTCTCTAATTCCCTATAAACTGAAAAAAGCCACACCCACAGATTTTCAGAGAGCCTTGGCAGTAGCAAGGGCTCATGGGAGCTCAGTCTGGGCAGGAGTGGGGGAGATGTTACTAGCCATTGATTTCAGAGGCAGAGGGGAGGAGGAGAGGGGATTAGGCTGATGGCTCAAGATACAGATAAGCCTGCCTCTGTGTAATGTTTACAAACAACATGGCTGCTGTCATTGTATCACAGGAATAAATAATCATATTCTATTAAAACTGTTTGCAGCTATATTTGCTGTGTAAACCATCTAAACTTTAGATAAGATATATAGACAAGTTACTTGTTATAGTTAGTTTTGCATCTCGGATCCGCTTTAATACTCAAGATGATCACTATAAGTATATGGTCATGCCCTTTTTACTGTGTAACGCACCCGCTGTGTTCCAAGACTTTGTAAATGATATATTCAGAGATGTGTTAGGGGAGTTAAATCTTTCCATTTCTCTCTTTTAAAACCAGCTGCTAACACTATTTCACCCTTGGCTCCTCCCCCTCCAGTTGAGGTGGATGGTGAATCCGAATATGAAGTTGAGAGAATTCTAGATTCTAGAAAAGTTTGTGGTTCTTTACAGTATTTGATGGATTGGAAGGGATATGGCCCTGAAGAAAGATGCTGCAGTGTTCTCCCCAGAATTTTTTTTCAGCCGGGTGGCATGAAAAAGTAGCCGGGTGGGTTGCAACCAGGGGAAAGCAGGGCCGGCAACTCTGCTTACAGCATAGGACATCCCTGTACCCCCTATCACGTCCTCTGCAACCCCTATCACGGCCCATGCATTCCTGCACCCCCTATCACATCACATTCATCCCTGCACCCCTATCACGTCCCATGCATTACTGCACTCCCTATCACCATGCGTCCCTTCACCCCCATTACTCTCACCTAATACTTTACTGCAGCTCCACCTATCTCCCAATAGACAACTCAAACAATACTATTTCCTTATAACATAGGTTATTGCACTCTGACACATTTCATACAATACTGTACCACTATCACATTCCACATATCACTGCACTTCAGTATGCTCCCTTACATCACCCACCACACTCCACATGATTGCACCGACCTACAGCTTATTAGTGATCACATCCCATCACCCTACATTACAGCACATACATTGCAGCATTACTGCAACCATTCTATTTATAAATACACAACCATTCTATGATTATTACACCCTGCAGTATAGGGTACCCTCTGCCCTGATCCAGTATGCTTGCACTTTAACACCGCTTCCTCCCCTTAACCATACCTCCCAACTTTTTGAGATGAGGAAGAGGGACACTTAAGCCACGCCCCTGCCACAACCCCATCACAACCCTATTCATGCATACTATAAAGATTTCATAAGAAAAATACGTTGTTTTATATTTCAAACCACCCTGGTCCTTTTTATCCTGGTTCATTTTCCTTCATGTTCCTCATGTTTCATAGTAACATTTTACCATTCGTGATATATCTATTTAAAGTATGGGAATAAAATTTACAGTCAAACACATTTTTAGTCGAGAGGTATATAGGCCTGAAAGAGGGACAAATGAGGAGGAAAGAGGGACAGGACTCCCAAAGAGGGACAGGTGGGAGCTATTTAACATTTCCCAATGTCACCCCCTCCCCCTGCTCACCCCTTTGGCAGCCGCGATTAGGATGAGTTGAATGGCCTCCTTGATGTAGTAGCGCTTGTCCACAGCACCCTGTCCTGCCGCTCTGATGGAACACTGTGACCCACTTCCTCAGCCCGCTGGTGCCCGGCTTCTGATTGCAGTACGGCTTCACGCTGAGTGTCTTCACAGCCATGATCGGCTGCGAGGAGAATACACGTGCTGCAGGCAGCCCAGGGGAGCCACTGGCCAGGCCACTGTATGGACGGGGGATGGGTGTACTAGAGGGGACCGGAGGATGTGCTCCCTAGTTCCGACTGCGCTGCATCATATAGCGCATTGCTGCACATCGCTTCTCTCCCATATCCCTGCGGCAGCGATCTGACGTTCGGACAGAAGAGAACTCTACAGGCGGGGAGCGCAGCCGGAACTACACATCCTCCGGTCCCCTCTAGTACACCCATCCCCCGTCCGTACGGTGGCCTGGCCAGTGGCTCCCCTGGGCTGCCTGCAGCACGTGTATTCTCCTCGCAGCCGATCATGGCTGTGAAGACACTCAGCGTGAAGCCGTACTGCAATCAGAAGCCGGGCACAAGCGGGCGGTAGAGGTGGGTCACAGTGTTCCAGCAGAGTGGCAGGACAGGGTGCTGTGGACAAGCGCTACTATATCAAGGAGGCTGCGGCTGATCTGAAGATATAACAGGCGCCAGGAAGGCAGCGCAGCCTGGAACTAGGGATTGCTATATTCAGAGGGAGACCCGCTCTATGCGGGGAGACGGCAGCGCACATGAGCGTGTGATGCGGGCGGGCCTTGGAGCACCCGGGCGGGGTTTCAAAACAGCCGGGCGGCCCGCCCACTTAATAGGTCCTGGGGAGAACACTGTGCTGGGTTCCTGCATGTCAAATTCATGCCGATTAATTAATTCAGGAATTCTATTATCAACATCCTGGTAAGCCAGGTGAGGAGTGTCCGGAGTCAACCCCTCTCGAGGGGGGAGGGGGGTAATGTAATAAACTTCCACAGTTCAATGTATACAGACAAACAGGGTTTTTTTGATAAACCAAAGTTCTCTTTTATTCTTCAATATAGTCCTTCAGAAAGCAGGTGATAAATGTAGATATGACATCAGACCTTCATTTCACAAAGAAATGCCTGACATGTGTTTCGCGGCCATAAGCCGCTTCCTCAGAGGCACATCACTAACAAACATTCAAGTCTAGGACATAAAAACACCAACGCGATCTGAAGTGAGTGAAGAGAAACACCTTCAGCGCCGATCCCAGAATGAAAGGGCTGCAAGAGAGTCTTGCAGCCCATTCATACTGGGATCGGCGCTGAAGGTGTTTCTCTTCACTCACTTCAGATCGCGTTGGTGTTTTTATGTCCTAGACTTGGATGTTTGTTTGTGATGTGCCTCTGAGGAAGCGGCTTATGGCCTCGAAACACGTGTCAGGCATTTCTTTGTGAAATGAAGGTCTGATGTCATATCTACGTTTATCACCTGGTTTCTGAAGGACTATATTGAAGAATAAAAGAGAACTTTGGTTCATCAAAAAAAAAAAAAACGTTTGTCTGTATACATTGAACTGTGGAATTATTTGTAGGGGTGGAACCACACTACTTTTTTATCCTGTCAGTGATAATGTAATAAACTTATGTGGTCTCTGCAAGTTGCTCTGATAGTTGGGAGCAGCTGGAGCAAGCATCCCCGGCTTCCCTGTAGACGTGAATCAGAATTATGGCATCTCCGGCTCCCCTATAGATGAGGGTCGGCGTGTTGGTTCTGGCAGGACGTGCGCAGCTCAGAGCTGTCTTTGTAGGCTGAGGAGGCGTGTCTGATGGGGTGTCAGCGGTAATGTCATGAGCTGACACCTTTTTGCAGGAGGTGCTGTCAGTTCTGGGGGCTGGGCTTGTGCTTTGCCTCCTGGGTATTTAAGGCCAGAGTATTCACTTGTTCGTTGGCCTTGATACTAATCAGTTCGCTGGTTCTTGGCCTAGCTAGTGAGATTCGAGAGTTACATTAATATATTGTGTAGACGCACAATATATATGTACTCTAGTTAGTCAGTCTTGTATTTTGTAGTTATATTATATATTATCGTAATATATTGAAGTATCATCTTATTGTATATTTATCTGTGTACCGACTTTTGCCTGCCTCTTGACCTCGCTCTTGTCTTATCCTTCTGTACCACTGCCATCTGATACACGTGTTTGACTCGGCCTGTTCCTGACTTCGTTATTGCCTGATCCTTACAATACGACTGACATCTGACTTATGTGTATGACCCTGCCTGTTTATTGACTACGATATTGCCTTGCTACTCTGTACCTCGATACCTCTGACTAGTGTTGGGCGAACAGTGTTCGCCACTGTTCGGGTTCTGCAGAACATCACCCTGTTCGGGTGATGTTCGAGTTCGGCCGAACACCTGACGGTGCTCGGCCAAACCGTTCGGCCATATGGCCGAACTAAGAGCGCATGGCCGAACGTTCCCCGAACGTTCGGCTAGCGCTGTGATTGGCCGAACGGGTCACGTGGTTCGGACCCGAACGCGCTCTGATTGGCCGAACTGTCACGTGGTTCGGGTAAATAAATACCCGAACCACGTCATATCTCCGCCATTTGTCTGTGGGTTTAGCTTTGGGTAGGCAGGCAGGGTAGTTCGCGCTCCAGCCACGCTAGCCAGGGTCCCCCCCAGTCATTGTGTGTCGCTGCTGGGAATAGTAGTACACCGCTCGCTCAGCATTCTGTTTACTGCCACTCTGTGTACCTCGCTCAGCCACACTATATAGCATTCTGTTTACTGCCACTCTGTGTCTGCTGGGAATAGTAGTACACCGCTTGCTCAGCCACACTATATAGCATTCTGTTTACTGCCACTCTGTGTACCTCGCTCAGCCACACTATATAGCATTCTGTTTACTGCCACTCTGTGTCTGCTGGGAATAGTGGTACACCGCTCGCTCAGCCACACTATATAGCATTCTGTTCACTGTTCTGTGTCTGCTTGGAATAGTGGTACACCGCTCGTTCAGCCACACTATATAGCATTCTGTGTACTGTTCTGTGTCTGCTGGGAACAGTAGTACACCGCTCGTTCAGCCACACTATATAGCATTCTGTGTACTGTTCTGTGTCTGCTGGGAACAGTAGTACACCGCTCGCTCAGCCACACTATATAGCATTCTGTTCACTGTTCTGTGTCTGCTGGGAATAGTGGTACACCGCTCGCTCAGCCACACTATATAGCATTCTGTTCACTGTTCTGTGTCTGCTGGGAATAGTGGTACACCGCTCGCTCAGCCACACTATATAGCATTCTGTTTACTGTTCTGTGTCTGCTGGGAATAGTGGTACACCGCTCGCTCATCCACACTATATAGCATTCTGTTCACTGTTCTGTGTCTGCTGGGAATAGTGGTACACCGCTCGCTCAGCCACACTATATAGCATTCTGTTCACTGTTCTGTGTCTGCTGGGAATAGTGGTACACCGCTCGCTCAGCCACACTATATAGCATTCTGTTCACTGTTCTGTGTCTGCTGGGAATAGTGGTACACCGCTCGCTCAGCCACACTATATAGCATTCTGTTTACTGTTCTGTGTCTGCTGGGAACAGTAGTACACCGCTCGCTCAGCCAGAGTATATAGCATTGTGTTTACTGCCACTCTGTGTACACCGCTCAGCCAGACTATATACCATTGTTTACTGACACTCTGTGTACACCACTCAGCCACACTATATACCATTGTTTACTGACACTCTGTGTACACCGCTCAGCCAGACTATATACCATTGTTTACTGCCACTCTGATTCTGCTGGGAACAGTAGTACACCGCTCGCTCAGCCAGACTATATACCATTGTTTACTGACACTCTGTGTACACCGCTCAGCCAGACTATATACCATTGTTTACTGACACTCTGTGTACACCACTCAGCCACACTATATACCATTGTTTACTGACACTCTGTGTACACCGCTCAGCCAGACTATATACCATTGTTTACTGCCACTCTGATTCTGCTGGGAACAGTAGTACACCGCTCGCTCAGCCAGACTATATACCATTGTTTACTGACACTCTGTGTACACCGCTCAGCCAGACTATATACCATTGTTTACTGACACTCTGTGTACACCACTCAGCCACACTATATACCATTGTTTACTGACACTCTGTGTACACCGCTCAGCCAGACTATATACCATTGTTTACTGCCACTCTGATTCTGCTGGGAACAGTAGTACACCGCTCGCTCAGCCAGACTATATACCATTGTTTACTGACACTATATAGCAGACTATATAGCATTGTGTGTACACCGCTCAGCCAGACTATATGCCATTGTTTACTGACACTCTGTGTACACCGCTCAGCCAGACTATATACCATTGTTTACTGACACTCTGTGTACACCGCTCAGCCAGACTATATACCATTGTTTACTGCCACTCTGATTCTGCTGGGAACAGTAGTACACCGCTCGCTCAGCCAGACTATATACCATTGTTTACTGACACTCTGTGTACACCGCTCAGCCAGACTATATACCATTGTTTACTGCCACTCTGATTCTGCTGGGAACAGTAGTACACCGCTCGCTCAGCCAGACTATATACCATTGTTTACTGACACTATATAGCAGACTATATAGCATTGTGTGTACACCGCTCAGCCAGACTATATACCATTGTTTACTGACACTCTGTGTACACCGCTCAGCCAGACTATATACCATTGTTTACTGCCACTCTGATTCTGCTGGGAACAGTAGTACACCGCTCGCTCAGCCAGACTATATAGCATTGTGTTTACTGCCACTCTGTGTACACCGCTCAGCCACACTATATAGCATTGCGTACTCTGCCAGTCAGTGTGTATATTGCTGGGATCAGTAATACTCCACTCACCGTCAACCACTATATGAGCTCAACATGAGTTCCCCAGAGACCTCCGCTGTGAGCAGCACTCCCAACAACAGCAACAGCCAACGCCCCACGCAAGCTATAACATCCACCCCAGCAGCCAGTGGTCAGCAGCAGCCCTCCCCGGAGGAGAACGTTGTGTCCATCAGTCCGTCGCCAGAGCGATTAATGAGGGCTGCCATTGAGGAGATGATGGGGCCTGATGTGGAGGAGGAGGTCTGGCTCAGGCCAGCATCCCAAGTTAATGTTGAGGACGATGAGGGGTCTGTGTCTGGGGATGTTGGGGTGGCAGAGGTGGTGGGTGGGTCAGACTCAGGAGAAGAGTTGTATGATGAGGATGATGATCGGGACCATCTGTATGTGCCTCAGAGTCCGACCCCGGAAAACATGTTGTATCGTGTGTTTAGGTACTAAAATCTGCGTTCCCTCCCAGTAGTGTTGGGCGAACAGTGTTTGCCACTGTTTGGGTTCTGCAGAACATCACCCTGTTCGGGGTGACTATATAGCAGACTATATAGCATTGTGTTTAATGCCACTCTGTGTACACGGCTCAGCCACACTATATAGCATTGTGTTTACTTCCACTCTGTGTCTGCTGGGAACAGTAGTACACCGCTCACCCGCCACTGTATAGCATTGTGCTCTGTGTCACTGCTGACAATAGTGGTACACCGCTCACCCACCACTGTATAGCATTTCTGTACTGCCACTGTACTGCTGCCAGTCAGCGTGTACTTTAAGGATAAGTGAAATGAGGAAGAAATCCGGTGAAAGAGGGAGGGGCAAGGGAAGAGGTGTTTCCCCTGACGGTTCACGTACAGGCCACAGGGGAGCACCCAAGAAAACCCACTCAATACTGCCCATGTTGTCCAGGACAACAACCCTCACAGATCCAAAAGAACAGGACCAGATAATTACTTGGATGACCTCTCAAGCGTCCAGCAGTGGGTTAAGCAGCACCAGCACATCACGCACGAGGTCCGAGTCCTCAGCCAGTTAAAGTCTGGGCTTTCTTTGAAGACTGCACTGAGGATGTTACCATGGCGATTTGCAAGGTGTGCAAGACCCGCCTGAGCAGGGGGAAAAGTATTAACAACCTCTCCACCACCAGCATGAGCCGCCACATTCTATCCAAACATCCCACTCTGTGGGCAAACGCGGCAGGACAGGGTACCACCAGCAACACTGCCTCCCTTGGGTTCACCAGACTCACCACCAGACCCGCCTCAGCAGCAGCAGTAGCCCAGCCATTGCGTGGTTCACAACATTCACAAACATCAGACGATGCTGACACTGTCACTTTCCGGACTAGTGCTCTTGAGGTCTCCCAGTGTTCATCAAACACAACAACCAACAGCCCTTCGGTGTGCAGCGCTACGGTTGAGTTGTCTGTTTCTGAGATGTTTGAGCACAAGAGGAAATTGCCAGCAAATGACCCCCGGGCCGTGGCAGTAACAGCCAGCCAGCATAGCCAAGCTTCTGGCCTGCGAAATGCTGCCATATCGAGTGGTGGAGACAAACAGCTTCAAGGGCATGATGTCAGTGGCCATCCCACGTTACGTGGTTCCCAGCCGCTACCACTTTGCGCGCTCTGCAGTGCCTGAGTTGCATGAGCACGTGGTCAGCTAAATAACCCGAAGCTTGAAGAATGCCGTTGCCTGCAAGGTTCACCTCACCACTGACACCTGGACGAGTGCGTTCGGCCAGGGTCGATACATCTCCCTTACCGCGCACTGGGTGAACCTTGTGGAGCCTGGCAGCGATTCCTCACCTGCTACGGCGCGGGTGTTGCCCACGCCGCAAACAGCTGGATAACAACAGCAGCACCTACCTCTCTGACTCCTTCTCCTCCAACGCATCTCAAAGCTGTACCTCATCCGGAAATGCTAACCCAGCACCAGCAGCAGTAGGATCGTGGAAGCAGTGCAGCACAGCTGTTGGCATGCGTCAGCAAGCGTTGCTGAAGCTGATCTGCCTTGGGGATAAGCAGCACACAGGGGAGGAAATTTGGAGGGGAATAAAGGAACAGACGGATTTGTGGCTGGCACCGCTGGACCTGAAACCGGGCATGAAGCTAGACACCTGGCACGAACTGGCAATGTACGCAATAGAGGTGCTGGCTTGCCCGGCAGCCAGCGTTATGTCGGAACGCTGTTTCAGTGCTGCCGGAGGCATCATCACAGATCGGCGTATCCGCCTCTCCACAGAAAATGCAGACCGTCTGACTCAAATTAAAATGAATCAATCCTGGATTGGAAACGACTACGCAACACTCCTGGACCCCAACCAAGTAACATGACCGATGAACATCTGGGATGGTTTAGCGTTTCCGGTCCCTGTTTATTGAACCTCTCATCTGTATTACATTTATGACTGCATGGCGGCAAAAAGCATTGCTGCTATATCCGCACGCTTTTTGTCCTCATGCAAGGCCTGGGTTGTTGTGTCTCACAAAGCGTGGCCTTCTCCTCCTGCGCCTCCTCCTGTTCCATCACGTGTGCTGCTGCTGCTGCTGGGTTACCGTTGCCGCGTGGTCCCTGTTTATTGAACCTCTTATCTTTATTACATTTATGACTACATGGCGGTACAAAGCATGCTATCCGCACGCTTTTTGTCCTCATGCAAGGCCTGGGTTGTTGTGTCTCACAAAGCGTGGCCTTCTCCTCCTGCGCCTCCTCCTGTTCCATCACGTGTGCTGCTGCTGGGTTAGCGTTGCCGCGTGGTCCCTGTTTATTGAACCACTTATCTTTATTACATTTATGACTGCATGGTGGTACAAAGCATGCTATCCGCACGCTTCTTGTCCTCATGCAAGGCCTGGGTTGTTGTGTCTCAAAGCGTGGCCTTCTCCTCCTGCGCCACCCTCCTCCTGTTCCATCACGTGTGCTGCTGCTGGGTTAGCATTACCGGTCCCTTTTCCTGGAACCTCTTATATGTATTACATTTATGACTGCATGCCGACAAAAAGCATGTTACCTGTGCAAAGAAAACAGACATTTCCCGCATTTAAAAGACAGTTTTCCCTTTGAAACTTTAAAATCGATTTTCTCAAAAACTATAAGCTCTTTTTGCTAAAAAATTTTTTCCTCTTGTACCCACTCCCAAGGTGCACATACCCTGTAAATTTGGGGTATGTAGCATATAAGGAGGCTTTACAAAGCACAAAAGTTCGGGTCCCCATTGACTTCCATTATGTTCGGAGTTCGGGTCGAACACCCGAACATCGCGGCCATGTTCGGCCTGTTCGGCCCGAACCCGAACATCTAGATGTTCGCCCAACACTACCTCTGACATTGTGTACGACTACGGCCTGATCCTGATTACGGTTTACGTACTACTGTTTGTGTATACACTTGTACGTTACCTCATCACGTATCAGCGTGATAATAGTCATTTAAAAACAACCACCATGAAATAAATATATGACTATTGTGGAACAAACCACAAATTGTCAATATACGTGGTAAGTATACATGAGTAACAGTTGTAAAAAGTAAATTATACAATAGTGAACACCCACTTCAGGAGACCAATAAATTGGAAAGTCTTCCAATATGAAGGTATGTGTGTCTTGTAAGCCTAACGTTATCATATAGGCTGAGCATTGTGAGACTCAATATAAACATGTATTCTCCACACTCTCTCCCCCTATATATTTCCTCACTTGTTTCCAGATACCAACCCAACCGCAGTCTCAGATCTGCACACAACCTTCTTTTGTCCCCCTCTAGAATCATCTGCTCATACTCAGGGCTCGTATCCACTTGTGCGCGGCATGCGTCTTGCGAGATGCAATGCCAGCACAGCTATGACATGTCTCGCAGCCGAATCACTCTAGCCGCGCTATGCCTGGTTATGGGATTCGGACAACGGCGCATGAATTTATGCTGCAGGGCCTCAGAATTTTCCCCGGCCATGAATTCGGATGCGCTTCATAGAGTTCTATAGGCTGCCAAGTTCCGGGGAATTGGCCCGTTTTCGCACAAATGGAAACCTAGCCTCACATATACAAGACTCCTAACCTGCTTCACCCTCCTCTGGAATGCCCTTCCATAACACAACCGTGACTATCTTACCTTTCAAATCATTAAGGCTTTGTTCACATTATAAATCGACAGCGCAACCGCAAGCGATGATCGCTTTTGTGAGCGCTTTTATAAGTGTTTTACTCAGTGCTTTCTGAGCGATTTGCACTTCCTTAAGCGCTTTTCAATGCATTTTTGTTAGTTTTTTTTTTTAACTTCCTGATGACAATCAGAAAGTGAACTCTTTGCCCTGGAACTGATTAATTACAATGTAATTTTTTTTTTACAAAGCACTCACCAAATCGCTTTGCAAAGTGCTTTGTGGCTTTCCTATACCTTGCATCGAAGTGCAGACACTCTATAAATGCTGCAGGAGCCGCGTTTGCGATCAGAAAGAAAGTTCACTTACATACACTTACATACAGCACTTACATACACTTACATACAGCAACATTGCACAAGCGCTTTTATGGCGATTTTAAAAATCGCCAGTGCTTAAATAAATGAAAACGCTCACAGTGTGAGCAAGACCCTAAACTCTCCCTCAAAACTCACCTCACTTTGCATCTTGCAAATTGTTATACATTTTATTTATCATATTACATTTGTCACTGTAATTACCAATTTTGTATTTTGTAATAGTGTCCATTATGGTGTATTATTATGTTCCCCTATGTTTGGTTTTTACTTTGTACAGCACCATGGAATATGTTGGCGCCTTATAAATCAATAATAATAAAAATAATGAAATAATATCAGTATTTGCTATGTTGCCTTTGTACTACTGTACTTTAATTTAAATATAGGGTTTACATAAACTGCAAATCACTGCACTGTAGAGCTACATTTACATTTGATACTGCATCCAAACTTTTTTTTTTCTTTTTTAGAAATGGAGTTGTAATTGCAAGTCTCACTCTCCTAATGCCATTCTCTTCTCGTCCTCTCCAGTCACCTCTTGTCACCCCTGCATGCAGGATTTTTCACACGTTTCTCTTCTCCCCTGGAACGCCGTCCCATAATCTGTTCAGCACTCATCCACTTTTGCTATCTTGATACGTAACCTAAAAGATCACCTCTTCAGGCAAGCTTCTAATCTGACCAAGGGCACTTTATCCAGCTACGATCCTAGCAGCGTGTCATCCAGCAGTATGCAGTGTGGCATATGCCTACCACAGTGTGTACTGTAGCGCTTACTGCCTACCGTCTTCATATGTTTCTACCCACTTTATTCACTTCACTGTCCATGGTTTTAATGTTGTGGCTAATCGTCAATGTATATCACCATCCCACCTCTGTATATAGTCTAGGAGTGCTGCTCAACTGTATATTATCTGTACTTTCCCATTGTCTGCATCACTGCCTGTACTATGCCTTGTGCATTGTATAGCACTATGGAAGAAGTACTACATAAATCACTTATAATAATAGTAATTCTCAACTATACATTATAATAGTAAAACTAATGCAATGATAAAAAGCAGATACATTTTTGCTCAATAAAGGGTTACGATGCCGATAATGGAAAATAGCCTACTTTAAACTGGAAACGTACCCATCCGCATAACTCTGTGTAGCACAAATCAGCCTCCAGAGTTAACATTAATAATGTAACAGCGATATCTGAAATTCTCTTCCATCTCATTGAATCCTTGGGATTCTGGTGCTGGTTACATGACTAAAGCCTAAGCATCAATGCAGGAACTGAGGGAAGCAGCCCGATAGGGACACACAGAACAACGGAAACTTAGCAGAGGCTCTTACCACTCTGCACTCTGCCTAAACGGTTTATATTTATGTCTTTGCTACAGCTGAGAAGATTTCCATCCACTTCCTTTCTTGTCACAGGAACAAAGAAATAAGGGAAATGTAATTCATTACAAGCAAACATTATGTTTTGTGGTGTGTTCCTAAATACCGTTTAAATTTCATGGCAACAATAAATATGGCTGAACATCTGGATAGTAGTTCCTTCTACATCACAGGTGTCAAACTCATGGCCTGCAGGCTGAATGTGGTCCTTCTTGCCATTTTATGTGGCCCTCGAGAGCTTCAAATGTGCATCACTGTAAGCAATAAAAGAATGACAGGGCACTCCCATCCAGAAGAGCACAGTAGTCACGGTGTTTCTGGTTGAAGCATTGTGAGTTTGAGCCGGCCCAGTCGGGGTGCAGCAACAACCTACGGGACTCCCCAGCGAAATTGGCATGGGCCCCCACCTGGGATCCAAACCCTATTGTGTGACTGGTAAAATACACACGCCTGCACACCCTCCCCCAAAACACCCTCTCCCCACATTGAAGACTAGTGTAGCGGAGCAGCAATGCGTCGGGTTTCTTCTGTTCTTCCCAGCAGCTGCACGCTCTGTGCTTCCATATCTTCAGCTCCTGATCACATGGTATGAATTCAGAGCCAGAGGTATGCAGCATAGAGCATGTGACTGACAGGAAGATCAGATGACACCCGAAGCAGCACTGGAGCAGGTAAATATTAAAATGTGCCACTGCACTACTCTTCAGAGGGTGGTGGAGTGGGCCCTCCACAGTCGCTATAATTATGCCACTTAGATTGAAACAATAAATAAAACTATTTGGCCCACGATTTTTAGATTTTGGCCCCTTACATGATTGAGTTTGACACCCCTTTTCTACATGCTCAGGCAAAATAGCAACACTGTGTGACAGTGCAATCAGTAGCAGCGCATGCACAGAGGGTAAAAGTGTTGTGATATCTAAGGCAGTCCAAATGCTCCACCCCAACTTACATTCCAGCTAAGTTGAAAAAACGAAGAGCAGCAGTGAGAGAGGCCAACATGCAGGAGCTGAAGTGGGGAAGGAGAGCAGTGTGGCCTTCTGCACCTTGGCCTACAGACCTCTGCTGCAATACAGAAAGGACAGACATTCAGGACATGGCCACTTCTCTGTGTGTGTGCCGTGCGCATGGTCTTAGGCTGTTTGCTGCAACTTGTTGACACATATTAATTTCACTTGGGGGATAAAAAGATATTGCAGGTTATGTAATGTCCACATAATATGTCCATTTGTGTTTCAAAGGCAATGGATGCATACTTCATTAGCATGGTGATCGGATGATACAATGACTTTTATCCAAAAGTCCTTCTTTCACCCATTTCCATGCTATCCAAAATTCAGAAAATAACTTTACTGTATAGTACAATACTTCCAAAGGAAAGTAAGCTAGCTTAATGTTTCATCTGAGCATTCTGGAGTCATGTGAAGAAATACCCCAGAATTTATATAAATGAATAATCTAGTCACTTACTCAGGCATCGTTACGTATAACCTAAAATATGGATTTCCCTGTACGTAAGAGAAGAATATGTCCAAACTATGGTTGCATCACCTTACCTCCATCATGGAACTAATTGTAAAGATGTTCAATGAATACATGACTTAAAGCAAACCTGAAGTGAAAATAAACTTATGAGATAATTCATTGTATGTTTAGTACAGCTAAGAAACAGAACATTAGTAGCAAAGAAAATAGTCTCATTGTTTTCCAGTACAGGAAGAGTTAAGAAACTTCAGTTGTTATCTATGCAAAAGAGCTTCTCTGAGCTCTCTGACCCAACTTGGGTCCAAGACAATCATACATCAAAAAAACAGTGGAATACAGGTTCAGATAAGGTTTTACTGCAGGTAAATTCAAAGGGTCATTACCTCTGCTCTTTTTATAGTTTAAAATACAGAGCAAAAAAAAAAATACAATAAAATACAATGCAAATATGACAGAATGATGCAAAGTTATAAAAAAAAAAGCTATATAACTGAAAATAAAAATATCAGACTCTTTTTTTATTATCTGTGCTACACATACAATTCATTATATCATATTTTTTTCCACATCAGTGTCACTTTAAATCACTTAGGTTGAGATGTAAAAGGAAAATGGAGGTGAAAATAAACTGATGAGATAAGCAATTGCATCTATGTACTACTAAAAATGTTTTTTTTTAGAATCTCACACTTATTTTCTGTGTATCTGCGAGGATCCGCGTGGCTGCCTGCGCAGGCAGGCATCCTTTTGACCACTGTTCAGGTCTGCATTCTGCAGGTCTCTGGAAGAGAGACCTTTTATCAGTTGTGCAGCTTGCTGCTGAGGAATTTGCATATGTTTGTCATGCAGATTGCCTAGCCACATCCCTTGTGGGCTTGCTCTATAAAGAGCTATGTTTCCCACAGTAAGTGGCTGGTCATAAGAGTTAGTCCTGTGGAACACTCGCCTGGAGTGTCAGCCTTGCTCTTTGTTTGAAGATTAGCCTAGAGTAATTCCTGGGACTGCACTAGGCAGGGTTCCCTAGTGCAGTTAGGATTGCTTATCTGTTTTGTTTGTCTGTTGCGATTGTCCTGTCCCAGCGGTGGTCGACAGGAAATCGTTCTGTATGTCTGGGTGCTGACCGGAACAGCGGTTGTTACTGGTAGCCCCTTCTGATCTGTTTTCCTGGATCGCACCAGCCTCTTGCGCTAGTGCTGTGGATCCTTCTGGTCTGCTACTCTGTATTTGGATCGCACTAGCATCTTGCGCTAGCGCTGTGGATCCTTCTGGTCTGTCTTCCTGGATCGCACTAGCCACTTTCGCTAGTGCTGTGGATCCTATCTCTCGCTTGTTCATGTTTTCGTGTGTCTGTCTTGTCTTCTGCGAACGCTTGCTGGAGGCTCGGTGAGGTAACCGTTAAACAAGCGCTCGCGTCCTCTGTTTCATGTTTGTCTATCGTTGGTTAGTTAGGCGTGCTTGTCTCTATTGTGCTTATCACGTGGAGACCGCACATAAACCCGTGCACTGTTGCGAATAAGTGCAGTGTTCGCGTTTTGCTAGCGTTTGTTATTTTCTGTATCTCCTCATTGTATGATTTGCTGTGCCTTTGCTACTCTCGTGCTCTGCCTTGCTGTAGCCTTGTGTCAGCTCTGGCGGTCGCCTCTCTCGCGGTTGCGTTCCTACTTCATATCTGCTGTTGTGTATGCACCGTCGCGGGTTGGCGACTAAGTTTGGTGCACACACATACAATCTGTCCCTGTGCTCATTCTCTTCCGCAATCGCTTCTCTTGCGATTGCGTTCTCACTTGGTTTCTTCTGTTGTGTGTCCACCATCGCAGGTTGGCGGCTAGATTGGGGGACATACATACATTCCTCATCTGTGCTTATTCGGTCTTGTGTCTCTGTTAGCAATTGCCATCTCTGGCGATTGCCTTCTCACTTTGTCTTCATGGTTGTGTGTTCATCGTCGCAGGGTGGCGACTAGTTTGGTGAACACACATACCCACTGTCGCTTTGATCTCTCTCTTTCAGGGCTATCTTGCCCTGCGTTTCTGCCCTTCGTACAATTCCTGTCTGGCGTGTGTGGTAGGGCAGAGGAGCTGTTCCTCTGCACTCCACAGCTCCCCCTGTCGACAGGAATTTCCCTCTACAGGTGCTTTGCACCTTTTGCTGGGTTCCTGCAAATGATACGCTTGTGGAGGATTTCCGCGGTGTCAGCGCACGTCTTGTGCGCTGATCACGGAGAGAATTCCACAATCGTTACAGTATCAGCTAAAAAAAAGTAGTATTGTCTCAACAGAATGATACAGTCCTACTCAGTCTTATGCCTGGTACACACCAAGCAATTTCTCGTCAGATCGATGGGTCATATAGATAATTTCCGACAGGTCCAATCAGGTTTACGAACAACTTTCTGATCAATTTGTGCAGAAGTGATTGGAAAATCGTTTGGAAACCTGATTGTACCTGTCAAAAATTATCAATTTGACCCATCGCTCTTAAGGGAAATTGCATGGTGTGTAGCAGACATTAGCGAGTTCTAAGACAAGACCTTATATGCCTGCATTTTCTCATCCTGGCTCTGTGCTGATTGCTGTTCAGTCCACAAACTCTCCGACTGTCTCTGCTTCTTTTGCTCATCCGGGAACAGTTTCAACTGTGACTACAATGGGCATGAATTATGTTATGTCTAACACACTTGTGCCTCCAGTTTCTACTGCTACTAGCGAATATGAACTCTGTGATGTTGAATATAATCGTGCCTTCATATCACACTGTGTTATCCCAAGGACATTTGGTTCCCTCTGCTTATTCATCTATACAGCTTATATCTTTTACGGTTTTACCCAATTTGTAGAATTTGCCTGGTGGGATTTGCACAACAGTGGCTGTTCTCATGAATGTCCATACATGAGATTTGCAGTCAAGGGACTAACCCCACAACATCATGGGACTTTGAATTTGATCCTAGTTTCATTTAGGAAGTGTTTGGCAATTTCATACAGGACTCTGAATGACGTAATAGATTTTCTGCTATATTTTCAGTGGATCCAAATCCGTGCAGCCTTCAACATGAATTTACTATGCATTCTATGTGTACCACTTTCAAGTGTTTAATGGATAAAGAGGTGCAATACTTCCAAAGGAAAGTAAGCTAGCCCAATTCATTTGATAATTCAGGGTCCCAGTCTGATTTTTATGATTCCTCAAACAGTAATAGAAATCAGGCACAGTCATTGTCCTCTGCCCCTTTACTTGTGTCGGGTTACTCCATGGAACGATTCATCCAGAGGACACCCGATCCTTCCCCCCCCCATGCTTACTACAGAACATCCAAGAGGAAAAACAAAACAAAGAAAAGGAAAACCAGAGGAGAGCAACCAGAGCAGGCCGTAAACTTAGGAAACTTAGAAAATTACAGTCACAATTAGCTAGAGAAGGCCTGGTTTCTTTTAATAGTGTGGTTAACCTCTCTTGCCGTGTTCTCACACCCAACCAGATTGCACTCCCAGGGCCGGCTCTAGACTTTTTGCTGCCTGAGGCAAACTTGTGAGAATGTCATTTCACATATATTGGAGATATTAGGAGCAAAGTAGACAGGTGCTCCTTTAGACTTGTTTCATTCAGAATCTGTGTTTTGTTTTTGTTTTTTTTTGTTTTTTTGTTATTCCATCGCCATTTTTAATAATTTACAATAAGTGTGTATGCAAAACAATAAATAACATCAAGAACATCAGAATTTGGGTCTAATAGCATCTGATTTTTCCTTACTCATATTGCCCTCCCTCCTCCCCGTCATTCCCATTTTTATCTCCCCAGCCTGGCACTTCTCAGCTGTGCCCGTCATTTCCTCCTAGGCGTACGTACATTCCAAGGGACAACGGACCCCCTAACTTATTTACTCTGGGAGGACCAGTATGAGCGGGGTCTATCTGATGTCCTCTTGTATATGAAAGAAAGTTAAGAAATCAATAAAGAGATAGATAAGAAAAGTGTGTAAGAATAGAAAACCTGCCCCCCTCCCCCTCATTCGATAGGTGGCATCAGTATCCTCTATTGTTCCTTGTCTATCTCTAAATTACCGACTATTTTCTATTTCCCCGTCCATGGTCTGTGTTCTACTTAGTCTCCCTTGGTCTCTTTTCCTAATCTCTTTATATTCCTCGGAGTTCTTAAATTTTAATTCAGAATCTGTGTTAACAGAAATCGGGTTTAAACAGAAGAAAGTTTACTCATCAGCAAAGTTGTGAGGAAGGAAATAACAGCACAATTTAGGACTTATGCCTGAGTTTTATATCTATAAACAGCTAGACACAGGTTAGTTTAAAGTTTTATTTTTGCTGATGGTTTTGATATTGGGTCAGCCATGCAATAAAACCCCCTATGAGTGAGAGTTCGTTTCCATATGCAGCGCAGGTGCGTCAACGCGGCTCTGCATGGCATCACGTGATTCCCCGAGGTGATTCTTGTGATACCATTCATTATAATGAATGGGATCTTGGGCGCAATCGCCCCAAAATGTGTGCAACCATGCGCTGTGATTCAGTGGTGAATCGCAGCCCATGTATGGAAACATCAGAGAGTGCAGTATATGCAGTGCGCATATGGAATTGAGCCCTAACCATAGCCATTCAAGGCCAAAGGCAGAGATGTCAAAGTGTATCTCCAACCATCTCCAAGTTGGCAAGGTATGTGTAGACAACATGTACATGTAATGCATACACATTATTATTATTACTATTATTATTGTGCATTTTTTGCTTCGCTTTGCTTTTCGCTTTGCATTTTTGCTTTGCTTTTTGCTTTGCTTTTTTGCATACAGCGTTTTGTAGAGCACATCAGAGAGTTCACACCACCACTGTCACTTGGGGTCACAGTCAGAATGGTGGTAAGCGGTTAGCACACTAACCTTTCATGGAGTTTTTATGAACTCCTAGTGTTTGTGTAGGTCTTTTTTAGATGCGTACGTATTGTTTGGCTGTCAGTCAGCTGGGCACATGACGGCTCACCCTTCTGCCACTGAATCACAGGGCAGCATAAATACTATTCCCCCTCTGAGTTGTAGCAAATCAGAGGGAGAAGTAATTTGGGATCGGCTGGCTATCCCCGAAAGTCCCGTGCGTGGGGTGTGGACTACTGCTATAGCCGCGTCGTCATCTGGCGCTACGCTCCGGGTGCCTAGCGCCCAGATGACCTGATTTATCTCTGGATGCTCTGGTTTCCTTCCACATCTGAAAAACAAGCCGGTAGATTAAACCCCTTCTTTATCTGTGACAGGAACATAAATTGTACAATATACTCTATAAAGCGCTGCATAATATGTTTGTGCTATATACAGTGGGTTGCAAAAGTCTGGACAACCTTGTGATTTTCCTATATAAATCGTTGGTTGTCACTATAAAAAATGTCAGTTAAATATATTATATAGGGGACACACACATTGATATTTGAGAAGTGAAATTAAGTTTATTGGATTTACAAAAAGTGTGCAATAACTGTTTAAACAAAATTAGGCAGGTGCATACATTTGAGCACCACAAAAAAGGAAATTAAATCAATATTTAGTAGAGCCTCCTTTTGCAGAAATGACAGCCTCTAAACCAGGGGTCCCCAAACGTTTTCGGTCAAGGGCCAGGTCAACGTACTTCAGACTGCTGGGGGGCCGGAATATACATAAAATTATGTTGAAAATCTAGGTATATATTACCCCCAATCATGCCTGGAGGAGAACTCCCAGCAGCAGCCATTCAGTCATGCAGCACCTGAAGAACGTCTTTGTGCACCAGAAAGTGAAGCATACCCAGGTGACAACCTGCTGTCTACTTGGACAGCAGTGTCACCTGATGCAGAATTGGATTGGAAGCCAGGGAATACCTGCTCGCTGGCTTCTACAGTATGTGGATGGGTGGAGCCAGCACGGCTATTCTATATGCAGGCAGACGATATTTAAAGGTAAAGTGGGTCGCATCTATAAGTTATACATTGTGTGTTTGGGGGGCCAGTGAAAAAGCCTTGGCAGGCCGCATTCGGCCCTCGGGCCTTAGTTTGAGGACCACCGCTCTAAACGCTTCCTGTATGTTCCAATGACAGTCTGGATTCTGGTTGAAGGTATTTTGCACCATTCCTCTGTACAAAACATCTCTAGTTCATTCAGGTTTGATGGCTTCCGAGCATGGACAGCTCTCTTTAACTCACACCACAGATTTTCAATTATATTCAGGTCTGGGGACTGAGATGGTCATTCCAGAACGTTGTACTTATTCCTCTGCATGAATGCCTTAGTGGATTTTGAGCAGTATTTAGAGTCATTGTCTTGTTGAAAGGTCCAGCCCCAGCGCAGCTTCAGCTTTGTCACTGATTCCTAGACATTGGTCTCCAGAATCTGCTGATACTAAATGGAATCCATGCGTCCCTCGACTTTGACAAGATTCCCAGTCCCTGCACTGGCCACACAGCCCCCCAGTATGATGGAACCACCACCATATTTTACTGTAGGTAGCAGGTGTTTTTCTTGAAATGCTGTGTTGTTTTTCCTCCATGCATAACACCCCTTGTTATGCCCAAATAACTCAATTTTAGTTTCATCCATCCACAGCACATTATTCCAAAATGAAGCTGTCTTGTCCAAATTTGCTTTAGCATACCTCAAGCGGCTCTGTTTGTGCTGTGGGCTTCCTCTGCATCACTCTCGCATACAGCATCTCCTTGTGTAAAGTGCGCTGAATGGTTGAACGATGCACAGTAACTCCATTTGCAGCAAGATGATGTTGTAGGTCTTTGGTGCTGGTCTCTGGGTTGACTCTGACTGTTCTCACCATTCGTCGCTTCTATCTATCTGAGATTTTTCTTGGTCTGCTACTTTGAGTCTTAACTTGAATTGAGCATGTGGTCTTCCATTTCCTCAATATGTTCCTAACTGTGGAAACAGACAGCTGAAATCTCTGAGACAGCTTTTTTGTACCCTTCCCCTAAATCATGCTGTTGAACAATGTTTGTTTTCAGGTCATTTGAGAGTTGTTTTGAGACCCCCATATTGCTACTCTTCAGAGAAAATTAAGAGGAGGGAAACTTGCCACTGACCCCCTTAAATACTCTTTCTCATAATTGGATTCACCTGTGTATGTAGGTCAGGGGTCACTGAGCTTACCAAGACAATTTGAGTTCCATTAATTAGTTCTAAAGGTTTTGGAATCAATAAAATGGCAACAGTGCCCAAATTTATGCATCTGCCTAATTTTATTTAAACAATTATTGCACCCTTTCTGTAAATCCAATAAACTTCATTTCACTCCTCAAATATCACTGTGTGTGTCTCCTACATGATATAGTTACCTGACATTTTTATCGTAACAACCAACGATTTATACAGGAATATCATGACGATTAACAAGGTTGCCCAAACTTTCGCATCCCACTGTAAATATTGGTAATAATTACAATGTTCCTACTGCATTCCTGGGCCAGGTAACTAACCTGGCAGGAAGTAACTAAACTTCCAGTATACTTGTAGGATGTGTGAAAATTACAATAATCTAGCTGCAGTGTGAGCTGATCCCTGTTTGAATAATCCATGTAAAACATGTTGCATTGGCTCTTTATTATTTATTATTAGTCTGTCAGCACTACTTGTCATCTCTGTTTAGCTCTTATCAGCACTCAGCAAACAGTGAATAGGGGATATGTGCTTATAATGAGTCATTTATTTGTATGAAAATACAGAGTGACTCATTACTAACCTGTACACCATACATAAAGTCTACCAGAGCTGGAATAAAGTAAAAGTTTTATACATACCTGGGGCTTCCTCCAGCCTCATGTGCACGGATCACCCCCAAGCCGCCGCCCTCAGTCTTCTCCGTCTTCTATACCGGGTCCCATTTACTTCCTCCAGTCGCGGCCAGTCTGGCAAGAGAAGTGCGCCCTCTACGTATCTCTCCGGTGGCTGCTGGAGAGATACGCAAAGAGAGCACTTCATTTGCGTCAGACTGGCCGCGACTGGAGGAAGTAACGGGACCCGGTATAGAAGATGGAGAAGACTGAGGACGGCGGCGTAGGAGTGATCCGTGTGCATGGGGCTGAAGGAAGCCCCAGGTATGTATAAAACGTTTACTTTATTCCAGCTCTGGTTTCCGTTAAAGTACACCTGAACTGATGGAGATATGGAGGCTGACATATTTATTCCCTTTAAACAATGCATATTGCCTGGCTGTCCTGCTGATCCTATGTTTTAATACTCTTAAGCTAGGTACACACATCTGATAATTGTTGCTCATAAGGGCTGGGAAAACAATCCTGCAGGGGACAATTCGGGGAACAATCTTATACTGATGCATCCCTAGTTTTTGGCTACTGTTGTGTGCCCTCCTCATCCCCCTCAGTTATGCGCTCCTTTTCTCCCTAACCCCCTCAGTTGTGTGCTCCTTCCCTCCCCAGCCCCCTCGGTCGTGTGCTCCTTCCCTCCCCAGCTCCCTCGGTCGGGCGCTCCTTCCCTCCCCAGCCCCCTCGGTCGTGCGCTCCTTCCCTCCCCAGCTCCCTCGGTCGGGCGCTCCTTCCCTCCCCAGCCCCGTCTGTCGTGCACTCCTTCCCTCCTCATCCCCCTCGGTTGTGCACTCCTTTTCTCCCCAGCCCCCTCGGTCGTGCGCTCCTTCCCTCCCTAGCCCCCTCAGTCGTGCGCTCCTTCCCTCCTCATCCCCCTCGGTTGTGGGCTCCTTCTCTCCCCAGCCCTCACGGTTATGCGCACCTTCCCTCCCCAGCCCCATCGGCCGTGCGCTCCTTCCCTCCTCATCCCCCTCAGTCGTGCGCACCTTCCCTCCCCAGGCCCCTCGGTCGTGCACTCCTTCCCTCCCTAGCCCCCTCGGTTGAGCGCACCTTCCCTCCCCAGCCCCCTCAGCTGTGCGCTCCTTCTCTTCCCAGCCCCCTCGGTCGTGCGCTCCTTCCCTCCCCAGCCGCCTCGGTTGTGCGCTCCTTCCCTCCTCATCCCCCTCAGTTGTGCGCTCCTTCTCTTCCCAGCCCCCTCGGTCGTGCGCTCCTTCCCTCCCCAGCCCCCTCGGTCGTGCACTCCTTCCCTCCTCATCCCCCTCAGTTGTGCGCTCCTTCTCTCCCCAGCCTCCTCGGTCATGCGCACCTTCCCTCACCAGCTCCCTCGGTCGTGCGCTCCTTCTCTCCCCAGCTCCCTCGGTCGTGCGCTCCTTCCCTCCCTCGCCCCCTCAGTCGTGCACTCCTTCCCTCCCCAGCCCACTCGGTCATGCGCACCTTCCCTCACCAGTTCCCTTGGTTGTGCGCTCCTTCCCTCCCCAGCTCCCTCGGTCGTGCGCTCCTTCCCTCCTCATCCCCTTCGGTCGTGCGCTCCTTCTCTCCCCAGCCCCCTCAGTCGTGAGCTCCTTCCCTCCCCAGCCCCCTGGGTCGTGAGCTCCTTCCCTCCCTCGCCCCCTCAGTCGTGCACTCCTTCCCTCCCCAGCCCACTCGGTCATGCGCACCTTCCCTCACCAGTTCCCTCGGTTGTGCGCTCCTTCCCTCCCCAGCTCCCTCGGTCGTGAGCTCCTTCCCTCCCCAGCCCCCTCGGTCGTGTGCTCCTTCCCTCCTCATCCCCTTCGGTCGTGCGCTCCTTCTCTCCCCAGCCCCCTCGGTCGTGAGCTCCTTCCCTCCCCAGCCCCCTGGGTCGTGTGCTCCTTCCCTCCTCATCCCCCTCAGTTGTGCGCTCCTTCTCTCCCCAGCCCCCTCGGTCGTGTGCTCTTTCCCTCCCCAGCGCACTCAGTTGTGTGCTCATTCTCTCCCCAGCACTCTACGATGTAAGTATGGCTCCTTTCCCAGCCCCCTCGGTCATGCGTTCGGTCCCTCTTCTGCCCCCTCAGTCATGCCCTCATTCTCTCCCCAGCCACCTAGGATCTGTGCTGGTTCCCTTCCCAGCCCCTTCAAACATCCGTTCCTAACCCAAAACATCTTCATGCATCCTTCCCCAACCCCTCAACCTACTCAGTCGTGCAGTTGCTACCGTCACAAAGGCCTAGCACCCGCAGTCATGCATTAATTACCTCCTTAACACCGCAGCACCCTCAATTCTGTGCTTACTCCTTCCCAAGCCCTCTCAATCAGCACTCATTCTCCCTCTGCCACCACATCAGCCATGGAGCCTGAAAGAGCAGCCGTACTGCGCATGCACAAATGTATCTGCCTTACACAGATGCATGACGCACTGGTACCATATACATTATATAGGAGACATCATTTCATGGTAATTTTCCTAGTTTCAGCATCAGAAACACTTCTTATTTATTTCCTATATCTACCGTATATATTGCTGTATATTGGTATGTAGCTCAGCCCTACCAGTGCTCAGCTTAGGCTGTGTTAAGTTATGCAGAATTCTCCTCCCAGAGCATTCTGGGAGACCAGGTATCATTTTCACTGGCTTTGGAGCTTTCAGTAAACAAACATTCTGCAGAGCTGCACCAGACAGGACTAAAAATGTCACCACCCATGATTCATTTCAGAGTGTAAATTTGGTGTGAGCAAAGATTTTACATTTAGCACTGACTAAATAGTTTCCAATTAATACTGTATTGTGAAAAAAAAAATCATCCCTGTGATTTTTTGCTACTTGATACTGACATCTTGGTGAACAACATATCTACTTATTGTGCTATCTTGCAGCACAGGGCCATACTGTTGTTGAGGAGAAGGAAGTTATACTGCAGCTGGGTGCACACATAACATAGCGTGAAAGGCTGTGCTTTATGTCATGTTTTATGTTAAAGTTGTGTTCTTTTTTTTGTGCAATTTACAGCGTTTTTGGTGCGTTTGCGATGTGTTTTTCATGCGTTTTGCGTGCGTTTTACTGCATTTGTGGTTCACATATATGTTTTTCATGCGTTTTTATATTTCCATTAATGCAAATCACTAGGAAGACAACAGGAAGTAGAAATACAGCATAAAAAATTATTTTGGGGAAAAACCTATATGAAAACGCATGAAAAACGCATACCATTGCATTCCCATTGACTTTCATTATGTGCTTTTTTGATGTGTCTATGAATATTATGCAGCAAAACCAGCATTTTTTAAAACGCAGGTTTGAAAACGCATATGCTTTTTTTAATATGCG
Organism: Hyperolius riggenbachi; assembly: GCF_040937935.1. NCBI lineage: Eukaryota > Metazoa > Chordata > Amphibia > Anura > Hyperoliidae > Hyperolius > Hyperolius riggenbachi. The sequence continues at coordinate 214,279,325 of NC_090648.1, read as the reverse complement.
TTTTTTCCTGCGGCCCATATTCTTCCATTAGCGGCAAAAACGCAGCGTTTTAGGCAATGCTAGCATTTCTGCTATGCACCCAGCCTGCGATACATGTTAAGCTGGTGTATTGATTGCCACACCTCATTTGTCTGGGCTGGAGAAGGCGGTTATATTGGCCACATTTGTGAGAATTGGACGAAGTTGCTATGGGGAGAATAAGAGGTTTAATGTGTCAACACTTGTGTATACTGTATACAACTGAGAGGCGGGCATGACATCTTTGCTGGTGGGCCCCACAGTTTGTAGTTACCCCCCTGGCAATGTAGTGATGATGTGCTGACCATGAAAATGGGGTAGGTGGAGAACGGCACTCTTGCTGCCAGCACTACAGCAGACTAAGAGCCGAGGCTCACAAGTAATGCTGGTATTTCGAATGGCGGAGCTCTGTGGAGCCCATGCTAAGGCACCAGTGATTAAGGGGCAATGTTTACACTTTGTATAATGAGGACTAGGGATGATCAATGAGATGCAAATATTTCCGAAATTTATGCAAATGTTCGCAGCTTGAAAATGGACCAATCAATATAATCCTGGCTGGGACTTGATTGGTCCACTTTCAAGCTGCAAATATTTTCCTATAAATGTGCATAAACTCAGAAATATTTGCATCTCATTGATCATCCCTACTGATGACTGAACTGTCCCTAAGTGTCCTGGGAAGATTGGTCCACACTGCATCGAATTCCTGCCATGCATGATACAGTGGATATACAGTGGGATTTGAAAGTTTGGACAACCTTGTTAATCGTCATGATTTTCCTGTATAAATCGTTGGTTGTTACGATAAAAAAGTCAGTTAAATATATCATATAGGAGACACACACAGTGATATTTGAGAAGTGAAATGAAGTTTATTGGATTTACAGAAAGTGTGCAATAATTGAATAAAAAAAATTAGGCAGGTGCATAAATGTGGGCACCTCAAAAAATAAAACCAATATTTAGTAGATCCTCCTTTGCAGAAATTACAGCCTCTAAACGCTTCCTGTATTTTCCAATGAGAGTCTGGATTCTGGTTGAAGGTATATTGGACCATTCCTCTTTACAAAACATCTCTAGTTCATTCAGGTCTGATGGCTTCCGAGCATGGACAGCTCTCTTTAGCTCACACCACAGATTTTCATTTATATTTAGGTCTGGGGACTGAGATGGCCATTCCAGAACATTGTACTTGTTCCTCTGCATGAATGCCTAAGTGGATTTTGAGCAGTGTTTAGGGTCGTTGTCTTGTTGAAAGGTCCAGCCCCAGTGCAGCTTCAGCCCCACAGCATGATGGAACCACCACCATATTTTACTGTAGGTAACAGGTGTCTTTCTTGAAATGCTGTGTTGTTTTTCCTCCACGCATAACGCCGCCCCTTGTTATGCCCAAATAACTCAATTTTAGTTTCATCCATCCACAGCACCTTATTCCAAAATAATGCTGGTCACTGGGTTGACTCTGACTGTTCTCACCATTCGTCACTTCTGTCTATCTGAGATTTTTCTTGGTCTGCCACTTCAAGCCTTAACTTGAACTGAGCATGTGGTCTTCCATTTCCTCAATATGTTCCTAACTGTGGAAACAGACAGCTGAAATCTCTGACACAGCTTTCTGTATCCTTCCTCTAAACCCTGATGGTGAACAATCTTTGTCTTAAGGTCATTTGAGAGTTTTTTTGAGACCCCCATGTTGCTACTCTTCAGAGAAAATTAAAAGCAGAGGGAAACTTACAACTGATCCCCTTAAATACTCTTTCTTATAATTGGATTCACCTGTGTATGTAGGTCAGGGATCACTGAGCTTACCAAGCCAATTTAAGGTCCAATAATTAGTTCTAAAGGTTTTGGAATCAATAAAATGACAACAGTGCCCAAATTTACGCACCTGCCTAACTTTATTTTAACAATTATTGCACACTTTCTGTAAATCCAATAAACTTCATTTTTACTTCTCAAATATCACTGTGTGTGTCTCCTATATGATATATTTAACTGACATTTTTTATCATAACAACCAACGATTTCTACAGGAAAATCATTACAATTAACAAGGCTGTCCAAACTTTTGCATCCCACTGTATTTGCATACAATAAAGATATGTATTTAGACTGGGGCTGCTTAGAAAAGGCCCCTAGGTTGTGTTTGTTTGCCCCCCAGGCGAAAAGGTCCAAGTGCTCCCCTGGGAGGGACGATCATAGGCACAGCGGCTTCCATCGGTCAGGGGGACGTTGGAAATAGCATTGTGATCGGTCATGTTTGAGCATCGGGGGTCGTTAAGGATCTGACATTAAGGATACCCCAATGCCCAAATAGGACCGATCAGCGGCCGCTGTACACATAGAGCGATCGGGGGCTGAACCTGCCATTATTAGCCATTTTGGCTGCCAGTTATCACTTGTGTACTTACCTTAAGCCATAGACGTTGATCAAGCATGAAGATCAGGTGTCTCTAACTGAAGTCTGACTGGAATAGCCACATGCTTGTTTTGTGTGATTCAGTAGATGAGAATATAACATTTGTACAAGAGTCCCCCAACATTGCCTAAAGATTCTGCACACTGAACCTTTAGTGACAAAGATGCCTGATTGACCCCTCTTGCATTGTTCCCCTCTTCACCCCATCCACCAGAAGCCATTCCATCATGCGCTGTTCCTTGTCCCTCCTCCCCCCTCCATAGCAACAGATATGTTGCTAGTCTCTATGCTGCAATACATTTGTGTGGTACTTAGCCCCAAACTGTTTACCAAAGGCATCAAGTCCTGATCTGAAACCACAGAGATCGTGCTCGTGTTCCTAGCTTTAGCTTTTGCTAGATGTGCAAAGAGATAACAAGCAGCGCAGGGACAAACTTTTGTTAAATGTGGCTATTACCTCTGCTACTCTGCATTTGCCTTGTAGTCTGGGAGCATGGCTGAAAGTAATTCTGGACTTTGCACATTTTCAAAGAGCTTGCAAAGTATCTTTCTGCACTTGGACACAGATACATGATCCACCTTACTACAGCTACACCAGCCCAACCAGTACTGAATTTCAGGGGCGTTGCTAGTATCCCAAGAAATCCGGGGCACTTTTGGGCACTCCAGTTGGAAAATGAGTGTGGCCATGCACCAAAATGTGGGTGTGGTCATGGGTGGAGCCAAATGTACATGAATGTAACAGTGGTCTAAGTAGGCCTGCCCAGCAATATGTTGGAAGAAGTCCCCCTATCCATTAATACAAAAAAGCAGCAAATCACATAAATAGGCAGTGTCACTTAAACATAACTAGGCAGTTACCTGCCTTCCGTGCTGGCTGGTCTGGCTTTCTGCTGGGTGGGCTGGCCTGCCGACAGGTTATCTGGCAGTTCCCCCATAGCATTCCCTGAACTTCTAGTGGACCCCCTTCCATGCTCACACGGTCCTCCCATTCAGGCACCACAACTCCCAACATGCCCCCATAGAAGAACCACAGCTCCCTGCATGCCCCTACAAAGGCATCACAGTGCCTAGCATAGCATCACAGCACCCAGTATGCCCAGCATACCCCCAACTGATGCACCACAGCCCCCAGCATGCCCGCCATTTAGGCGCCACAGTTGACTATGCCTGGGGGACATCCGGAGCACCCCAGAATAGATCCAGGGCATGTGCTACTAATCTTTGGGGCTAGCAACGCCCCTGCTGAATTTGCCTGAGATACCCAGTATCACAATTAGCTTTCATAGTAGAAAAGGAAGTGTATTTCAATAAAATCGGACAGTAAATGGTGATTTACATATACGCACTTGCATGCTTCTAGAGGTGTGTGATACACTGCTGTCTAATAAAGTTATTAAGTAGACAGGACAAAAAAATCATGAATTGCCTCACTGCATGTGACTGCTACAGAAGGATGTTTCCACTGCTAGCGGATAGTCTAGCCTTTCCAAGAAAAGATGCTATATCAAGAAAGAATACCCACATGGTTGTATGTGGGATTTAAAATGACTGGTGATCCAAGAATTGATGTGTGTGGAAATAAGGGGTCTGCATATATACTTGGTTGTGTAGAGGTTGTGTAGACACTATTTAAAATTATTCCTGCTGCTCAGAATGAGCTTACACTAATCAAACACCGTATTGAACATTTACTGTATAAAATAAATAGACTCATTCAGAAAATCTGATATGTGCCCCAAAATTTCCATAAAAGGGTACTTGGTTTAATGCTGCACATACTGTTTAAATACAACACAAAAATAACCATGTGCTGCAGGCAGTACATTTACATATGTGCTTCTGGGGATATCTGTAAATCATGTAAGTTCTGTATGCCAGTTGCCTCCTTCTCTGTCACTCTCTAAATGAGACAGCAATGAGTATACAACAAGCAGACGAGAATCTCCAGCCCACATAGTCACTCATTGCTTACTAGTGTACCCTGGAGAGCAGATACATGGCATTGATCTGATTTTATAAAGTAAAGTGGTTCGGTGCATTCCAGGTATGGCATGGAAAGTCCTGCCTTGGAGAAGTAGGCTGTCTTTCATGTATACATTCTAAAGGCTTTAATGCCAACTGTTGTGCTGCTACTTTTAAGGTTTTACTTTTAAGGTTCTCCTCACTTTGCGAGAGGATTTGTTGCACTGCATGGAAGATTTTGGTGCATTTGTGATACATTTGTAAGGCATGCAAATGACCCCATCAAACTGACTGTAGTTTTAACTGCAGGTCAATACATGTAGCAGAAAACTTTACTAATCAAAATTTAGCACTATAAACTGCCCCATCCAGCCATGTTTTGCAATGATCTTGTATCTGGCAGATGGTTTCATAGCAATGATCTCCTCATATCTGGCAGATGGATTCATATTCCATCTGCAGAAGGACTAAAAGTGTTGCAAGAGCTCCTGCATTGTTTTCAGAGGGCCTTTAACGATCTGCTCAGCGGTCTGCACGGGCAGACAGCTGTTTGTCCATTCCTTAAGTCTGAGGGCTGCAGGTCTCTGGAAAAGAGACCTGCCTGTGCTTTGCAAGTATCTGACCTGTTTTGCTGCTGAGCAATTTGCATACACTTGTCATGCAAACGGCCTAGCTGCCTCCTTGGAAGGCTTGCAGTATAAATACCATGTGATCCCAGAATCCTTTGCTGCTCATAAAGGTTTGTTCCTGCTGGACTCACCTGGAGTGTCAGCCACTGCTATCTTAGTATAGTTAATTCTTGGGGAGTGCTCCTTGCATTCCTAGTTAGTGCAGTCAGTTTGTGTATAATTTGTACTGCCTATTCTGTCCTGTCTTGTCTGTCGCGATTGCGCTGTCGCCAGCGACGGTTGATAGCGAATCGCTCTGTCTTGTTTGGATCGCACTAGCCTCTAGGGGTAGCGGCTGTGGATCCTTCTGATCTGAGTTCCTGGAGTGTAAGCTGGAGCAGAGGTTGCTACTGGCTACCTCATCTGTCTGTCTTGTTTGGATCGCACTAGCCTCTAACGGTAGCGGCTGTGGATCCTTCTGATCTGAGTTCCTGGAGTGTAAGCTGGAGCAGAGGTTGCTACTGGCTAGCTCATCTGTCTGTCTTGTTTGGATCGCACTAGCCTCTAGCGGTAGCGGCTGTGGATCCTTCTGATCTGAGTTCCTGGAGTGTAAGCTGGAGCAGCGGTTGCTACTGGCTACCTCATTTGTCTGTCTTGTCTGTTTGTGCTCATTTGTGTTACTTGTGGCTAGTTAGGGTGGCGTGCTTGTCTCTGTTGCGCTTTTCGTGCAGAGACCGCGCTGTAAACGCGTTCGCTGTTGCAAATGAGTGCGGTGTTCGCGTTTAGCTAGCGTTTGTTATTTTCTTTATCCTCTGATTGTTGTTTGCTGTGCCTTTGCTACTCTCGTGCTCTGTCCTGCTCAGTCTGGTGTCACTATTTGGCAATCGCCATTCTTGCGATTGCGTTCCCACTTTGTTTCCGCCGTTGTGTGTTCACCGTCGCTGGGTGGCGACTAGTTTGGTGGACACACATTGATTCTGTCTCTTTGCTCTCTCTCTTTAGGGGCTATCTTGCCTTGTGTTGCTTCTCTTCGTACAATTTCCATCTGGCATTTGTGGCAGCGCAGAGGGTTTATTCCTCTGCACTCCACAGCTCCATCTGCCGGTGGGAATTCCCCTCTACTGGTGCTTGCACCAAAAGCTGAGTTCTATTATTTTGACACGCTTGTGGAGGACTTCCGCAGTGTCAGCGCACATTTTGTTCGCTGACCAGGGAGATATCCCACAATCGTTAGAGGGCCTCACTCACCCGACCTCCATTCCTGCATTACCAAGTAGCACTCTAATTTCTTCTAACCTCCCTTATGCTGAACATGGTCTTATGGTCATTGTCTGTAGTCTTTAGTGACTTCTGGCGCTGATTCCTCAATGCCTCCACCACAGAGAATTTGTGTTTTTAGGTGCATGGATATTGGAAATGTGAACCCAGTCCATCCCAGACTACTTATTCAGCACAAGTTATTTATTTCTAGGCAACAAAAGATCTAGTCTCAGCTACTATGAACTCAGAGCCCAGTACATGAGTTACATAGGATGAGGCTAAGTGGCACACTGTGTAGAGGGCACAGGTCCCAAAGCTTGCACCGGAGCCTAGAGGTCTTCCTATGCCTAGTGCTGCTAGAAAAACATTGTAAAAGTTTCTTATTATTCTTGTACCATAGGGCGATGTTTCGCTGAAATTATGGAGACGTATTCCAGGTTACTGTTGGTTTAAACCTTAAAGACAATGGAGTTTTCTACTGTACTTTTTTGTTTTTAAACACAGTATTGCAGACTTTTCAATGCCAAATGTTTCTCACCCTTTTCAGAATTGAAGACAGATAAAGAATGTGAGAGAACAGCTGAGTGTAGGAGTGTGAAGAAAGATTAGTGATTTGATGAATGTAGTTTATATCTGTAAAACACTGCAAAGTAGTAGTGATAGCTATACATTAACCAGTGAGCAAGCATAAGGCCTTATATTTAGCTTCTGACACTTGGGGTCTGTTGAATTAAAGCAGATGGGAACGGTAGGGCCCCTGAAGTCAACATGAAGAGTTTCAGGAATATGTGAATTAACAAATTATCTTATTTTAATTCCTACTTTCACTTTAGGTGTAATGGGTGTTACTTTGTGGATAGCCCTCATAAAACAAATAAAATATCTTATCTAGTGATTATATGAAAATATCTTTACGTTTGATTGTCATTACGGTATTATTATGCATATGCCGGCATTACAAAAGAAATCTCTTGTGCTGGCTGTGAACGGGTATGAATTCTGAATATTTTCAAGGTCATATGACTCATATCATAATTTTATATTGTATGTAGGAAATGTTAGCTGAAATACACATGTTTTGTAGACTCAACAAGAATATCTAAAAAACTGTATTAGGGCTCGTTCGCACTCCAGGCGTTTTCGGCTTTTTTTTTTCCCGCCTGCGGTTTTTCAAAACGCCCCCGACCGCGTGGCCAATGAATGTGTATGAGAAGGTTCATATCAGCACGGATCATGCGCGGTGCGGCTAGGAAAGCGATGCGTGTTCCATTTTCGGGGTGATTCCGCCTCAATGGAAGGTATAGGAAAATCGGCGAACATGTACAAAAATGCGCATTAAGGCGCTTGCGCTTGCGTTGTTAGGAATAAATAGATTGTATTTATTATTTCCTGGGTCAAAGAGTTCACTTCCTGACTTGAGTCAGGGAGTGAATTACAAAACCGCTCGGAAAAAACGCTTAGAAAACCGCTAAGCACAAAAACGAATCGTCCGCCCAATCGCTGGGAATCAGAAAAAAAAAGACGCTCAAAAAAAGCCCAACGTGGATGGACAGTTGAACAGAACGCAATGTGAACAAGGCCTCAATGGTGGTTGATGTTGGCCACGTCCATCAAGAAAAACAGCTAGTAGACTTGTTGGGTAGGCCAAGGGGTGTGTGAAAAGATCCCACTATAACTTTTCTCCTTTGTTAATATGAAGAAACACGCTAGTGGTAAATAGAATGTCCCTTACAAGGTAGAGAGAGAGAAATAAATCACAGACTTCCTTAAAGGACAACTGAAGCGAGAGAGATGTGGAGGCTGCCATATTTATTTCCTTTTAAGCAATTCCAGTTGCCTGGCTATCCTGCTGATCCTCTGCTTCTAATACTTTCAGCCATAGACCCTGAACAAGTATATGCAGATCAGGTGTCTCTGACACCTGTCCGTCCCACATGTTTTTTGGGACAGACATACATGTGTCTATGTGTAATGTAGGGCTACAAAGGGATGCATGAAATGTTATTTACTGCTTTGTACAGACTTAACAATCATACAAGCAGAGAAATTAGCATTCTGGGAAATCTTTAGCACCATGCCATAATATAGTACTAGAATACAGCCATATTACTCAGAACATCACAGCTGAACATATAACTTCAGCAGATAATAAGATGCAATGTCAATAACCATCATGATTACAAATTACCTGTCTCACTTAGTGTGTTTGCATAACACAATCACCCACCTTGCAAGGTGCAGATGCTTCTTGAGTTACATAAGCTATGACTTACTAATGCAAGTGCCATGCGGACTGATTATCACTGTGACAACCACATCAGTCTATCCATACAAGTAACATTTCCTAGGGAGTGTCACAGAAAATACAGAAGGGGACAAGCAGAAAGCCACTCATATTCTGTCCTTGGGTAACTTGTATCACTTTCACTGCAGCATTGCCATGGAGCATTTAACAAACAATACCTGGTAAAAGCTGTATACACTGACCACTTCACTTCTAATACTACATTTTTGCCATAGTGCAGATTCCACATTTATACTTATACAGACTTTGAAGAAAATGTAACTACTGAATTACCTTGAGATATTTGCAGCCAGGCAGGATGAAATACACTGCCATGCAGGGGCGTAACAAGAGACCCTGCAAGGGATGCAGCCGCAAGGGGGCCCAGAAGCCACAGGTGGCCCAGTCCTTAGACACTGACAACTTAGGGCAAGGAGAGAAAAAGCTTTATGCTCTCTGCACAATTGTTCTAATGACTGCATCTGCGCAGCCACTGATGAGGATTGATACAAGGTTTTGCAGACAAAGATTTGTAGACATTCCCTATTCAGTGTTTTGCAGCGTCTTGTCTACAACTCTTCTACTCCCAGCCTTTCTACACCTCCCCAAGTACAGTTTTCTGTAGTGATGCTTGAGGAGTCTGGGCACAGAGAGAAAAAGCTTTCTATTCTCTGCAGGTTTGAGGTTCGGCGGGAGGGGGCCCCATCCAAAGTTTTGCAGAGGGGCCCAGTGATTTCTAGTTAATCCCCTGCTGCCATGGTCTCAGCATGGCTCAAACATACCTCTGGTGCTTTTAAGGGTTATTCCGCCAAAACAGGTTTTAGATGGGATTGAATCCAAACACCACTGAAATCAATGAAGTCAAAGTTCTGGTGTTTTGTCGGAAGAGGCAATCTAGGCATTTGTATAGTAGTGAAGAGAAGCCATTTTACATGTGCAAAATATTAACATGATAAAGACACAATTCCTTAAAATTTCAGGTTTGTGGAGATCCTTTAATGCTGGGACTCACCATACATTAGTAGCGCATACTTTGCGTTATATGTCATCATTTTAAATTTTAAATCTTTGTTAATATGCAGCATCACCCCAAAATCCCTTTCTTAATAAATGTCAATACAACTCAAGTCTTGCTCCTGTAGCTTCAGCTGGTGTTACTTTAGAAAATGGTTTTAGCCGTACATTGGCCTGCTCCCCAAAAGCCCATAATTTCATCATTGTCCGTTGGCAAGAAGGATGTTTATCAGTAGGGATGGTCAATGATATTCAAATAATTTTGAGTTGGTGCCGCATTTTGCAAACTATTTATGCAAATTTATGCAGCTTGAAAATGAGCCAATCAAAGCCTGCTGAGGTAAAATTTGATTGGTCCATTTTTAAGATGCATACATTTGCATACAAAATTTGCATAATTCTGCATCAACTCGAAATTATTTGCATCTCGTGCCATCCCTATTTATTAGAGCTTCAGCTATCTGTGTTTGCAGGTTAAAAAGTATTGCATGGCACTCCATTTGCATGGCATGACATTGCAGGCATAAAAAACCGTCTTGGTAACAAAAAATTAGAGTGTTAGCCCTTGGGTAAATATGAGCATAATGTTTTAGTTAGCCTGTGATGCCACATTTGGATAGAAACAAAAATAAGTGTCATAGGTTGGGCAAAATATAAAGAACATTCTTAAAACTTTCTTTCATTTTCTTTTTTAAATGTAGCTCTTTTGTTTTATTTACTTTTAATGTATATATATATATATATATATATATATATATATATATATATATATATATATACAGTGGGTTGCAAAAGTATTCGGCCCTCTTGAAGTTTTCCACATTTTGTCACATTACTGCCACAAACATGCATCAATTTTATTGGAATTCCATGTGAAAGACCAATACAAAGTGGTGTACATGTGAGAAGCGGAGCGAAAATCATACATGATTCCAAACATTTTTTACAAATAAATAACTGCAAAGTGGGGTGTGCGTAATTATTCGGCCCCCTGTGTCAGTACTTTGTAGAACCACCTTTTGCTGCAATTACAGCTGCCAGTCTTTTAGGGTATGTCTCTACCAGCTTTGCACATCTAGAGACTGAAATCCTTGCCCATTCTTCTTTGCAAAACAGCTCCAGCTCAGTCAGATTAGATGGACAGCGCTTGTGAACAGCAGTTTTCAGATCTTGCCACAGATTCTCGATTGGATTTAGATCTGGACTTTGACTGGGCCATTCTAACACATAGATATGTTTTGTTTTAAACCATTCCATTGTTGCCCTGGCTTTATGTTTAGGGTCATTGTCCTGCTGGAAGGTGAACCTCCGCTCCAGTCTCAAGTCTTTTGCAGTCTCCAAGAGGTTTTCTTCCAAGTTTGCCCTGTATTTGGCTCCATCCATCTTCCCATCAACTCTGATCAGCTTCCCTGTCCCTGCTGAAGAGATGCACCCTCTGAGCATGATGCTGCCACCACCATATTTGACAGTGGGGATGGTGTGTTCAGAGTGATGTGCAGTGTTAGTTTTCCGCCACATATAGCGTTTTGCATTTTGGCCAAAAAGTTCCATTTTGGTCTCATCTGACCAGAGCACCTTCTTGCACATGGTTGCTGTGTCCCCCACATGGCTTGTGGCAAACTGTAAACGGGACTTCTTATGCTTTCTGTTAACAATGCCTTTCTTCTTGCCACTCTTCCATAAAGGCCAACTTTGTACAGTGCATGACTAATAGTTGTCCTATGGACAGAGTCTCCCACCTGAGCTGTAGATCTCTGCAGCTCGTCCAGAGTCACCATGGACCTCTTGACTGCATTTCTGATCAGCGCTCTCCTTGTTCGGCCTGTGAGTTTAGGTGGATGGCCTTGTCTTGGTAGGTTTACAGTTGTAAATAGTTGTATGACCAGGCGCTGGATTCGATTCCCTAACAATTAAGCAGCGTGTGAGACAGAGGGATCCCTCAAACCCTCTAGATTTAGTATCAAGATAAATTTATGAAAGTCTGACACGCGCTATCAATAAATATCTTCTTTATTCAATTAAAAGCATCAAAACAAACAAGGAGGAAAAATACAGTAATTAAAATTGATAAAAACTATCCCAAATTCACTCATCCATTCCACACTGCCTCTACATACACACCATAGAAGGGCCCTTCTAAAAAATTGTATTGACTTAATAAAAAATAGAAGTAGAGAGTTCCCACTGTATTAGGATTCTGACCCCAAGAGTGTCCTGTATGCATATGATTTAGAAAGCCTTGTGTTTAAAAAGGAGTCCGTCCTTATGAATTTTTTCCAACAGTGTCCCACTTTCAAAAGATCAATGAACAGATAGATCCACTTACATATCAGAGGGTTTGATCAACGTATAGATTCCTGCAAGATCCTCATACCATTCCTGGCGACTCTATAATCATCCACAAGGCTGGGATCGTCCGCTGTCACACAGCTTTCTCCGTGCACTCCACGCTGGCCTCTTCGTGCGGCATGCGTCACTTCCGTGTGAAGAATACAGTGCTCCACTTGCCGCACTTCCGCTCAGCTGACTCAGGCTCATATTGGTGTTTAACATTAAAGTTTTAAAGAAGAAAGAAACCTCATTGCGTTTCTGCCAATAAACGTTGGCCTTCTTCAGGAGGATTTTGCTAGTCTCTGGAGCTGCACTCATTTCTCACTTCCTTAAACGAACAATCGTTCACCACCTTTTAAACGAGCAGCTGTTAGGTGGTGAACAATTGTTCGTTTAAAATATGGAGAGTATTGGTTTATAAGAAGGTATGTGAGGGGGAATGTGTATGTAGCTGTGAGAATATCTTGGGTTTTATATGGTTTTATTTTATTCATTTATTTAATAGAATCTTGCAGAAATGCACCCTGTCACCGGTGATCTTAGATGTGCCCAGCAATGGAATCACCACTCCATCAATCGTAAAAGTATATACGCTGGCACCATCTGTATTTAAGCTCTTTTATTCAGTCATGTCATAGGTAAACAGCCACGACGTTTCGGAGTAACCTCCTTTATCAAGTGTAAGACAGACTGACATATATTCACATTATCACATTCCTTTTATATCCTCACTCTAACTAATACAGCCAATCATCTTTCTATATTTAAATCATCCAATCACATTTCCATCTAGAAGTCTGCGGACCTAATGGGGAACTGAGGCTGAAAGAGAAGAGCCACTCACAGTGTCTGCAGTAGACCCCGTGACCATCCAGGAAATGTCGGGGGAACGAAAGGCGTGACAGCTCAAAGAGCGCACGCCCTTCTGCCGCTCGTCATATCTCCGTCTCCACCTCCAGGTCAGCGGACCTGATGGGGACAGGAGAGCCGGCACGTCACCTCTGCCAACAAGCCAGAGAAGAGCGACCAATCTCCGCAATGTGTACGCCCCCCCACTGGCACGTCATCTGCCACAGTCCAACCCACCCACACCCCAGCAACCAAGCCAAGCGTTGCTAGGTAGCCTCGCTCGGATTGGCGCACGAGGTCTGTGAGCAGGCAAAGCAGCGGCAGACAGCGGCATCAGCCACAGCCTGCATCCACCGCATGACACTAGGTCACCCATCCCCTAGGAGTGGGTTATTCCCAGCGCCACCAGGAGACACAGACTGTGGCCAATCATGGGGGAACAACACAGTGCAGCGATCAGTGTGAACTGACAATGGTCAGTAGTTGGTACAGCCGTGTCGGGACCAGCGGCAGGAGATCCCCCATCCATCTGGGATCACATCTGCTAGAGGAAATAAAGAGACAGTAAATCAAATGAAAATATTCACAATAAGGGCAATAAATCATATTCTCGATTGAGACCATTTGGTTCTAATGCATCTAAGGTCCTGATCCAATATGCCTCACGTTCTAATAGTTTTTTATATCTATCCCCTCCCCTCTTGAGTGGAGGTATTTCTTCAATTATCTGGCATCTAAGCTGGCTGACATTGTGATTGTGCAGTCTAAAATGATTTGAAACTGCCTGATCTGTCAATTTTTTTCTAATGGCATGTTTATGAGAGGACAGACGCACCTTGAATTTTGTGGTCGTCTGTCCCACAGAAACAAGTCCACATGGACATTTGAGTAAATATACTATGTATTGTGAATCACATGTGTAACAGCCACGGATGTCATATCGTCTGCCAGTTAGGGGATGTACAAAGTAAGGGCTTCTGATTATAGAATTGCAGTGGACACAGTTTAGGCACGGAAACGTGCCTTTACTTGAGGACCTTTGGTGGTCTCACCAGGGTTCTCATTTCTGCATGAGTCAAGCGGTCTCGAAGTGTCGGTGGTCTTTTGTATGACATTAGTGGAGGATTTTGTAGTTCAGCTATAGAGGGAAGAGAATGCGCCAACAGTGACCAATGCTTCTTAATAATCTTATGTATAGTATCACTATGTACATTATACTTTGACACAAAAGGTAAACGGTTGGCACACTGTCTCCTCCACGGTAACGCAGGCGCAGTGGTTTTCAGACTTTAAAGTCTGAAATTCCAGAAGTGAACCGGAGGCGGGGCCGGAGCATCAGTGAGTGGCTGCGCGGGCACAGGATGTCTGTGGGGGACCATTAGAAGCCCCAGGTAACTTCAACTAATTTTCCCCCGACCCCCTACAGTATCCCTTTAAGACGAGGACTTACTTTAAGAAGGTAGATACCAATAGTTATATTTTTTTGGATAGCTGCCATCTTTTGAAATGTTTAATCAACATTCCAAAGAATCAGTTTACACGGGTTAGAAGAAACTGCACAGAAATGATAAATTATGAAGCACAGGCAGAGATTTTGAGAAAAAGATTTTTAGAAAAAAATTATGATGCTTGTGAATTGGAACGTGTAGTAGAGACAGTTAAGATCTGTCCTAGAGAAAGTTTATTGATTGAGAAAAATAAAAATAAAGAGATTCCACCACTCTGCATAAAAATGCAATATAATCAGCAGACAAAATGCATATGTAACATAGTGGAAAGATACTGGCATATATAGCAACAAGATAAGACTCTAAACGGTATTGTAACGATTGGTGTCAGTGTCAGCAAGAACAGATTTCTGATTATGTGGTGATCTGCAGTATCACCAATAATACAGATGCTATACCTGATTATATGGTGATCTGCAGAATCACCAATAATGCTAGTATAGCGAGACACAATGTATAAGCTGATGTACAGGTGAGTGATTGGTGCAACAGTAATTCAGATAGAGATACCTACTCCCCAGAGGAGCTGGTAGGGAAGGATATCTCTGGTGATGCAGGCGGTACAGGAATGCTGTTCACCTGGGAAGCTGGTGATACAGATAATACAGAATATGCAGACCACCCGAGGAGCGGGTGATAATACTGTTCTGAGTATGCAGTTCACCCCGAGAAGCAGGTGATAAGGCTGTACTGAATATGCTGATCACCCGAGAAGCGGGTGATTCAGACTGTACTGAGTAAATGGATCACCCGAGGAGCAGGTGATTCAGACTGCACTGAGGATACTGATCACCCGAGGAGCGGGTGATACAGATTGTACTGAAAACCCCTCACCAGTGATTAGGCCCACTGGATAGAGTAGGAGAGTGAGACAAGCAGATTCGGCAACAGACAGGCAGATGCAGTACAAAGACAGAAGGCAAGATCAGAGTGGTTTCCAGGCAGAGTCGGCAACGAGATCAGAAAGGCAGAAGCACAGAATCAGCAAGCAGAAGAATAGTCAAGACTAGCAGAAGGTCATAACAAATGATACAATTCAATTAGTACTTTAAGCTATCAACAGAATCTGACTAAGTGTGAATTCCCAGCTCCTGCTAATTCTAACACACTTGGGATCTGACTAGGGTCTGAGTGCTAACACGTTGCATTCGCAACAGCAGACAAAGACCAACTGACGGCCAGCTCCTTTTATGCTGTAAAAGTTACCCAAGTGTCTGGGCAATCAGAAGTGCTGCTGGAGTCAGCTGACCGGCCGATCAGCTGACTCCTCTTCTATTGGCATAAAGGTCCTGCCGCCGGGCGCGCGCGCGCGTACCTCTTACTCTATGTGCGACTGAAGGACCAGGCAACACACAGCGAGTGCGCGGCGGAGGCCGCTGGTTGAGACGCAGAGACGGCCGCCACGCCGCTATCCGCCGCGGCGGCCTCTCTGCTGCCTATTACAGGTATCTTAACGGAAAAGCCAAAATTTATTTTTAAAAAAGCTTCTAACATTAATAATATGATCGCACCTACAGTTGTGGATTGTAAAAATGAACCAAAAAAGGAAAGGGGGTCCTTTAAGAGGTGCGGGTTCTGGTTGCCCTGCCGGAATATCAAATATGAGGCTCCCATTACCAGTTTTATATTTACAGCTACTAAGGAGGAATTTGATATAATGGGCAGCTTAAGCTGCACCACCACTGGAGTGATCTATGTTATAGAATGTGGATGCAAGAAACAATACGTAGAGAGGACTAAAAGAAAACTGCTATCAAGAATAGGGGAACATAATAACAATATAAAAAGTAAAAACAAGAAGTATCCCCTAAGTAAACACTTCTTTGAAGTACATGGCGGCAGCTTACAAACTTTTAAGTTAGCCATACACTGGTCGATTTGCCATTAGATCGACCAGCTGACAGATCCCTATCTGATCGAATCTGATCAGAGAGGGGTCGTATGGCTGCCTTTACTGCAAACAGATTGTGAATCGATTTCAGCCTGAAACCGATCACAATCTGTTGAGCTACTCCTGCCGCCTGCCCCCCCTCCCCCCTCGTATACATTACCTGATGCTGGCTCCCGGGCATCTTCTCCGCGCTGCACGGCTCTGTTCCGGCTCCATCCCGGCGCTTCCTGTGTCACTCCGTGACCAGGAAGTTCAAATAGAGCGCCCTCTATTTGAACTTCCTGGTCACGGAGTGACACAGAAAGCGCCGGGATGGAGCCGAAACAGAGCCGTGCAGCACGGAGAAGATGCCCGGGAGCTAGCTTCAGGTAATGCCTGATCGGATCGGCCGCCGCTAGCGACGCACTCCCTACCCGCGGGCGATCGAGGGTAATTTCCCGCACGGCCGGATCGACGGACCGATCCGTTTTCGGGAGGAAATCGGATCGGCGGGTGCGTTTACCGCGAATGATTGGCAGCAGATTCGATCCCAGGATCGAATCTGCTGTCGAAACGGCCACGAATCGGGCCAGTGTATGGCCACCTTTAGATTTTTTGCTATCCAAAATGTGGCAAAAGAATGGAGAGGAGGAGACTTTATTAAAAAGATGTCCAGGACAGAGACGAAGTGGATCTACACTCTAAACAGTTTAGCTCCAAAAGGGTTAAATTAGACGTGGAGCTATTTGCATTTGAATAGGAACGAAGATACGCAAGATGTTAAGTGTAGATCTGCAAGACATCAAGATACGCAAGACGCTATAGATACGCAATGTAGATACGCAAGACACACAAGATGCATTAAGGAGAGGGGGTGGAGAGAAGGAGTGTGTATAAGAATAGACTGACCCAATGAGAATTAGCCCTGAAGAAGGTAGGCGTGTCTACCGAAACGCGTTGGCTGATTGGCTGTGTAAGTGGTGACGTCACCCGAACATCCGGTAGAGCACGCCGGAGTTTGCCGATCTGTTTGGGTCAGGACTGTGGAAGACGGCGTAAGCGCAAGCCGTAAGACATCCGGGTGAGTCCTCGGCCGAGACTCATTACCGCTGGAAAACACAGGAACTCTGACGTTTGTGAACTACAGGGACTCTGATGCTCTCTCCCCTGTCCTGGACTATACTAGAAAGTGAGTTGTGGTGAGGTTATTGACACTGCCGTAAGCTTTGATTTTTGATTTTTAATGGATTTATATTTTATACTGCCGTAAGCTTTGACTTTTAATGGATACATTTGATGAATGAATATTCAATAGTGACTGTAACGCTTAAGGAGAAGAGCGTGATACACTTTTTGGAAACTTACCCTTCTGAAAACTACATTTTTAAAGAAACAGGATACATTAACAAGAGGAGTGTGACCTATTAATGTGGATTATCTGAGATGATCTCCTGATAGAACACTATAGGTAGATAGAAAATGCCAGAGTGTGGAATCTTTTATGGCAGAGTGTGTTGGTGGGAGTGCTGCTGTGATTTTATCCAACATCTAGGTGTCATTCTTCCTTAAGCAGTATCTATTAGGCTAATGTTGATGATTTTCATTTTTTGCAGGTATTGAATTCATTTACTGTATGAAACACCATCTAGGCCACCAACACCAATTGCAAAAATTGCTTACCTTCATGGTGAAAAAGAAACATTCCCTGTATTGTTCTACCAAATGGCAGTTGAAGAAAATACAATAATGCAAGCAGTATTAAAAAGGAACTTTAACCCCGGATTGAACTTACTACATGGGGGTGGTTAAATTGGTCAGTGATTGACCAGTGATTGACCAATCAAAATTGTATGTGCGTATACATCTTTAATCTATGCCTATACTGATTGTAAATTATCTAAATAAAGGACGGAGCCATCCAAAATTTCGATGGGCTGCAGGCCCATTATCTGTAGCTTACACCGCTGCTAAGTTCATGTACATTTGACCCCACCCATGGCCATGCCCACTCACAGAATGGCCATGCCCATTTTTGCCACACCCACCTAGTGCCCACAGGTACCCCCGATCTTCAAGGACCCTAGGAACGCCCCTGTTCAACAGTCATATGTGGGCCCCCAGTGTTTGCCTGCAGTCATCATAGGTGGCCCACAATATTTATGATTAGTCATAGGTGGACCCCAATTTCCACCAGCAGACATAGGTGACCCTCAAATATCTGCCAGTAGTTGACCTCAACATCGGCCAGCAGTCATAGGTGGCCCCAGATATCTGCCAATAGTCATAAGTGGCATCTAACATCATCGTCAAGCAGTCATATGTGAGCCCTGATATCTGGAGGCAGTCATTGGTGGACTCCAAAGCCTTTCAGCAATCATGGATCGTTTTCAATATTTGCCAGCAGTCAACGGTGACCACCAATATCTGTCAGCAGTCATAGCTGACCCCAATATCAGCTAATAGTCACAGGTGGCTTCTAATATTTGCCAGCAGTCATAGATGGCCTCCAATATCTGCCAGCAATCAAAGGTGGTCACAATCTTAACCAGGGGTGAGTCCCTGACTGTTTCCGTCTGTGGTACTGAATGCTGAGGACATACCGTGGGGTAAAGTAGAAAGCTGCTACACATTCTGAGGAAGGTTTAGACACAACAGGGTGCTCAAAAGCAGGAAATGCACTGGTGAGCACTGAAGAGCTGGGTCACTGGAATTTTGTCAGTAAATATTTAGCACTTGAGGCACCACCCATTTTTTCCAGCACTCCTCCAATGCCCACTTAGTTTTGTTCTCTCCCCAAAGCTAAATGGTCCCATTCCCCTTCAGGAGACACTCTAATGAAGTATTTGTGCTATGCAGGGGCGTAGCAATGGGGGTTGCAGAGGTTGCGACCGCATCGGGGTCCTTAGGCCAGAGGGGCCCCGAATGGCCCTTCCTCAACTACACTATTAGCTCTCTATTGGCCCTGTGCTCATAATAACCACTTCTATAGATAGTTTGAATAGTGATAATCATTAACAAACTTCCCCATCCCCTTCTTGCACCTCTGACACTGTAGTTGCCATTGGCAGGTTTTGGTGCGCCATATCAATTGTTTTGTATAGAGTGCTTGGGGAGCCCCTTTGTAAAACTTGCATCGGGGCCCACAGCTCCTTAGCTACGCCACTGGGGCTATGGTCAGTGACAGAGCATCCACTGTGTCTGTGCACGGCACAAATCTGTCATAGTAGGGAAAGAGCCTAAAGCTGAATACCCACCTGAAGACGTAGGAAGATGTATCACAGGGACGTCACCAGATGACAATCGTTACCCGATCCATCTTCCTGCCTGTGGGAACAGGCAAAGTTGCGTGATGACACACGATAGGCACTAACTAGTGTTTAAATGTGGCACTTTGCGCGGGAGTTGTTGAGGATCTTAAAGGACACCAGAGATGGTTTCCTAGTGCTAATTTATACTTACCTGGGGCTTCTTACAGCCCCATAAGTACCATGGCTTCCCTCACAGTCCTCCTCAGGCCCTCTGTTAAGCCACTATGACAGTCGCAGCCTTCTGCGCATGCGCGGCTTGACCGAGCATGCACCCCTTGTCACGCTCCTGTCCCCTGGAGCTCCCTGTGCCTGTGTGCAAAACGCTCCAGGGGACGGGAGCGGGGCATGTGCATGGCCGAACAGCGCATGCACAGAAGCCCTCAACTGGCGGCGAATGACCAGATTCCTGGGAGTCGTACCGCCCCAACAGATGGGCTGAAGAGGACGGCAAGGGAAGCCACAGTGCTTATGGGGCTGGAGTAAGCCCCTGGTAAGTATAGATTGGTGCTAGTGTACCATCTCTGGTACACTTTAAAGACCCAGTCTGCCGTGACAGTCGTTATTGCTGCACGTCGCAATGCTTCGTTTGCGTAATCGCACACTTGTCCCCGCATCGCAAGACCTCAGAAACAATCATTCATCCCTCAAAAAATCGCCGGCAGTTGGAAGAATCACGCACAAAATCGCAACGTGGACTTACGAGCCGTTATAGAGGTGGGCAACGCCAGTATCTCTCGTGTTGCACCAAGACAGGTGTATCTGGGGTTTCCTTGTGCTACTGTATATTTTCATATTTAACTCAATATAAGTAGTTAAAAAGTCATGATAATGTTATGGGACACCAAGCTAAAGAACAGGAAAATTAATATAATCATCATGCATGCAGAGTGTATCTGAGTCTGCATCTCTGATGTGTGTAATACTGTATACAGTATGTGTATCACTATTAGGAAGAACTATTGTTATATAACATTCGCCCCCTTGTGGCCATACTATAATAGTGCTTTGCTGGCAGTGATGTACTCTCATGTATGACATTTGCTTCATTCGAAAATGAAATCGCTGTTGATTTTGCAAACATTCAGCATAGCATTACGCTTGGCAAGAAGTCACATTGTTTGTGGCAAGGGACCTGCTATGTCTGCTATGCAATATCACATCGAAGGGGTTGTCTACAAGAAATAATATGGGCATCTTTTCAGCAAATCTTCCATCCAGAAATGCACTACAACCTCCTGAATATGTGTGTAAATACACATAGTACATATTACTGGGAAATTAAAATAGTGGGCAAATATCATGTTACTTAAACAAATCTTAACCCCTTAAAGAGACTCTGTAACAACAAAAACCTCCCCTGGGGGGTACTCACCTCGGGTGGGGGAAGCCTCCGGATCCTAATGAGGCTTCCCACGCCGTCCTCTGTCCCACGGGGGTCTCGCCGCAGCCCTCCGAACAGCCGGCGACTGTGCCGACTGTCAGTTCAATATTTACCTTTGCTGGCTCCAGCGGGGGCGCTGTGGCGACTTTCGGCACGGAAATAGACGGAAATACCCGATCTCCGTCGGGTCCGCTCTACTGCGCAGGCGCCGGAAACTTGCGCCTGCGCAGTAGAGCAGACCCGACTGCGATCGGGTATTTCCACCTACTTCGGCGCCGAGAGGCATCAGAGCGCCTGCGCAGGAGCCAGGAAGGTAAATATTGCGTCACGGCTGTACGGAGGGCTACAGCGAGACCCCCGAGGGACGCAGGACGGCGTGGGAAGCCTCATTAGGATCCTGAGGCTTCCCCCACCCGAGGTGAGTACCCCCCAGGGGCCGTTTTGTCGTTACAGTTCCTCTTTAAGGAGAAGAGACTGCTGGTACCAAAAAACGCTCTCCCACCACTGCAGGCTCCTCTCTTTGCCGTCACAGGGACGGGGCTCTGTGTGCCGGTTAGAAGCCGATTTCATTGGTTCCTGACCCTGTCCGTCAATATAAGCCAATGGGATTGGCTTATAGTGGTCACGCGGTCAGGAGCCAATAAAATTGTGACCTTCTCATACAGCTCTGTCATCATATATAGACAGCAGGGTGAGTGAACTGGAGTGGGAGACAACAACGCGATTGTCATAGAAGCAGGAATGTGTGGTTTCTGAAGCAGTGGTAATTTTTAAAACCCTCCTCCAGGGCTGGTTCTAGACATTTTAGCTGCCCGAGGCAAACTCCCCCGACAATTTGCACTGCAAGGTATCGCCGTGGTGTGACTAAAAAAACCAACCCTCAGTATAGGTAGGTAGCCAGGTATAGGTGACCCCTGTATAGGACGCCAAGTATAGGTGCCATCAGTATAGGTTAGCCAGGTATAGGTGCCCCCTGTATAGGTAGTCAGGCATAGGTGCCCCTTGTATAGGTTAGCTAGGCATAAGTGTCCCCAGTATAGGTTAGCTAGCTATAGGTGCCCCCAGTATAGGGTAGCCAGGTAGGTGCCCATAGTATAGTTAGTCAGGCATAGGTGTCCCCAGTATAGGCTAGCTAGCTATAGGTGCCCCCAGTATAGGCAGCCAGGCATAGGTGTTCCCAGTATAGGTAGCCAGGCATAGGTGTCTCCAGTATAGGTTAGCCAGGTAGGTGTCCCCAGTATAGGTAGCCAGACATAGGTGCCTCTAGTATAGGTTACCCAGGTATAGGTGCCCCCAGTATAGGATAGCCAGGTAGGTTCCCCTAGTATAGACAGCCTCCCCGCACCCCACCCCAGGCTGTCGCTTGTTTACCTTTTCGAGTCGTTGGCTGCCTCTTCCAGGACAGCCCCCGGATCCCCCTCGCCCTAGACAAGACCTCAGAACAGTGGTGACCCGCAAGGCTGCAGTGAAGAGAGGAGAGCGGTTCCTCAGTAAAGGTGCATATACCGTAAGTACTTCTAGTATATGCACTGCTACGGGAGACACTCTCCTCTCTTCACTGCGGCCCTGATCTGAGGTCTTGCCTAGCCTGATGGGGATCTGGGAACTGTCCTGGAGGAGAATTAAAAAGGTAATCGAGCAGCATCTGGAGAGCATGGGGGGAATCTGGAGAGCATGGAGGGCATGCTGCTGGCATAATGACCCCCCTTGGAAGACACCTCCTGACGCAAGACCTTCAAGCTCATGCATGCGCAGTGGGCCCCAACCTGGCCGGGTTGGCGGCCGCTACAGAGGGGACCCTGGGAGACAAGCTTGGAGCTGAGCTGTGGTGAGGGATGCATAGGCCTTCAGGGGCTGGAGGAAGACGCAGGTAAATAGATCTGATTTTTTTTTAGGTGTGTTAACTCTCGGGACCCCCCCCCCCCCTCCACCTCAAAACTCCTTCCTGACATCTAACCTTAACCATCCACACCCCCAGTGCAAATCTCCTCCCTGATGCTTAAAATTAACCGTTCCCCCTCCCCGCCGCAAATTCCCTTCCATATGCCTAACCCAGGGCTGGGCCAAAGCAGAGGTGACAGAGGCTCCAGCCTCAGGGTGCAGTGTAGGAGGGGGCGCACAACTCACTCAGCTATCATTCCCCTATTGTGTTTGAAGCAGAGAGAAATAAGAAAAGGTGATACATGGCAGTGACTGCAAGCCAGATAACTAGATATTAAGGTGTTAGGGGGGTTTGGGCCCTGGGGAGCCTCTTAGTCTAAAATCATTGGGGTGGGAGGAATGGAGGGGTGCACTTTGGTGTCTCAGCCTTGGGCGTTGGAGGACCTTGTCCCGGCTCTGGCCTAACCTTAATCGTCCCCCCCACCACAAATTGACTGCAAAGTTGTAGAATAGCGGAGGTGCCGCAGAAGTTTAGACACTGTCATAAGAGCTTATACAAATATTGTTTATGAGTAGTACCCAATATGCAAATTGTGACTACCAATAGTGCCCCCTATTTATCGGGTGCCTCTGGTGCCCAGCTTTCCTCATAAACAATATTTGTATGGGCGCCTATGGCAGGACACAAACTTCCGTGGCTCCTCCCACACCCAAATTTATTGTTTCCACAAGAGATACTCCCCAGTGGTTGGTAGGCAGAGGGGCACCCAGTAATAGGTAGCCAGTGGTAGCCCCCCAGTATATGTTGCTGAATGTGACCCCTGTATAGTTAGCCAGAGAAACCCTTAGTATTAAGTAGCCAGAGAGTCCCCATCCTTAGATAACCAGAAAGTATGCAGCGGAATGGAAGGATGAAGTGACTCATCTCTCTAGGATCCAGCGACTCATGCAATCCAACTTCCTTTAAGGTGTCCCAGTCTATGGTTCCAACGGCATTTGTTTTATGTAACCATAGAGACCAGGACAAGACCATGTGAGTCATTTCATCCCTCCTTTTGCTGCACACTTTGTATAGGTTCGCTTCTTCCCCTCCGCCATTTCATCATGGGCAGAGATCGCCATGTGTGTCCCTAAAATGGGTCTGCACTGCATCAACTAAATTTGCTAGCCATTTCACATTAGCTTTGTTACATACAGATGCTACATTTTTATTTCCAGAAATGGCCAGCTCTAGCGTTGGGCGAGAGAGGGCAGGGCCCCCTCAAATAAATGTCCTGCCCCCTCAATCCGGCAGAGCGGCAGGGAGGGGCAGAGGGGGACAGCGGAACAGGTGGTAGGGGACATGCCCACCTTCCCCTGCCAGACTGCGGAACTCCCGTGGTGAACTGGCCGTGTCTAATAGACACCGTGCCAGTTCATCCTCGCAGCCCGCAGCTCACCGCTCCAGCCTGCATAGTCTTCCGGCAGGCAGAACAGGACTACGGGAAGATGGCGCCCGAAGCCCTGTACTGGGGACTATTTGTGTCTCCAGTACAGAGCTTCGGGCACCATCTTCCCATAGCCCTGCTCTCTGCCTGTCAGCGCGGGACTTTTGCAGGCTGGCTGCGCGCTGCAGATCGTAAGGGGGAAGCTGAGCCCAGGAAGAGGAGTCTTCTGCAGGTGAGTAAATACTTTTTTTTTTATAGGTGGTCATAAGTTTGTGGTGAAACGCTGGCCACATTACGATTATTTTATGGTGAAATGCTGGCCACATTATGATTACTTTATGGTGAAACGCTGGCCACATTACGATAATTTTGTGGTGAAATGCATTTTATGTGCTGGAGGTAATAGTTCCTGCATTTCATGTGTTGGAAGTAATGGTTCTTGCATTGCCGCCTCACTGTTACGGGTTACATTACAGTTAGCCACGCCCACATGATGTTATGGACACACCCATGTTTCCCCGCACTAGCATTACCGACAAAAAATGTGCTCGAACATGATGCCCCATTCATATTTCTGACTGCCCCCTCATATGTGCCTTTCTAGAACCGGCCCTGTTGCCAGATATGGTTGTCCATGATTCTTTCAGTCATAAATCTAGTGTCATTATAGGTTTCCCACAGCATTGTTTAGTCCAAGGTGATGGATCAATAAGTGACAAGCAAGTGCATTTTGTCACAAACAAGTGCTCATTACTAAGCAACACCTGGCTTATAATTGGCTACAGGGAATGCCAAATTTAAAGGCACAGAGTGTGCAATTGCATCTGCAGTACCAAAAATAGCAAGGGCTGAAACCAACTATGTTATCTCTTCTTCTTACAAAGAAACGAGCAATTACTTGTTGGCTGAAGCACTGCATGCAGGCTGTTTCATGCCCCCTCCTAACCTCTCACAAGCGTTTCACTCAATTTTGGGAACATGTATGCTATGTGACTTGGGAGCTACATTACCTGGAAGTGGGAACATTAGAGGTAGCTACCCAAGTGCTCTCATTGCCTAGGAACACCACCTGCAACTATAACCCGGGGAGGGGGGCTGGGGAAATTGGAGCAGTGCAAACAATGCTCTAAGTGTGGGGTCAGGAACCTTTTTGGCTGGGAGAGCCATGAACGCCACACGTTTTAAAATGTATTTCCGTGAGAGCCATACAATATGTTACAAACTGGGAAAGTGCACATGTTCCTGTTGCCATGGTAATGTGTGTACAATTGATTCGCCCGGCAGCAGAAGTGTCAGACACATCTTCAGCTTCTCTTGGGTTTCAGCAACATCAGCAATTTCCCAGAGAGCCAGACAGGGGAAATGCCGACTAACAGCTTGTACAATTAGCTAGCTGACTTGGGGGTTGATTCACTTTATAAGATGAGATCCCCGCACTTTGGCCCAATAGGCTGCCTATCCTGCCTGTTAAGTGACAGGCAGCCTATTGGGCCAATCAAAGTGCAGGGATCTCCTCCTACAAAGTCACTGGACCTGATTGGGTCCAGGAGTGGGAAAATTGGAGCAGCCGTTAGTTTTGTGGGAGTGTGAATAAGTAAGTGGTGCATGCTACAGCTACACTAAGCTGTGCAGCTTAAGCAGTGCAGCTTAGTGAATCAACCCCTACTGATTTGTATGTGAGCCAGATGCAGACATCAAAAGAGCCACATCTGGCTCCCGAGCCATAGGTTCCCTACCCCTGCTCTAAGTGTTCACACCATCTGCGATAATCACCCACAACCACTTCCAAAATCAACAGAAAGTTTTAAACTGTTGAAAACAAGTAGGATGGTAAGTGTTCATTGCCAAGCAGCGTCTGGCTTATAGATGGCTGCAGGAAAAGCCTCTCAGCAGATATAAAGGCACAGAGGCCTACAGAGAGACACTGGTGCACATAATGCAATTATGTGTTGGCAAAGGCGCATTTGGCTGTCTCATGTCCCTTTAAAATTGCTTTTACATTTTCAGAGGGGCTTCCCCTGAAGCCATTTATAAGCCAGGTGCGGCTTGGTAATGAGCACTTACCACTCTACTCTTTTGTAATTGCTCATAACTTTTTGTCTCTTTGGGGAGTCGTTGTGAGTGGTTTTCTCAGGTAGTGATAGTACTAGGGGTGCTCTCAGTGCTGCTCCCCCGCTCCAGGGGTGTAGTTGCAGGTGGTGTTTCCAGATGATGATAGCACTTGAGGCACTGCCTGTACGGCTCCCTCTTCCAGGTAATGTAGCTTTAAAGTCACATGGCGAATGTGCAGTGCCGTTTTTATTGACAGACATTCTATGGATTGCTATATTAAGTAAGGACAGACTCCAATGCCTTATCTCCCATGGCATGGCCCCATTAAGCTGGAAAAGACAAGCTGCAAGTAGTGGTCCCCCCAGCCCCTGCAGAGTACTTGTAGCAGAGTGAACTCATCTGTATGGCCTGTGTGCTCCCTCCTTTAATCTGCGTGCTTTTATCTTCAAACTTACGGTTGATTCTTCTCCATGACCCGTCAGCATGTAGGTACTGACGTAAGCACCAGCCAACTCTAGAGCTCAGGGGGAACCTACCACCAGAGTAGAGACTGTGAGTTATGCAAGTTTAGCTCTTGAGTTTCTTTGTTTGTTAGTTTATTATCCATCCAATAAAAAAGGCCTGAAAGTTCAAAAAAAGGATCCCCCCCCCCCCCACACACACACACCTTAACGCTAGAGACTTCTTGTTGATATTGTTAGTAGTAGTTCTCTTGAATGTTGCTATGGAGCAAATATTTTAATTTGTCAGCCAGTTTTTGCCAATGGTATCCTCTGATTAAGTATTTTGTCATCCTACTCTCAACTTCCTCGGGTAGTGGCGTAGCTAAGGAGTTGTGGGCCCTGATGCATCCGATTCCATTTTTACATCAGGGGCCCCCCAAGCACTCTATACATAGCAATTGATACGGCATACCAAAACCTGCCAATGGCAACTACAGTGTTTGAGGCGCAAGAAGGGGATGGGGAACAGTTTGTTAATAATTACCACTATTCAAAGTATCTATAGAAGTGATTATTATGAACACAGCACCAATAGAGAGCTAATACTGTAGCTGAAGGAGGGCCCTTCGGGGCCCCTCTGGCCCAAGGGCCCAGATGCGGTGGCTACCTCTGCACCCCCTATTGCTACGCCCCTGTCCTCGTGCCTTAATTGCAATATGATCTGAGCATGAGCGCCTCTAATATAGATCATATTGCAATTAAGGCAATGTATTGACCTGAGGAAGTGAGACAACATCCGTGTCATTATGTGCTTTAATAAATAAATTATTTTCCAATAATATTGGTTTGTTTTTCAAGAGAGGTAATGCGCATTACCTCTTCCATACAACTTTAGTTGTCATTAGCAACAATTATTATACTCAGGACACCTCCACCAGTGTTTTCTAGATATTAAAAATTCACCAAAAGTGAGACTGTCTGGAAAGGGGGATC
Organism: Hyperolius riggenbachi; assembly: GCF_040937935.1. NCBI lineage: Eukaryota > Metazoa > Chordata > Amphibia > Anura > Hyperoliidae > Hyperolius > Hyperolius riggenbachi. The sequence continues at coordinate 214,251,711 of NC_090648.1, read as the reverse complement.
GACTAATCCTATCCTATATAATAAAACCCCTGTGCCCCTGCGTCCTTCTTTGTCCCTGTGTCCTTGCTTCCAGACCTGACAGTTTGCTGTCTGTGAAACTCATTGCATTGTGGGAAATAACAGCTTTTTCAAAATACCAAGCAAGCAACATCTCCCTGTGTGCATATACTTCAGACAGCAGTGGGGGAAGGGCGAGCAGGACGCGTTTGTGCATGCGTTGAGCCTGGGGGGGGGGGGGGGAATATCGTCCATTTTAATGGGCGGGCCTTTTTACTGATGTAATAATAAGAAGGTAAAACAATAAATTTAGACCTTTGTGTTTTGTGTTGAAATTGTTTTGTATATTATAATGATTTTTATCTTATGATAAATGCTCTTTTCTGATCTGCATCATCCAAAATAATTCCAGCAGCTTCTACTATGTGCAGCGGAACCCCACTGTGTTCTATACACAGTATAATGAAAAATGATCATGCAGCCTGAAAATGCACTCATGACATCCTGAGAGTAATGCCTAATAATGGGACAGGTAGTCTGCTGGATTAATGTCCTTTTTCTCTATGCTGAACCTCCCATATGGCTATCTTTAGAGTAAAACGCTTAGCTGCCCATCAAAGAAGAGTTTCTATTAACCACAGAACAAAGAAGTAATGTTTAGAAAAGGCTAAAATCCTTCTGATTTATTTGGTAAGGCTATGTGGCTGTTTTTACTTTTTTCAACAAAAGAGGCAGTTTTACTTTAAAAATTGATAAGATAAGGAAACACAGATTTATGTAAAGCATTATAAAAATGAATAGTGTGTCATGATGAATGACGTCTTCTGCTAAACTGCTGTTGTACATTATTGTTGCATGTTACAGTATGTTAGTAATCTTGTAATGGATGGATGTACTGTAGTCTAAATGAAGTGTTAAGGCTACATAACATGCAGCCTTGCCAAACTTTGCTGTCTGTTGTAAGCAACGGGGCCCTCTAAACTCTGACAGATACTAGAATCAGTGGCATAGCAACAGGGGATGCAGAAGTAGCGCCCAAACCCGGGACCAGAGAAGCCCACTAGGGGCCCGCCTCCAGCAGCTCCTTTAGCTGGTCATTGATGCTTTGCTGGTGATGATGACCTCTATATGTGTTATTGTTATGTATTGCTTGAGCGGGCCCAATGTAAAACTCACACTGGGGCCCATAGCTTCTTATCTACACCACTGACTAGAATTTGAATGATAAACTTACTTGTGGTGTTTGTCCGCACTTATTTGCAATCCTGTTCCCAACTCAATGTGTCAGCTGCCTGCCCTCATTATTATTATTGTGGGGGGCAGGCTTCTGTACTTAATGTCCCCACCAGGAAATCCAGCCAAAATTAAAAACATCCACAGCTCACAGCACTGCTAAGGAGGTAGGCCTACTTCGTATGTATGACCGAATGGAGTGTGAGGAGGCATACCCTACCTCCCTGTGATGATTATTTTTCCTTCACCTCCCCACACCATTCCTCCCACTTTTTCTACCCCATCTCTCTCTTTTCCTTTCCTTTCTAGCTTTCTGCCTTTTACCTCCCTCCCCCCCCCCCCCCCCCCCCCCCATTACCTCTCTCTGAGTGCTGTGGAAAGCTGCCTAAGATTGCATACACTACCTACTGTAATTGAGGTTTATTTTCTCTGTCTCAGTCTCTCTTCCCAATATCTCCTCCTCAGTGGCGTAGCTAAGGCGCAATTGGGCCCGGCCTGGTGCAAGTTTTACATGAGGCCCCCCAAGCACTCTATAAATAACAATTGATACGGCGCATCAAAACCTGACAAGGACAATAACAGTGTCAGAGGTGCAAAAAGGGGATGGGGAACAGTTTGTTAATGATTATTGTTATTTAAAGCATCTATAGAAGTGATTATTACCAACACAGGGCCATTAGAGAGCTAATATTGTGATTAAGAGAGGGCCCCTCGGGGCCCCTCTGACCCAAGGGCCCTGATGCGGTCGCTACCTCTGCAAACCCTATTGCTACGCCACTGCTCCTCCTCTTTCTCTCTGTTTAGATCTATTTGGACCCTCAATGACGGTATTAGCTCTTTATTGGTCCTATGGTGGAAATGACCACTTCTATAGATACTTTGAATAGTGGTAATTAGTAACAAACTGTTCCCATCCCCTGCTTGCACCTCTAATATTGTGGCTGTCCTTGGCAGGATTTGGTGCAC